>NW_004567114.1:51324422-51492084 GCF_000260355.1 Condylura cristata | reverse complement strand
ATAATATATATATATATTATTTATAACATGGTTTGACTTGCCTGTATAACAAATAGAATATTATTGTTTATATATTTCTAGAAAGAAATACATCTAAAGGGAAGATATAATCATACCAAAAGCTTTAAAAAAAGGTGAAATTGATTCAGTCATTTTGTATTTTAACCTGCTCTGTAGCTATATATCAGTTTTTCAAATTGGAATAGTACCTACCTATTCACAGGGTACCATGAGGACAGAAAATAGAGAACACTTGAGATTATAATTTTTCACTGAAAGGGTTACATTCTAATTATTTTTCCTTCTACAGATTTCTGTTTTTAATTACAGAAGTAATATTATAAAGTCTCCATAGAGGCATATGTTTAAAAAAAAAATCTCACTGACATCCTTTATTCATCTGCTAAATCTCTTTAAAAGTAATTATTGGTCCATTGCTATTGTGGGAACCCAGCCTATGACCATGAGACCCAGACTACTCCCCCCAGCATCCATTGATGGCTACAAAAGTTAAAACAGGCTCTGGGTAAAAAGATGAGAAAACAAAAGTCCTACAAACAAATGGGAATCAATGGAAAGCACAGACAGCCATACTTATATCCAATAAAATAGATTTGTAGCTTTAAAAAAGGTAATAAGAGATAGGAATGATACTATATAGTGATTATGTGAATAATAATGCATCAATGTCTACTCACCAAATGAAGGAACACCAAAACATAAAGCAATTACCATCAAATCTGGAAATACACATTGGGAAAACACATTCATGGCAAACTTCAATAACTTGCTTCCACCAATAAACAGTTCAACTAGACATAAAATAAATAAGAACATAAAAACTTGAAGCAAAGTATTAGACGACATGGGCTGCTTATTAGACATTTATAAGGCACTGCACCCCAAATGAGCTGAATACACATTTTTCTCAAGTGTATGTGGAACATTTTCCAGAACTGACGAGGTATTGGGTCACAATTCAAACATCAACAAGTACCAATACCTATACCAAATACTCTACTTTCCTACATTTTTTCAGTAAACTACCCACCCTCTTTTTAAGGTTATTTCTCCTCTTGGGCAGTTGATCTTATCTTTTAAGGACATAATTCCAGAATACTTCCCTCTCTCTTATACCAGCATTTTAAAATTTTCTACTGTTCCTTTGTCATCAACATATATTTATGCTTTGCATTTTTCAAAACAAACACTTTTTTTTCTTCAAGAATTTCTCATGAAGCAATAGATAATGGATACATAAATTAATCCTCTAAAATTACTGAAGCAATCATTAATTTTCATTACTTTAAAAATATTAAAGAATTATTTGAAAATTAGGGAAAATGGAAGGAAAATTCAAACATAATAATGTTTGTTTTCAAAAGACTTACAGGGGGAATAAAAGCATCAGAACTAATATTGCTTTGAACCCAATGTTCTTGGAGGTTGGCACAGTGAGGCTGGTGGGTAAAAAATTATAGAGTAATCGATTCAGGGCATCTTTCAAAGAACATAGAAGTGTGAGTTTAAATTCAGGACTTTATCCACAGTGAAACAAAAGCCACCCTGATCTTTTCTTAATGTAAAGTGTTATGATCAATATCCCAGGAGAGCTGACCTCAAGGTCAAATGAAATTATATTGCTGATTATAATTCAAAGCAGTTGCTACTGAAGCAAAGGAAAAACTAAGAATTCCACTAATGGACAAAAGCAGTAAAAAGAAAGGAAAAGTTTTAACCTGTGGCAGAAGAGGATAGAAGTGAGAATCCTTCAGTTCCTTAAGCTTTCAGACACATTAAGTCTAATTTCTTTGTACCACTTACATAACACTGTGGGCTGAGATCTAGATGTGACTGGCACAATTGGCCTTTTCATTTTCTGAGTAATTTCCCTAAATTTATGAACTTTTGAGAAGGCTCCAGTCCTGTGGCAACAAGTCCTATCTCTGTTGAGTACATTTAGTTTATCATTTCACTCTTTCGCTTGTGTATTTTTTCTTTCTGCCATATTGGGAAAAATGTGGAACTCACTCCTTTCCTGGGTTTCCTCACCCCGAAATATATATATAAAATATTTCATACCCCTATATCAGGCTTTGGAGTGTTAGGCAGGCTTTAGGAAAGTTAGGAAGGTCAAGATACTTTATACAACAATGCAAACATTTCATATCATGCATGGTCTTTAAAAATTCACTCAGCTAGCCCTCCCTGGTGGTGCAGCGGGTTAAAGCGCAGCACTGAGAAACTAAAGCCACTTCCGCAAGCGTTCGATCCCCGCCTGCCCCGGAGGTGACCACATGGCGTGGCAGACCTCTCCTGACCCGCCCGCTGCTCCCCTCAGCAGTGGACCTTGTCAATCTGCCTGTTCTGCTGCCGGCTCTGTCTCTGGTGAATCCTCTCACCCGCCGCATCTCTGGCCTGTACCCCAGTTCTGTATGAATAAATAAATCTTTAAAAAAAAAAATTCACTCAGCTAATCTTATCCACTTGGGTTCCAAGTTCTTACCTTAAATTGAATTCTATCATACTACCTTGCTTCTCTTTCTCTCCTCTTTCACCTCATCTTCCATTCCAGCAATTTCAAGGCATTTTCCTAAGCAAAGATTACTTCTAATTCAGAGGAATTTCAGTAATAATTCCTAGGATAACAGGTCTTTTACTTTGCTGTACTTAATTGGGTGGTTGATGTAAAATACCAGTTATCATTGTATTGAGAAACATTACACAATTCCTTGATGTTAAATATGTAACACAAATGAAAAGCTGAGAATCAAAAGCTGGCCAGAAAGGGTGATGAGTCATTATATAGTATAGTAAAGACTTTGCATGATACCACATAATAGGAATAAATCCATATGCAAATATGTATATTGGATATCACTGAAAGTAACTTTACTCTGATATTTGGCAATAGACAAGCAATATTTTACTTTCCTTGTATACTTTCCTTGTACTTTCTTGGTATTTTAGAATACCAGATTTCTAACAGAATTCCAGCTAATGTGAAATTACTAATATATATCTAAATATCACTATTTTGTGATAGTGAATGAAATCACTGAATCAGCTAATAGTCATCAATACATGAAACTATAGATGCAAGGTTGATAGGGAACTCAGATTATCACAATTTGAACTCTTTTATTAATTTTAGTATCACTAAAATTGGACAAACAACCATTATGTCTTCTGGGTGAAAATATAAAGGCCAGTATATTCATGAAGATATTTTCATGTTTTAATTTGGGGAAAGATTAATTACTTCAAACCCTGCCGTCATTATAAAGTCATAAACACATTGAGTTAGATTTATCTTTCTTTCTAGGTGTGTTCAAAGTGATTGTTTTCATCCAAAAAATACTCATTTAATACCTTTTATGTTATAGGTAGAGCACCAGGGTTCATGGATTCAAAGATGAAAGGATCCAAACCCATTTTAAAGAGTTCACAATTGCAAGAATAAACAAACTCCTCCCAACTAACACCAGAACAGTTAAGTGCAACAATAAAAGCTACAAGTTGTCACCTATCCCACGGGGGCACACAGGGCAGGTTTCAGAAAGGAGAGGATGCCAAAGAACAGAAATAAATGAAGAGAATCATCATTATACACCATTATACAAGGACCAGAAACAAAGCAATGAGTAAATGCATCATATTCAGGAAGTGATTAGTGGTGAGAAGGGTTTTCGGGAGATAAAACATAAAATTATTGGAGGACTAGATTATTAAATATTTTATAAATAATGTTAAAGGTTTTAATTTTTTTATATAGAATTTGGTTTTGCATTGCCTTTGTTTAAGCAAAACAGCATCAAATATTTGCTTATGAATGAAATCACCACAGAAGACAATGGAAGATGGATTGGAGTTTGACTGACTGGAGGCAAGGATCACTAGATAACTGCTATAGTTGATGATGAGAAGACAAACCAGACAGGAAGGGGTGGATGGGAGATTCAGAAGAGAGAAAACTACCATACAAATTTTAAGTAGAGACTAGGGAATGTGCCCATTCCATGTTTATCAGTAAAAAACTGAGTATACAGGCCCTCCCTGGTGGCCAGCAGGTTAAAGCACAGCACTAAGAAGCTAAAGCCACTTTATCATGAGTTCGATCCCCGCCTGCCCTGGAGGTGACCACATGGCGCAGCAGACCTCTCCTGACCTGCCCGCTGCTCCCCTCAGCAGTGTACTTTGTCAATCTGCCTGGTCTGCTTCCCACTGTCTCTGGTGAATCCTCTCACCGCCCCTGCACCTCTAGCCTGTATTCCAGCTCCGTATGCATAAATAAACAAATATAAAAAAAAAACTGAGTATACAATATAGCTCCTAGAATTTCCTCGTCTAGTTGTTCTGATTACAAAGTGAGGCTTCTCAGAACATTATTGACATGTCATAACCTAGAAATGTCAATACATAAGAGACAGGGGGTCTAGCAGGTTCTTTGGTCTCAGAACCAGAACCAAACTTTGTTTCAGAATTTACTTATGTACAGAATTAGAACTGGATTATATATACTCATCTAGCATGAGGAGAGAAGAGGGAAAAAGAAATATGATGACAAAGGATACAGTGATATGTGTTGGGCTGAAACATGCATTCGATGATATCTTTTAACAGTGCTTTTTATAGCAGCATATTTGTACCAGCTGTTGAGTGGATTTACTTAAATCCATTTGACCTGTACACTTAGATAGCATGTACCAATCTTAAGACTATTAATTAGGCCTGTAAGTCATACAATACTCTGAAGTACTTATCTTCAACAAAAAAAGTACAAAGATCAAATGGACGGAAACTACTTCTCATGCCCAATTAATATTTAACTCCCATTATTTCTTGAGTGCCTAAAGACTATTCGAGTCTGCATAGTATAACAAAACCCATGCTTTATTCTAAAACAAATCATGAGCTTAGGGAACACACAATCTATTCGAATGACAATGCCCATACCTTCACTTCCTATAGGTAGTTTAACAATAAACATGGATATATTTTCCTATCAGCTCATTATATATTCCTATTCAGAAACACTTGAATTTTTTTTGTTTATTCTCAGCACATTTCTATAGAATTAAGAATGATGAGTAATGCAGTTTTATAAGCAATTATCAAAACATCACTTAATGGTAAGAGAGGAGAATGAGAGTAAGACAAGAAAGACTTAACAATGAAAGTGCTGAAGGGATAAAAGGAAAAAGACTATGGATATCTCCCTTTGAAAAGGGGAAAAGGTCTATAAAGAATTCTGCTATAAGAACAAGATAATAACCTACTATTTGCAATAACATGGATGGACCTCGAGGATATGGTGCTTAGTGAAATAAGTCAGACAGAGAAAGAAAATTATTTCACACATATGAAATAAATAGATGGAATAAAGAAAAATAAAATTTTAGACTATAATATCAGTCAGTGTTTACCAGAAGGAAGGGGTCAGAGGTAGGTGATCCAGTTAAAGGGGGCAATTGTATGGTGCAGGACAGAATGGGACTTCTAGTGGTGAACTTTATGCAATCGATACATCATATAAACTTATAATTTACTCACCTGAAACTTGTTTAATGTCATGCTGTAATGTTGTTTCAATAACAAAAAACATAATTTTGAAGACTATGTTAATAACTTAAAGTTCACAATAACTCAGGGGGAAAAAAGAAAAAATTCTAAAGGAGAAATTTATTAGAGAGTTAACATGTTGGAAAATAACTGCAGAGGGTTAGCCAGAATAAATAAAATTGCTATTACCTTAAAAGGAGACAAATAAGTGCATTTTGAAGCACTTATTCTGCTGTGGCAAAATGCCAGAAAAACACGAAAGACAGAGACTCTGAGGCCACAGAAGCCTAATTTCAAACATCCACTCCCCTTCTTGAGCAGCAGGATGACTTGCAGCAGGTCATTTAATCCTCTAAACCCTAAGTGTTTTATCTTTTATATGGAAAAAAGAATACCTAAGTCAGCTGTGGGAAGAATTACATTATACAGTGTTTGGGAAATACCTTGTGTGATTTTAATGTGCTACTATATGTAGCTCTAGTGGTGAGTTGGTTGCCCAGGTATACTTGATAAGACAAAATGAGCAAGCTATCTGCAGGAGCATTCTATGGCAGGCAGTAGTCATTGAGAAAATTAATGGAAAGTCAATTAGGTGAAAACAAAAGATTGTATTTAGGAAATAATAGATATGATATACTGTCAGTAAAAGCAAATCAGCATTGCTTTGTGGTGATAGATGATTATTATTTCTCTAAGGCTATATAAAATACTGCTTTTAGCTGAGGTGCTCATCATGACATCAGATGCTGATACAGATAGTTTCTCAGTATGATTTGCCATGCATTTCTGAAGAATTTAAACTGCCCAAGTCATTTCTCTTCATTTATCCATTACTCAATAAATGTTAAATGAATGAATGAAAGAGTGAATCAATGATTCACTTGGATTAGAAGTCCACATCCCACTACTTCAGTGCGTGGAGTATAATATTTACACTATCAGTAAAATTACTGGACAAAGAAAGTCACAGCTCTTAGGCAGGGTATTTTTCAATAGGCTACTCTGAATGAAATGAGCTCTATTTTACTTTGACCTGTTATTTAAATGTGCCATAAGCACAGGCTAAAATAGTAACTTTCACTCTGTCTAATGGTTACCATTCATTATCTAAAGCTATTCCAACAGCAGAGATAATCTCCCAGCCCTTGGTGACCTGAAAGCCCTCCAGAAATCAATTTGCACTTAGTAAAGCTCTGTCTCACAGAGCCTGCTTCCTTTCAAACACATCCCTTATGCTGTTTGTTTTGTTGTTGTTGTTGTTGTTGTTGTTGTTGTTGTTGTTTGCTTGCTTGTTTGGTATGAATCTGATCCCTGTGAACATGTACAATGACTACAGGCAATATGGTAAGACTTCACTACAAGGTTCTTCACATTGCCAAATTTGGTTACATGGAATGTCAAATCACAGTATGTCACAAAAGAGAAAGTATGTTAGGCAACTCATCCCTTCCCACCATTGTTTTAATGAGACCCTATTTAAAGTGTTGATGATATAATGATCTCAGAATAGCTCCCTGTTGTCCAGAATTAATCAAGACACTGTCATTTCATGAGCAGGTGGCCTTCATTTTTGGCATAGCCAAAAGCATTCCTAAATTCAGGCTCCCTACTGCCTAGCACTAATCCTCAAAGGCAGTCCTAGAAGGTATTCTCACTTACTAGCTGGATCAATATAGTAAAGTCACTTGGACTCTGTGCCTCAGTTTATTCATTTGTAAAACAGAGATAGTAATAGGACCAGCCTTTGAAGACTCTGTTGGGAATTAAATGAATAAATACATATAAAACCTTAGGACAGGTTTTGGTGCATAGTAAGAGTTCTAGAGGAAAACAGCTGTAAGGTAGTTTAAATTTATTTTACTGTAGAGGCACATTTGGATGTGGGACTACTGCCACTGATACTTAATGAATTCTTTGGCTTTGAAGTGCAGCTTACTTAGAAAGCTGAATGAATCAAACTATGTCATCCATGCCTAAAAAGAACATGACAGAGAGGGATATGTATTTCCAGAAGAATCATAAGTATTTATTATCTGCAGTAAAGTAATATGCCACCAGGGAGCATTGACATTCTTTCACTTTATTCACATTGAAAGTACGTGATCTTCCAAACCACAAGCGATCTTGTGCTTTAATATTGATGTCACATCCCAGAACTATGAAAGTAGACTTTGCATGAGTCTTAGATACTGGTTCCCAAAGCCTCCCATCTATCTATATTAGAGTTATAGGTGTTAACTGCTTAAACGTATAGATCCTGCACCCCCTTTCTGAACATTTTCACTGAGAACATTTTCAATCGAGGCCTACAAATCTAGTAAATGTGAGATATAGTCCACGTTTGAGAATTCCCCTCTGGAAAACAGAACAAAAACATTTTTCCATTGAAGAAGAAATAAATACTTTCTCTGAGAATATAAAACTTATTTTCTTCATTCAACTACAATGATGAACCTTGTTGGCATTTCTTCATACTGCCCCAAAGGTACTACTCATCCAAACTCTTAAGTACTTAACAGACCTCAAACTTAATGTTAGAAAACTACTGACCTCCTTCTCCCTACTGGCTCAAACCCATGACCCAGCTGAATACTTCTTCAACTCAGTTGATGGCAATTCCAGCTTCAAACTGCTCAGGCCAGAAATTTGGAAGCAGCCTTGATTCCTATCTTTTTCTTGTATTTTATATCCAAACTGTCAGTGAATTGCATCAAGGAATACACTCAAAATATACACAGAGTTCAATAATTTCTCAACACCTCAATTGCCTTTAACAAAAGTTGCCAGTCAGAGGAGTCCTATACTCTCCAGGAAGAGGCAAATCTTAGTCATCCTGTAGCACTCTTTATTGTCTGGAAGCAGACTATCAAAAAAAAAAAAATGACTTTGTGATAAATGAAGTGATGAATTTTAGAAAGTAGCATTTGAAGCAGAAAAGGTACATTTTTTAAGGCCACAAAACCATTTTTGTCTTGTCTTTTCCTTTGTCCTAGCACTACAGATTTATGGTTACCTATATTCTTACCTAATTTATTGCCTTGATTACATATTAGCCACAGGGGCCTACTGACCCAAGAACTTTCTTTTCCAGTCCTCAAACTGGGAAAATCTCATTCTATGGCCAATGAAACATGAGGATAAAGTAAAAAAAAAAAAAAAAAAAAAAAAAAAAAAAAAGGTTTAGTTTTCTTCTACACATAAAGAATAAACAGGAGTATGTTGTAGTACAAAGAACACTGAGCTAGATGTTAATAAACCTGCTGTTTTCCTCACCTATAAAGTAAGCATAATGTATCATTTTTTAAAAAAAATAACAATAAATAACACTTACCTAAAAAAAAAAAAAGTATGACTACAAGCATCAAAATAGTTATGGTAATAAACTGAAAACTCTGACACAGATGTGAGGAAAACTCTATTTAAAATGATGTATGGATAGGGCCCTCCCTAGTGGTGCAGCAGGTTAAAGCACAGCATTAAGAAGCTAAAGCCACTTCGGCACAAGTTTGAGCCCAGCCCCAGAGGTGACCCACATGGCACAGCAGACCTTTCCTGTCCCGCCTGCTGCTCCCTTCAGCAGTGTACTTTGCTAATCTGCCTGTTCTGCTCCTCACTCTGTCTCTGGTGAATCCTCTCACCTCCCCTGCACCTCTGGCCTGTACCCCAGAGCTCTGTATGCATAAATAAATCTTTTTTAAAAATTAAAAAAAAAAAAAAGCTGTATAACTAGAAGAAAGGACTCATTCCAATGATAGGGCTAAAGTTCTCATCTTCATTCTTAATACTCTTCTAAAATTTTCCATCATTTGCATTTTTATTTAAGCATATCTAAGAATGTCAAATTGTATATCCCTGTTTACCTGGTTTACTTTGGAGAAAAATTCCATGTTCCTCCCTTATGTACCTACCAATGAATATGTTTACCAAATGTTTATCTAAAGCTGAATTTAATGTAGAGTTGGTCTACAATTAAATTTTGCAAAGAATAAATAAATGTTTGCTCTTATTACTTCTATGTTATCACCAACAAAGTGCATCACATGTACTGAACTGTAGTATTTGTATATGCAAGATGTATTTGTGTGTGAATTTCAGTTTGTCCAGGAATGCAGAACATCAGCTATTTATGAGACAGGAAAACAGGCAGAAATCTGACTTCTCAGAACAGATTTCTCATTATCTTCTGTGGAATTTAATTCTTTAATTTAAGTTATGATTATGGTACCCTATTTCAAAATATAAACTGAGACATTTTGAACTTTGATAAGGCACTAAGCAGGCTCTCAAGTTCTCTGGTGGGATACACAATTCTAAATAATGAACAAATGGTCACATAACTAATACTAACAGAATCCATATTAACCACCTCTATGCTGTATAGTTTATCTCATAACTTGATATCATTAAATCATCCATTAGAAAATAGGAGAGGGCCCTCCCTGGTGGCACAACGTGTTAAAGCACAGAACAATGAAACTATCCGAAGCCACTGCAGCATGAGTTCAATCACTGGCCAGAGAAGTGACCCACATGGTGTGGCAGACCCTTCCTGACTACCCTCTGCTCCCCTCGACAGTGTATTTCAGTCAGTCTGCCTGTTCTGCTCCCCACTCTGTCTCTGGTGAATCCTCTCACCCACCCACATCTCTGGTCTTATCCCAGTTCTTGTATGCATAAATAAAAAATCTTTTTTAAAAAAAGAAAATAGGAGAAGCATACTTTCTTGAAAATCACAAATATATTATATTCTTAAATTACTTGTGGATAACTTGCCATGTTCCAAAAAGTAATAATAAGTCTGAGAGGTAAAGTTGCTCTGACTTTGTCCTTATATTAATATGTTTGGCATTTACAATGGATGATATTACAGCCTATGCACAAGTTATTTTGAGAGAAGTAATAATTTAAGTTTTAATAGAACTTTTTACAAAATAATTCACCTCGAACAAATTTGAAATTTTGACTGTTTACAAAAAAATTCCTGATTTCTGATAAATTAGAAATTAGTCAGTTATAGAGTTAGAAGTATAGCAACTAGGGCTTAATAAGGATAACAGAGGACATCCTCAGTATTTTGACTAAATAGAAACAACAGAGAAAAACATCGATGTTCTCCAACTAGTGTTGGAGAAATGAAGGTGGGGCCATTTTTACGATATGATATTAGGTGACTGCAGAGAAGCTGCAGTTCATGACCTGAGCTGTCTGCAGTACCAATAGGTAATCATCACTGATTACCTTATATAATACTTTGATCTACACATCTGTAGAAGGAAACTGCAAAGCAATGACGAATGTACTTAGTCAATTTGTTTAGAAAATCAAGTGGTAATGCTAATAGAATCCTTTCAAATATAGGAAATTATGCATTGCCTAGCACTATGGTCCTACTTCTCACAGATGTTTTTGAAGTAATACATTCTGTGGAAAACTGAACTGTACAACCTGATGTGACCTTGGCAATCAGTGAATTTGGATGATATTAAGAAGAAAATCCTAAGAAGTACCCAGATGGACAACACAGATTTTGTCTCATCATGATCATTTGGAGTCTACCTATTCACTACCCATAAACATGTGCTCAATAGTTCCAGCACTAGCTTATGGCAATTTCATTTGAGGCTCCTTTCCCAATCTGTTTTCACCACATCTCACAATCTCTTTAATATCTCTACCTGGATCTTTTTGCCTTGACTACAAGCTTGACTTTGCTGTCTGTTCCAACACACAGAGAGATAAAATGCTGATGGCTCAATATTTTGTGTATGCCGTGCAAATTTATGTGTGACAAATCCATCAGGGACTGCAGTCAGGGGATGTGATAAAAATTCTCATTCCTTGAATCTACTAAAGCGGAAAAAGTACCAGAATGTGGCAAATAAGAAAAGCCGCAATAGTTAATTATCATGACACACAGCTCATCTGTAATTAATCCTTTTCTTCAGCAGGATTCTGCAACTGTAGCATAAAAAAAAAAAAAAAACAGGTCAGATGATGCTTTAATTAAGGCTGTACAGTGTTGCTGCTTCTACAGCAACAAGAACTGTTTTTTGTCTATAGGTGTGTGTGAAGCACTACAAATATTTTCTTAACATCTTTACAGAGTGCTGTTTAAGCATCTTTGCTAGCATTATGTCTGGAGACAGACTGATTACAATTCAAAGGAGTTTTTCCATTCTTCTCACACCCATCTTAGGAGCCACTAAAACAATCTAAATGTCATGCCAGTGGGAGGAGACACTCTCACCAAGAAGCTAGAAATGAAACATGAGGTGCCATTGCAATTGGGAATGGCACTATCTTGAAATTTACAACTTTCTTAACCAGCTACCCAGGCTCAGACCAAGGGCCTGTGGTGTAGGCCCACTTAACAAGATCTGACTGGCAGTGAATCCACTACTGTCATCCTGAAATATAGGTCCCCAGCTGTGAGATTCAGTGGTGGAATTATATTGTGGGAAGGCGATACAAAAGGAAAATTTTAGAGTCACCCTATTGTGTCTGCCATTCTGTTATAAATTATTGCATGTAGTAATGCTGGCAGTGTGACTTATCTAGATCTCATGGTAAAAAGTGTGGAGGGAGGCTTTCCTATGTTTACAAAGATATTACTACTGTCAAAGCAAAAAGTTGCACTATGATAGGTAACTATTTTCTGTGTTCTCATTTTCGTTGTTGAATGATTGGTCATATCTTCTAGACTCACTGCAATTGAGTCATATGAATTATTTTCATACTAAAATCTGAGAATTATTGTCACCTCCATGCCACATCAGCTTAGAATGGTTGTATGTATACTGTGTTATCTTTGTTCTGTAAGTCAGCTCAAGTAAGAGGGTCCAGGGGAGTACTTAAAACCTAGAAGTTTGTGTGGAAGAACCCCACCCACTCTACCATTAGACTATGACTTCAGCAAGTTACAAATTTTTGTTGAGTTAACTAAACTTTTGTGATTTGTGAGTTTTTGTTATAGCACTGCACTTACGCTGACTCATATATGTACTATATCATTATTTGTATTTCTATTATTTCCTTATATTCTCTTGTGACTAGTAAGTAATATGTATTTGCAAGACACCTGGCTGTCAGGATATGGTGAGATTTTTGTGGCAGAGTGTGTGTGAATAGCTTTTTTTTCTCTGCACTATAGGAAACATTATTGGTCTTAAAAAACCTTAGGTTCCCCTTGACCAAGATAATCACCTTGACCAACCTAAGAAGAAATCAAGATTTGCCATTAAGCAGTCTATTTCTAAATCCTAAGAAAAATACTTAATTCAGTGTTGCAGACTTCAACAAATATACAAGTAAAATAGTCTCCTTCACCCAATATTGTGGATATCTTGAAAAATATCCTCCCTTGTAGAGGGCTTGGAAATAAGTCATGTGGGTCTATCACCCTACATAACCTACAGGCAGTGAGCAGTTGTTGTCCCATATAAATTTTATTGTCAATTACATACATTAAAATTTGCATGTTGAATTCTACCTGCTCTATTTTTTAAAGATGTGTTTATTTATGCATATAGAACTGGGGTATAGGCTAGAGGTGCAGGGGAGGTGAGAGAATTCACTAGAGATAGAGTGGGGAGCAGAACAGACAGATCACCAAAGTACATTGCTGAGTGGAGCAGCAGATGGGTCAGGAGAGGTCTGCTGTACTATGTGGGTCACCTCTCCTGCCGAGGATCGAACTCACGCTAAAGAGGTTGCAGCTAGCTTCTCAGTGCTGTGCTTCAACCTGCTGCACCACCAGGGAGCGCCCAACCTGTTCTATTTAGTGGGATGATATATCTGTTGCAAATTTTGTTAAGTGTACCCTAGAAGGGAATTTGATGTTATTCTCCTTAGTGTAGACTTCTATGATGATGAATGACTTTCTGAAATTGTAGCTTTGAGACTTTCAAGCATTTTGCTGCTTTCATACACATAAGTACCTTATAAGCATCAACTTTCTGGAGAAATGGTATGTAAATTAAAATATCAGAGGGTTGGTAAGAATAAGAAATGGAGACTAAATCCTCAATCTTTTCCTCGTATCTCCAAACACCCTAAATTTAATTGAAGTAAATAATGTAAAATAAGAATATATACTTCAGGGTGACCAAGAGTCATAATAGATGTTTTAAAGAAGTAGGTCTTTGATAGATGATTTCCATTTTTATACCCTACTACTGTACATGTGATAATCACCTTCTTCAAAGGCAACTGGAGCTCTAGGACACAGAAATTTTAGCAAATCTCTTTCAGTTATTTGTTTCAGGATTCATAACAAGATAAGTAGGCTATTTGGAAATCATCAGAGAAACAGAAAGCCATTAGTTGTCCTCATCTCCTACACTCACTCAACCCCTCTAAACCCTGTTCCCTACTTCGGCTGAAGTTGGCACAGACATTTGGCAACTAGCTTCACCACTAAAAGTCAAGTGAAGTTATGTTTCTTAGAAAACTTACTGCCTCCATTTACAGAGGCAGAATCCTAACCACTAGGCCACCAGGAAGTATGTGTTTCCATTTAGAAATCAGTACAACTTTACCATTCAAGATATGATGGTTATGTGGCCTGCTTAGTACTCACAGAAGAAGGGTCCTGTGATTTTTGTCTCATAGTCTTACAGACCCAGCTTATTGGGGTCTGAAAGTTGAGCCTAGTAAATAATATGTAAAAACTAGAAGGGAAAGCCCTGTTATTAGTTTTCAATTGTTTCAGACCATGGAAACTGACTGACTTTTTGTGAATATGTAAAGTCACCAAAATTTTGGCAGAGCTCACACTTCTACTATTCTGTGCCATATGAGAAATGCGCCTGCAAGTTCAGGCTGTCTGCTGCTGGTACATGGAAACTACCTGACAGTATTTTCTATGGTATGTTGCCTGGCCTGTACTACTCTAGTGTTAGGGTAGCAGGAAGGTGGTAGCTGGTGAAAGGAGGTGTGGGATATATTAGAAATATTTTATCATTTGATATCATGACAGATACCCAAAGAACAGAGTTAGTCCACTTGTGACATACACACCTCTTCCTAACTCCTCCTCTTCTTTGTCACCCATCCCCATAGACACTTTAAAGGGTGAGGAGAGTGACAGAGAGGGAAGAGATACAAAGCATGCAACATTTAACTAGTTCCACAGATTATATAGTCTTGAATGTTTTCATCTCTTTTTCATTATTGACAGTAATACAGCAAGTTCCCACACTTGGAATGAGTTATGCAAATATCCAGTGCTTTCTTTGTCTAAAAAAAATTCTTAGCAGCTGCTACTAGGACAGCACAATATAAATAGCATCAGGTGTGTACTATTATACCCAGCCGAACAGCTGCAGCACTTAACATTTAATTTCATGTGTTATGCTTCACTCTTACTTCCCTGTGATAATAGTAATTCCTGTATGTTTTCATGAGGTTCTTTAAGGAGCCCTTGACAATAATAATAAAGAATGCATAAATCGTTAAGAAAACACAGAAAACTAAAAAAAATTTCAGTCTACCCAATGACTCTTCAAATTCTCTTTCATCAAAAAGTGAACCAAGAGATCAGATTGCCTTTTTTCTATACTGTTTATAGTCTGATGGAATGCTTAGAACTACAAAATAGAATGGTGACACAAAAAGAAAAAGAAACAAGAGGTCCAAATACAGTAGTTCACATTTTAGATAATCACTCCTTAGAAAACACAACCACTAATGTCATCCACAAATCAATACACACTTTTGTTATAGAGTATGCTACAGAAAAAAAAAAAATGGCAAGGACCCAGAACAGACAGCTGAATTGTTTCAGCTATGAACTGTTAGTTGAAGAGATATTTTCAATGTGGGAAAAAAACTTTCTGGGCATGTAACTCTAATGGCAGTCAGAATTCACAAAAATGAGAGATGGTTGTGAGCCAGCATAAACATATGAGTAGGTGTTTAAAGGGTAACTTTTAAGCTATCAAGAAGAAAGTAGTCACACTGAGTTCCTGCAAATCTTCCTCTAAGTCAGGTGATTAGTCAATGGAACCATATCACTAGGGCTCAAAATTAACTCTATCAAAGCTCTATTAATGCTTTCATTCTCGTTCTTTTCTCTAAAACAGTTCAACTTCAGGTATATTTCCAAAAGCATTGCTGAATATATGACAATTGATTAGTGTAGCTTGATCTGGTATCTTAAGAGATTTTCTCATTTGACTCAATAGACATTATAATCTGTAACTGTAGACCATAAAAAGAAATTCTCAAGTTTTTCCAGGGTTGGTTTCACTAACACAACATGATAAAATACAGGCAAGCATCATAAAGATGATAAGAACCTAGGACACTGGACCAAGGTTGCTGATCCTTTCCTTTCTCCCACTGTCGTTGCTAGATCCAATTTTGGGCATGAGTCCCATGAATACATGATCCTTGAAAGACTGATCCTTGAAGGAAAACACCATTATAGAAAACTTTTAGATTACTATATGCTGATCAAACATCAAATCCTCAGATCTGCCTTTTCTGGCAGGCTATGATTGAGAATGCAAAATTGAGATCCTACTCTATCTTACTTTCCCAACACCAAACAAAATGAAATTGCCTCTAACTTTAATTGTAATCTGAATAAAATTTGTTTTCAGAATTTCCAACCCCCTGCTCTCCCACTTTCTGCTTTCCTACTTATCCTGCGTGGGGGTGAGAAAGTGCCATTATTGATGCTAAGTGAAGGTTAACTAAGCCAGTAGGGATGAATTTGGAGAATTTGTAATATGCTTCAAACCCAATCATATAGATGCAATATAATGCCTACAAATAAGCCAAATAGCCAAATTTGAGCTTATACACACAGAAAGTGAGGAAAACTTCATTAATTTCTATGCTGAAAGATTGTAAAAAAAAAAAAAATCACAGAGTATTTAAATGATACATTCCATTGAATACTAATTAAGAGGAAGTCAACCTACTTTTTTCTTTGCTTCTGATTCACATCACAGACTGCCAGTTTCAGCCCTTGACTCTGACTGAGGTGATATGTAGTGTTTGCTCATCTGAGTAATGTGGTCCAATTTGGACAGTGGTTGTTTACAAGTACCCCTTTATGACTAGCTAAAAAAGGGATGATGAACATGTATCACTAAAATGGGCAATCAGCGGCCTACAGAAATAAAGCAACATTGACCTCTTTGTTGGTTTGAATGCCTACTGAAACAAGTAGCACCACCTCCCAAAAGATAACATCTCCCCCTGCCTGCTTATGCTGAAATACCCATACATAGGACTAGCCTGGAATGTGCCAACACAGAAAGGCATGATTACACAGAATTTACAGACTTAAGTAAGCAAAATGTTGAAAGAAGCAAGTAAATTGATATGATGTGATGATGAGCATCATCCTGCTGCCATGAAACTCTAGTTGAGGGAATTTGACTCATGTGAGACAACCAGAGAATGATGCAAAAGTAATAAAAAAATTAAAAAAAGTTCCACAACATGTGGCAAGACAATATCAGTAGAGAAACTCAGGTACAACTTTGATTACTAGATATGATTTGAGCTAAGTTCTGGTTTTAAATGCAGAGATCCTTGGGAAAGAAAGAAAAAGCTGGCTTGGGCTGGACCAAACAAGACCAATAGATGGAGACTCGTTATTTTCATTCATTCCATCTGTTCAACAAATAAATGTGAAGTCACTATATGTCAGGCAGTCTGTTTAGTACTGAGTTTACTATATTGAGCAAAACACAGAAATCCAGGGCAACAATAAAAGATATGAGAAAGAAATTTAGGTATATAAAATAAATCTAAAAAAAGGATATCTGAAAATACCACTCCCTCCACCAAAAGTATATATGCCCACTCTACATAAAAAGAAGATTGTTAATGGAAATGACATTTGCCCTAGTTATAAACAAGTAACATAACAACAAGCCAAGATGGGCTGTTCTTTTCTCATACCATACACACACATATATAATTCCACAGTGTGTGTGTGTGTGTGTGTGTATTATTTTACTCCTCAGTTAGTGGAATGCTTGCTTCTAAATGTCATTTACTAAATAATTATACAGCACTTGAATTCAAACTTTTTATCTAAATTTCACATACTGCTGAGATGAAAATGTTTTCAGAGAAGAGCCTGAAGTGAAGCATTTTCTTTAAAGTTGTATGGTATAGAGAAAGACTTCATGGTATAGAAGAAAGAGTTCAGGGACTGGAATCAAAAGACTAATTTCAAGTCCCATCTGTACCATTTATGACTATGATCTTCGGCAAATCACCAATTGTTTCTTGAACTCGTGCTTCTGCACATGAAAAAGAAATCCAACTGACAGGGTCATTGCAAGGTCCTCATGAGATACCGTGTATCAAGTGTCAATCTATAAAACATTACACCAGTAGTATTCATTATTGCAGCCCTTGTACTAAAGGCAATGTGTATTACTTTATAACCTGCTTTACTATGAGATCTTTTCATTGTCTGGCACAGTGCTTGGCACAAAGTAGATGACCAATGTTTTGTGAATAAAAAAAAAGTAAAAAGGATTCTTTGGACAATTTTGATAGGATTTGTGCTCTGAATTCTCTTTCTAGGGGTAGTAATCTTTCTTATATCCTGCTTAAGTGAGATTTACTATGTTTTATGGTCATGGAATAGCTTTTATTTTCTTCCTCTCTGCAGCATGCCAAATGGCCATTCCTGGAATCAAACCCATACCCTTGGCGTCTCAGACTACAGCTCATTCTAACCAAGAAAATGAATCGGCCTAAACAACAGAGAAAATGACTGCAGTGTGTTCTGAGCCCAATCCTGTAAGCTAAGAAGGAGGCCCATTTTCTAAATTACGAGTGGATCTAAGAGAATGGGAAGGCATGATTTGTGTCCTTTTCAAGGAAAACAGATATAATGAGTTCACACTTTCAGTTTCCACCCATCCAAACAGTGAGTTAGGAAACCATGAACAGTACTTCCTTCTAGAATCCCTTGTAACCAGACTTTCAGACATATCGTACCCCTCACTTTCCTAAATTTTCACCTCTGTGTAATGCACACAGACATATGGGTAAATCAACAACAACCCTCAAGGAAGCTATAACCACCCAGCATGTACATTTTGCAGCTCCTTCAACTTGCTTTCCTTCCTGCCCATATCGGGTTTGAATGCCCGAATTTGTCACCTGGTATACAAAAATGCAGTCTAACACTGTATTTATTAGCAACCCCTTTCCCTTATGTTTAATTTATTGTTACATTTTTTAAATGTACAAACAGTTATACCAGTTTTATACACAAAACCACAGGTACCGTTTTGTATCTGTCAAAATTCCAGCAGCCTGTGGCGAGAGGCAATTGAATAGGTGTCCTATGCTGCCATCTAGTGCTTTTGTTAAGACATGGGCTTGTTCATTTTTCTGGAAATGAGGAAACAAAGGCAGCTCAAGGCTCCCAGATTCTGGAACAGCTACTGATATGCATTATTAAACAGATGCATTTATGACACTTGGACCATATTCCTTGGAACCAAGCAACTTAACTTGTTTTCACACAACGGCAGCTTACATCCCTGCTCTTGACTGGCAAAGCTCTGGCCTTCTACCCTGAAGGCACCTGGTTTAAATCCAAACTGACTGGGCAACAAAATGCCCTTCTGAGCTTCTTTCTACAGCTCCCATCTGGCCATGGTTCTGCTGGCATGTGTCATCCTCCAGGAGAGACAATTTGATCTAAAATGTCTTGCCCGTTACTTCAGCTTTGGGAGAAGATACAAAGGAGTTGGGCAGCTTAAAAAAAAAAATTATCTTTAAAATTGACTGAAACAGCAGCCATTTTCTTTTCAGTGGCTAAAAGTAATGCTTCTGAATTTTCACTCGCTTCTCAGCTCATATGATTTGTAACACTGATGAGATCCTACATGCCTTGCCCCTCTACCAGGGAGTGTTCTTTATGGGCTTAAAACAGAAAGGAAATCGGGTCCCTAAGCAAATGTTAAAAAGAGTTGCCCAGTGCTCTTGCAGCTCTCATGGGCCAACCTGGGGATGAATGTTTGTGTCTTCCTTTTCCCTCCAGTGCAAGTGAAGTGGTCATGAAAGAAGGGATGCCTCGGAGAGTTCCAACATTTTAATTTTGACTTTTATCAAGATTGCTTTGTATTCCTTCAGAGGAATGTTCCATACAGACAGCTAGTTTATTTTTTACCATTTGGTCTTCCTCCATTGCTGAACTCAGAGCATATTCTGCACCCCAGAATTGCTCAGTGTTAACTACTCATAAGTGAGCGATTTGGCCCTGACTATTCAAAAAAAAAAAAGAAAAGGTTACTGTAGTTGGAAGGGACAGATCTCTCTCTCTCTCTCTCTCTCTCTCTGACAAGAAAAAACAGTATGCATGTGTGGGTAGGGAGGGAACCCTGTGTGTCAAAGCATCGTTTTCTGGTTCCCTTGTTTGTTTACTTGTTTATTGTCTATCTCGTTTTCCTCTACCCCTCACTAGAATGTACACTGCACAAGAGCCAGAACATTGCTTAGATTCGTGGATGCTGCCGAGTGCTTTGCACAATGACTGGCATATAGTAGATATTCAATAAATATTTATTAAAGAAATAACTTTTTTTTTATTAGGGAAAGAGGGTCCCTTTGGACTAACAGTTCCAAAAAGGAGTGGTCTGGTCCCTTCCAAAACAGCTTTGTGATTAGCTATGTTTTTCTCTGGGCCTTTTACTGCTCAGAATCCCTGCCAGGAAAGAAATGCTAAAGCTCCCATCTTTTAAATATGTAGATCCCTGACATTTGGTTGCTTCATGAATTTTGCATTGCATAATGACAAGTGTTTAATTTTATAAACTGCTCCTGTAATAGATCATTTTCAAGGAGAGGCATAATCTGGAAATGCAGTGTAAAGTGCTGTTGCCGAATTAGACAAATGTCTTCCCTGAGCCAGCGATCTTTTCCGTAGTAAATGTTTTCAAGCATTGACGGATTGGGAGCCATGGAAATAGTCTCAACACCCAGCTGGCTGACTGAGTCAGAAATGAGATGGTCCATGAATCCTTCTCTCTTCCAGACTGGTGTGTACCAACCCTCAGAATATCTCCAGAGTGAAGAAAACACAAACAATTGACTTGTTTCCTGAAGCACAAATGGCCTTACCAAGTCTGACTTCTAATTCCTCTTGATCACCACAAAAATAGTAGAGGTGGGGAAAAGGAATCATTATTTCTGAGTTCTAAAAAAGGGGAAGTTAGTGTTTTACCATCTACCTGAAGCATCTAGGCAATGCCACAAGCATGTGTTGGTTTGAGATTGTAATCAGAGAAGTCAGGTGAATGTGTCAAGTTATGGATAGTCCACGCTTTATGCTCCACATTTCTTTTTGACCTCAGGAAACTCACTGATCCTCTCTGTTCCTTAGTTTCCTTTTAAAAAAAAAAAATAGTTTTAATAGCATTAAATTTCTAACAATGTTCTGATTGGGGAAAAAAATGAGATCAGTCTTCAAAAGATAGTAGCTATAAAAGTTATAGGTTTTAAAAAGTGAGACTGGTTTCATAAATTATATACAAAGATTATTACAGGTATTTCTGAGACCATTTTAACTGTGAAGGTACTGTGTAAGTTTAATACAAACAGTTGAAGAGAAAATTTGGTATGCCAAGGGTTAAAGAGGCAAATTCATAACAAATATGGTCCCAATATATTTAATATTGCTTATAAAGAAAAGCATTGTATGAAAAGAAGTAGTTACCACAGTCAATCTTCAGGGAGATCTCTCAGTCAATAAGGTAGACCCATGTGGAGACAGAAGAGTGGGTAAAAATCAAGAGACTTGATTCTAGGAAAGATTACAGAGTGACTATGGCAACTCAAACAAATATTTTACACAGCTCAAGAAATGTGCCCAATATCACAAGTTAGGATTCAAACCCCCAGAAGTCAGGTTCTAGAGTCACAACTTAAACTTACACCTTAACCACTACACCAACCTACTTCCTAGCAAAATAATTTCTGGCCAATCACACTGAGTTCCTATACTTAAGTTTAAGTTGAACTAGATAATCTCTAAAGACCTGGGCACACATTAAATAAAGAGCTTATCTAGCATAACATAACATAGATGTATGTGTTATCTATATCTAGCATTAAATACATCTAGCACGATATATGTATTATATACATCTAGCACTATATATACATCTAGCACTATATATGTATGAATACATATATCCATCCACCCATCCTTCCAGATCTGTTGGTCCCATATTCTCTTCTCTGGTTGAGAGCCCATTTAGGCCTACACAACACTGAAAAGAGTTCCACAAGTGGAATTGACCAGGAACAGTTTGGGCTCATCCATTTTGATATTCACTTGCTGAGTATGTCAATGGAAACTCATGCCATCTGGGTTTTACTGACTGTCCTCATTTCTAAGCAATCTTCCTCCTGTTTTGTTGATTCCCTTCCCCAATACCCACAGCAGTTGTTCAAAATATTGTATATTCCTTTTCACTACCGCCCCATCTCCAGAAGACAATCTTTACTCCTACATTTTGAGGGTTGTGTTCCCAATACCCCTATTTTAATTTGATGGAATCTATTTAGCTATTTCACTATTAATTAATTAATTAATTTCACTATTATTTTCTCCTTTTGTCCACTTAAAAGGAAGTAGTTATCTTTCTTTTCAAAAATATGTCCTCTATTTCATCTTTTGGAAACTGATTCTATAGTTTCCCTTTCTTCTTACATTTTCCATTTTTTAATCTCTCCATTTGCTAAGAGCATACTCAAGTCAGGTACTGTAGGAAACCTAAACATGAACTAACATTGTTGAAGCTTTCTTGCATGCCCTGCGTTGGGCCATTTGCATGAAACATTTTATTTATAGCAACTTCAAAAAGTAAGTCTTACATTGGCATGTTATGATGGAAAATGATCTTAAAAACATTAAGTTTTTAAGTTTTACTTAGCCAAGATCATGTAAAAAAAATAGGGGGGGTTGTATCAGGATTTAAACCAAGTTTGACTCCAACTTAGATATTTTGTCTACCACATCTCACTTGTTTCTTAAATAAACATCCATGCCATGTTGTTTCCACTCTTTAATTCTTTCACTGTCAAACTTTAGTTAAATATGGTAAGCATTTATTAAGTGCTACTTGTGTGCAAATGGCCAAGCTATTCTTCCCTCAGGGCTGAAGACAAAGGAATAATCCGTATCTGTAAGAAGCTTACACTCTCATAAGGGTATCAGATATCATGAAAAATAAAAGGAGGCAGAAGTGTGAAAAAAAAAAGTTACTAGAACTTCTGAGAATACAGATAAAGATCAATTAATCTAATTAGGAGTTTCAGAGCAGAGAAATTTGTGATACTACTTTTTAAGTGCTCCTTGAAGCGTTCAAACTGCTTCTAACTGACCTGTAATTCTGCTTTGGGAATTTGTCTACTCCCCAATTCTTTGTTTTTTGTTCTCTCACTCCCAACCTACACTATAATCTTGGGTCAGAATAGGTCTCCCCAACTCCATACTTCTCTATTCCAAAATCCATCCTACCTGCCTAGTTGGTCTTCATTATGTCCAACTCAGATATCCATGCTGACCGATGAGTAGGATTAAAAAAATGAATCTGGTCCTCAATAATCATAGGTCCAGACTATGGAGTTGTAACAAAGACGAATAAATGGGGAATGGATATAAAAACCATAATTCTAAAGATAAGTTGCTATAAATTTTATTACATACCCTATAGTTGGGCAATTGTCTATTTCCTAAATCCACCCTTAACCTTAATTCATGTTATCCCTGTTGCTATCATTCCTGTCTCCTCATTTATAGCTTCAAAATTCTATACCATATACCTCTCAAAGCATCACCATAAAAACCCCAGACTTAAGAAAACATTTTCTGGCTTCTCAGTAGAAATTTCCTGAATGTCTCCAGAACTTTAAATCCAAGTCGTCTATTGTATTTGTCACAATGAGCCAAGTATTATAGATAGCTGAATGTATACCATAGATTTCCTGTTCAGTTTTAAGCCAAAGATCACTCCTTTTGGTGTTTTCTATAAAGTAGGCACTGTAGGCACTCAAATACTTGTTGAATAAGGATTATTTTAAAAGTGGGAAAATTATATTGCACTGTTTTGAACTAACTTCAACACAGACAAAGGGATGCATTTTCCATATCATATCAGGGCTTAAAGTAGGACATGAAGATGCAGGAGAAATACACCACTGTGTTAAATAGCATGTGGAGGAGAAACATCAAATTTGTTCTGGCTCAAACCCTTTGCCTTCCCTTACAATTCTTATTTCTAGTATCAACAAGCTACTAGATCACAATCATTAAATTTGCCATTTTTTTCCCAGAAATTCAGAATTCAAAAACAGGGGCTATTGTAATAACCAAAATGAGTAGCTGGGGTCCCTCCCTGGTGGCACAATGGGTTAAAGCACAGCATTGCAAGCTAGCCAGCAATTTCAATGCTAGTTCAATCCCCTTCTCCGAAGGTGACCCACATACTGTGACAGACCTCTCCTGACCCGCCTGCTGCTTCCCTCAGCAGTGTACTTTGTCAGTATGCCTGTACTGCTCCCCATTCTATCTCTGGTGAATCCTCTCACCACTCCTGAACCTCTGACCTGTACCTCAGTTCTGTATGCATAAATAAACAAATCTTATAAAAATTTTTGAAAGATGAGTAGCTGAAAAACGCACATATTTCTATGACTCTCCCTCAGTTCTCTCTCCCTCTGTGCTGTTTATCTCAAGTAACTAGGGGAGCTAGTTTAAGTGACATCTTGTTATAAACAGTTAAATGGAATGATGCTGCTTTAAAGTTGGGTACAAGGAAATCTGGGAGCATGGTCAAAACCAAGGGCCTCTTTTGTTTGGTATAGTATTTGAGGTTCAGTCTGGCTGACTTCTCCAAGCTGACTACAACTCAAAAATCAGGCAGAAAGCCAGAGGATCTTTGAGCTCTGACTCATGTAAACAGGGGAAAGTGCCAAAGGCCTCCAGCCAGTTCCAGGTGTGCAGTCTGCAGACCTGCATTCACTTCTCACTGACCCCTAGTTGGCACAATGTTACCTACAGGTTCTACCATTCTACCATTACTACTGACATTTCTGCATGGTGTTGGGAAAGCACGTAGTCAGATCCTCCCCACTGTCACTTGGAATTCACACAAGGACTGAGAAGTATGACTGATCATATTAGGCAGTAGGATCCATAATTCTAGCTAGGCTTTCCAGGCTGAGCTCAGCTTTTATTTTTTCTTCATCACATTTGGCCAAAATTTTCAAACTGTTTCTCATAGGTCTCAATCGCACTTCTCAATTTCCTGGGTACTCTCCAGCAAGTCACTCTTATCTATAAATGTTATCTAGAAGCTTGTAAGGGAATAAAGGATGATGAGTTTATCTCGTTTCTGTTCCTATCTTAAAAGTAAAATTAGATGTTAAAATGGACAACAAACTTCACATCTGGAAACAGACTCAATGCAAAGACTACAACTATTGGATAGGCTGTTTCTACTGACCTGGGATGGCTCCTGGTTTCCATAATCCAAAAAATGAAAACTCAAAATTCCTAATCCTCTTTTTGTCTTAAAGACTGGCATTAGAACATGGACAGCTCCACAGTAACTTTCTGGGCCCATGATGTGGCATTTCCTTGGGGTCCCAACAGGGCACATTCCAGCACCTTGTCATTTCAGAAGGTTTAAATATGTTTGTCAAGTACGAAAAGGAGAGGGAATCAGAATCATTTCACCGAATCTAAAGTCAATGTTCCTAAAAATGATAAACCCTTTATCTGCCAACTCTCTGAGATACCTACTTTCTCAAATGTACTGCCCTAGGCTGCTCATTTGTGTGTGATCCACCCTCTTAGCCCTCTGACACTTCTAGGGACACTGATGGCAATTTTCTTTTGTCTACACCTGGAAAAAAAGTTCCTGGAGACTATGTTGTAACCTCATTCTCTTTCTTCTATCAGTCAGCTCACCACTCCCTCTCCCTGTTTGGGGACTGTCACTCCCTAAGGAAGGACTCTAGTGTCTGTCCTGCCTCCTCTCTCCTTTCTGAAGGTTTCCTTCCACAGGAAACACCAAAGCCATAGTCTTGGATATCAGGCAGTTTTGAGCCTCTTGTAATCTCTTCATTGAAGGACTTTACAAAGTTGGAATTTACTTCAAATTACACTATTTAAGAATTTTAGTATCTGGGGCCCCCTGATGGTGCAAGGAGTTGAGGCATAGCATTATGTAGCTATCTGCAGCCACTGAAGCACAAGTTTGATCCCTGGCCAGGGGGTGGCCCACATGGCACAGCAGACCTCCCCTGTCTCACATGCTGCTCCCCTCAGTGGTGTATTTCAATCTGACTGTTCTGCTCCCTACTCTGTCTTTGGTGAATCCTCTCACCTCTTGCACCTCTGGCCTGTACCCCAGTTCTTGAATGCATAAAGAAAGAAAGAAAGAAATTTAGTATCTCATATGGGGTGAAGACAAGACTGTAAGTTACACAGCTGGGCCAAGAACACCTTTTCCTCTTAGACATCATGAAAAAATATCTGAATCCCAAGGTCATGAGAGATGGGGTTTGTGGACAGCATTCAGCCTGGCAGCACTAAGGACACTTTGTCCTGGCTGTATGTGAAATAATTCCGATACCCCTAGGGGACCACTGAGATGTTTATCTGCTTATTCACATCTGTTTCTTCTTACTCTGAAAAGGAATGAGAGACACTAAAAAAAAAAAATTATATAGTAAATTATGTTAAAATGAGATATGTTAATTGGAGAAAGGATAAAAAAATAAATAGAAAAATCAAATAAATCCAGGAAAAAGGCTAGTGTAGAGAATGATGGCTATGAAGTTTGTATAGCTCCTACAAATAGGCTACAAATTTGGCTGTAAGCTTGTAAGAAGCCAAACAAAGGAAAATAAAATATGATTGGTAGGGTCTAGGATATAAAAATAACACAATTGCCATAAAGAAGTCACACCTTTCCTAGTACTGTTGAATGGAATGTCTTCCAGATGCACATAAAGAGAACATTGTGTAATGCAATACACTTTGCAGTGGCATTCCTGTGACAAATAGAGCAAGTTTCATGTGACCTTGTCCCCCAACTTCCCTCAATCTAGAGGATTAGTAAATAAAATATGGAAAAAAAAAAATCTCCCAAGAGAGTAAAATAAAACATGTAAGCTACCCATGTCTCCTGTGGTTTGAATTGTTCTTTTAAGGGTAAATATTTAAATATCTGCAAAAATTTGGAATTTCTTCATGTCATAGTGTGTTACTACCATTTCTTTCAACTGAATTTCATTAGAGATGGTTAACAGAAAGCTTAAGATATGTTTTTAGCAAGAATCTGAAAGGCCAATAATTGCTAATTAAAAACAGAGTCATCAGCTTTAGCCATCAACTGAGCAGGGAAAGGACCAGACCACATTTACTAAAGAAGAGAAGGAGGAAGAGAAGGAAGAGAAGTGTGGGTAGAGCAGGGAAGGGGAGAAAGAGGAACTGTGGTAGAGCTCTACGTCCGTGATTAATTCCATCTCCAACCAAGGAAATAAAACTTTTCATAATCCATGGCTATGTTTTAGGAATGACTGCATTTTAATTTTAGGCATACTGATATTTAAGGACATTAAGGACATTTAAGGTAAGATGCCTATAGCTCTTATATCTATTCAAGGTAATTTCAAGGTATTCTAGGTTCCTTTAGTATGAAAGTGTTAAAGGTACTATGTAAATGTAGATTGTTATTACAATTTAATGACATTCCCCTCAAGCAAAAACTCTAAAATCCACAAAGAGCAGAATGAATGCAGAATGAATTCCACATACTTTTTATTATTTGGGGGCAATTAATTCATAAGCACACAAACAATTTGCTCAATTACAGGAAGAGTACTACTATTAAAACATCGATTCCTAGAAATCCAATTCTGATTGCTGTTTTATTTTTCCAAAGCAGAAAGGGGAGCTGACCTCACTCTCTCTCACACACAGAACACACACAACCCCCTAAATGAGCATGCAGACATTTTAGGAAATTCCACATACCCCTACGACACAAAGGAATAAACTCCATGTTAAGCTATGAATCAACATTTCCGGAAACACATTTTGTGAAACTACTGAAACAAAATCACACTTGCTGCACACTGGCCATTCCCCACCATCCTTCCTGACCAATGGTGTGAGAGGAGAGCAGGCCATAAATATAAAGCAAAAAAAATAAAATATTTTTAATGTAGCAATCTACATTTTACTTTGAAAAGCAGGAGATTTTTAATCCAGTTTAATTTTTTTTTCCTGCATACAGCATATAATTGGGAGAGACATACTAGAATTACAGTAAACAGAGCAAAATAATCAGCCTTAGATGAACCATATGCCACATTTAATCTATGTAGTTGATAATCAACCTTGGTAGAAAATGGAGTGCCGCCTCTGTTTGAGAACCTATGCAAAGTTATACAAAGACCTGCAATCGTGGAAGTCAGTTATATACAGTTCAGTTCCATTTGAGTTTGTCTCTAAAATTACAGTGTCTTTCTCCAAATCTAGTTTTTCAAATGTGCTCATCACTGGTAACTTTTTCTCCCTCTATTTTGAATGTGTCTGTAATAACTGGAACTGGTTTAGTGGTCATCACATTAATCCAAGAATAAGAAACAAAAAGAATGATTCATTCCCCATTCTACATTTTTAAATACAAATTAACAACAACAACAAAAAAGCTCCTCTAAATCTCCCTTATGAATTTCGATCGTTCAGAAATATGCAGAGCACTTGAAAGCAATAAAAGAAATAACCTAAGAAAATTAAGCAAAATGAATTTGCAATTAGTTTGTGAAATTGCGATAAATGCATTTTGAAAGCAAAGAGTAAAATGTAACTTTGTTCAGTATAATTTGAAATTGCCTTTTGTGCTTAATATAGTTCACTTATAATTAGATGAAGATTTTGTTCTGGTTTGAAACATTCAAAGTTCCATCTTGAGATTGCTATGTACTATGTACACAGAACTTTTCAGCAAGAAAGTCTGCTGCTGCTGCTGCCGCGTTTGCTTTGACAGCCTTTATCCTAGTTTTATAGAAATGAAAGAGTGAAAGAACACAGCTGGTTTGAACAATGGAGCATGTTCAACATTAGGCCAAACACTTTAGATATTGCAAAATATTGCAGGCTATATTTATAGCTCTTAGCCGGTTTTTGAAATTCATGCTGATACTGCCTTACTCCTGCTTATTGGACCAAATTGCCATTTAATAATTAAATTATCTTTTGGTTAAAATTTTTGCTTTCAAAGGCAATGATGCTTAGACTAACTTCTTAGCAATTTCAAAACAATGATGACTTGAAACACTTATAAAATATTTCAAGATGTCTTTAAATTCAAGATCATCTAGTTACCAGGGAGTTTAAAAGACTTTTATGTTGATTTGCCTTAGTTTTTCCCTAACAAAAAGGAATATCCGGACTCTGATAACCTCCCTCCCACTCATGAAATTGTACAATGACTCATATGCTAGCACCTTCCAGAAAACTGCCCAAGGGAAATCAGTGAACAGGCCTTCAGGTAATTGCCTATACCCTGTTTAAGCTTTCTCTTTCCATAGCAGTTGTTTTCAATAGAACTCTCTAGTTCTTTAATAAACTTCTGTGACTTTGGGGAGTGCTAGCAGGGAATCATATTCTTTCACATTAATATAACATAAGATACATTAGGAAGAAGTGGATATAGTGACCATAAACTGAACCAAAGTTTAGCAGGATAGTGCAATTTCTAGGATTCTCAAATGCCTGCTATCTTCAAGTATTAGTCACAATTCGCCCCTATCCTTCCAAACCAACATGAATGCCCCCTAAATGTCAGCAGCATCTTTTTTGAAACTCATTGTCATTTGTCATCATTGTTGTTAGTGAAATCTTTGAGTGTGTACATTTTGCCTTCTGATAGAGTAAGAATGCTAAGAATGACTAAAGAATAACTACTATGTACCAAGGAATTTGATAAGTATTTTATATACATTTTTAAAGAAATGGTTAAAAGGAAGAGTGTTGGTCTGGATATCAATTATGTATTGATGCATAACAATAAAACCACCCAAAGTTTTGGTAGCTTATAATTTCTCACAGTTCTAAAAGTTGTGTACATGGTCTGTTATGTCTCATCAGGGATCACTCTGGTAACAGCCTGACTGGGGCAGGCAATACCAAATTAGTCTCACTCACATATATTTAATTGGTCCAGTCAGTTGAAAAGTGTCAATTCCCCTCTAAATGGCCTCTTCTCTAGTGAGCTGGATTGGATGTCTTCACCTCACAGTAGTCTCACCTTCAAGACCAGGAAGTGGCATGGTCTGTTAGACCTAGGCTCCAGAACTCACACAATGTCACATGTACCAATGAACAACTCAGATTCAAGGGAAAAGAAAAATAAATTGCATCTCTTGAGAGAAGCAGTAACTTCATATTGCAAAGGTATGTGCACACAGAAAGGAATGGTTCACTGGGAGATACTCTTACAATGATCCATCCACATGTGTAATTGTGAAAAATTTGTTAACTTCTGAGTCTCAATTTCCTCATCTATGAATTACCTTGAGGGTTAAAAAGTACATGTTAGTCCTAATATGCAGCACTACTAAATATGTATTAATATTTTTATTGTGCAGAGGTGATATCTCAGGCTCAGAGAAATTAGAGTAGGAGTTTATGTAAGGTTGGAGTTACTTTGTGAGGTTATGCAAGAAAATATGTAACACAGTCAATACTCAAAGGGTTTTCTAATTCTGGAGCCTGTATTCTTTCTAACATACTGTTTATCTTCTTGTTGGTAGAACAGAGTTTTTTTCATGGTTGCATCCTATCAGCCTTGGAAAGTTGTTACCATAGCTACCCAAGAACTATTTGTCAATTGAAGGATCAAGGGAATCTGACAAACTGCAGTTGACTTGTAAGTAAAATATTTACATAATACCTTTAAATTGATCCCCAGATTTTCTGGTTCTCCTTTAAACAGTCAGGTCTCCTACCCTCGAAGAGTAGTCAAACTCAGAGACAGAGAGGCTGCCATGGTGGATACTTTGTGATTCTTACCAACATTGGCAAGCATAAGAATCACCTGGGAGCTTTTAAAAATCTCTTGTATAGGTCAGTCCAATAAGAATCTCTGAAGATGCAAGGAAGACTCTTAGACCTGTAAACTTCTTTTCAAAGTCCCTTATCTGCAATATTAGCTGGATCTCTTAAAACCTTTAAAAGAGTTAAGAAGTCCACAAGATAGAAATTCAAAGAGAAGACCAAAAACGTGAACCACCAACCATGTGAGTTAGAAACAAGTTGTGGTCTCAACTGTGAACTACAAAGAGCTGCTTTACCGCAGTTACTCCCAGGAGTCACAGAAGTGAGTCAAACAGGAATTAAGTACCACCCATACACTTGGTGGTGGGTGGCAGGTGCGAGAAATGAGCCAGCAGCAGTACACTAATAAGAGCTGTTGCTGATGTCAAGAAAAGGAGCACAGCATCAAGTTGTGGAAATAATTGAACCAAGGAAATAATTGAACCTCAGACAGAAAGGACAATTGCCCTGGGTCCTGAACTCTGACAATAGGTCAGAAAGTTATTAAACGCAATACTTACTTCAGTGAGCCTTTCAAGGCCTGAGATAACACTTTGTTATCAATAAATTGAAGGTTTTACATGATCCATTTAAATGAAAAATATTTAATGAATCTCACTTTTCCTGTTTTATTACTTTGAAAATGTTAAGACCCATATCCTCTACCTTTTTTATTTCCCATAGTACTTGATACACCTCCATACAATTGTTTCTGATGCTTTGAGAGACTGTTACTTTCACCCACAGCAATCTGATTTCCTTCCTTTATGATTCTTAACTTACTCTGCCTAGAGCAGAGTCATTTGAGTGCTTGTCTAACTCCCACTCTTCCCATTCCCAAATAAAGCACCCGAGGGGCCTGGGCTATATTTTTTTCATCTCAGAATCCTCCCAACGAAACTGCCAGGGTGAGAGGTACACAGGAAGCACTTGATAAATGTTTGTTGAAGTCTTCTGAAAGTGTTCAGAAACTAAAAGGAGAGTTGAATTCTTTGGGTATCCTATTGAACTTTAATAAGAACTACAAATTTTAATTATTGATTGCTTTTTTCCTTTTTCATGTGGATAAATTGTGTCTCTTCCTGGTCTACAGGTTCCTCAGGAGCTAGACTAGTCCTCATGGCATGTATTATATTTGTCACATAGGACATTCAATAGTGTGTGATTAAAGAGAAACATCTATTAAACATAATCTAGGAAATATTTCTACTCTTTCTACAAATCAATGACAAGAATCTATCACCACATCAATAGTTTAGGACAGGATTCTAGACTATAGTTAGTGAAGGCTGAGATGGGGAAGACAAAAACATGCTAATTTATGTTTCCTCAGTTCCACAGTTTGTTGAGAAAAATTAATAGTCATTTTTAAAACCTAATTTATTCCATACTTATTCATTCCAAAACTAAGGTCTTTAAATATTATCAGGGTTTACTCATCAGTATTGATGCTGTTGTTCACATAAGTACATCATTACATCATTGACTCACTGATTGAGGGAGCAGCTTAGTTGAATTATTTTCCCTGTTTCATTTAAGTGGGAGAAGCTGTGCACACCATTTCTATTTACTTATGCATACAGCATAATAATATGGCAATCCTACAAATGAAATAGACATATTTTATAAAATAAAAAAAAATCCTCACATGATAACTCATACTGAAACAGAGATTAATAGCACTGTTTTTAAAAGGACATTCTTCTTCCTCGGAGCTCAAAATTAAGATAAATTCACTTTACTACCATCTGTCTTTACAAATGCTCTTGCCTTTACCTCAATTGTTTCTCATTTTCCATCCTTCTCTACCTTCAAGATCCAAATTAAATGTGACTTTTCCCATTAAATATCACCATTTATTATCCATTCAAAAATAGTTCATCATTTCCTTGAGGGTCTCTTATCATGTTTTATATATGTTTATTATTATGATTTAATTAAAGTTATCCCCTTATTCAAGAAGTATAAAGTGACTTATTTTTTGTCAGGCATCATGACTGGCATCAAGAATACAGAGAGTAGATTAAAAAAGAACACAGACAGAAGCCTAATGCTAGCTCATCTGATGATCTCATTTCTCTCTCTCTTTCATATGTCATAATCTTAAGAACATAAAAAGTGTCTGTTTCATTAGTTGAGTTGCAGATAACAACTCCACCTTCTCTTATTGGGTTCCTTTACCTCTCTGCTTTAAAGTCAACACCCCCTACTACCATTTACCCCTACTCCCCTTTTATGATAATTCCTCCTACACTTTCATCCCCTGTGCACAAAATTGAGCCTATGATTTCCAATTGATTTATTTCCAATATCTCTTTCCAAACATTCGTCATCTCTCTAGCCCCCCAAGATAGAAAGTTGAAAGCCATCTTCAACTTTCCTCTTTCCCTGGCATTCCAGTGTGTAAAACATTTTAAAATTCAGTGATTACCTGCTGTAAGTCACTACTACAGCCATCCTCTCCATCTTCTACAGGTTTTTCATTTTCTGCCTAGACTATTTCCAGAGCATCTCAACTGGTCACACTGATTGTGGGATGTCCCCACACCAATTTGTTTTCTACTTTATGCTAGAGTTTTCTCTCCAGAAGACAAGATCATTTCCTTCCCAATACCTTTTCTCTCATTAAAAGTTATTGATAACTTTTCATCATCTTCTCAATAAGTTGCTATGAGGCTCAAACCTCTTACAGCATATAAGACTCTTTATGACCTTGTCTTAATTTTTGCCAAGTTCTCTAAATCACTGCTGCTCATGCCCTCAACAACACATAATAGAGGATTGGTATTGCTTTTAGAAAATAATGATTGTGAAATAAATCACACACCATGTCAGTTTTGCTTAAGGAGTTAATATAAAGGATAAAAAAAATTAGCAAGCACTGTTTAAAGGAAAGTGATTCTGTTCCTCTAGAAACATATAGTTTAAACACTATTAAAAAACACAGAAAATAATTAGCATCATAAATAAGTTATGGTACCTTCTGAAAACTTAGCTTCTCCTATAATATTCAGCTCCTACATAAAATGTTTTTATCATTTCTAGGACTGAATTGTGGACTTTTAACTAGAGGAAATACTAAAATCTAATCCAATTCTTAGCTTCTCAAATGAGAAGAATCATGAACAGGATATTAAAAATTCTGTCCAAGTTACACAGTGAGTAAATATTTGTTCCCTTCCCTCCTCCCAACAAAATAAAAGATAGCTTTATAACATTAGACAATATATTTGTTTATTCATTTTTCTTAAGAGCAAACTCATTCATATGCTATACAGCCTCTGTTATAATACCATTTCATATCTAAAACTCACTTATTTTGCATTTTCAATTAGACACAAGGTGAAATGTCTCTTTATGGAAATCTTGACTCACTTTTACCTGTCGCTGTGGGTGTATTAAAGTATATGAAGTTATAAAAAGATATGAAATATGAATATAATCTAGTTTAATTATTTCTATCCTCCAAAGACTATGATTGCAGTTAGATGTCAGTGAAATCTCCAGTGTTTGAACTTCATGCTAAGAAAAATAGTGACTAGAAATAAAGGCTAAAGAAAAGGAGTTGATAAAGAGGACTAAAAAAGAACATTTATCACTACCGAAAGAACATGTACTCATGATGAAAAAACTGTAGCTTCATATAGCATCAGAAAGTCAAAGATGATGACAGTATTTGGCAAAGTTAAACCAAGCCAAGTTCAGTCAATTTATAGGTGACTGAGGTACTTTTAAAAGGAAATAGCATTTGGAACATTTCTAATTGCTAACCTTACTTTTACTTCCTGTCAGGTCCTTTTCATTAGCCAGGTGGCAAAACTTTTGGCAAATAAATCACAATTGTACTTTAAACAAGATGGTCACTTAAGTACAAATCTTAGAAGAGGCTGGTGTGCATTGTCCTAACTTTCAAGGTAATTATTCTATATAAATAAAATAACTTGAATCTCACTGTTAAATGTTAATGTTTGCATTCACCGTTTTTTTTTTTTAAAGATTTATTTATTTGTTCATACAGAACTGAGGTACAGCCAGAGGCTCAGGGCGGCGAGAGGCTTCACCAGAGACAGAGTGAGGAGCAGAACAGGCAGATCGACAAAGTACATTGCTGAGGGGAGCAGCGGGCGGGTCAGGAGAGGTCTGCCGCGCCTTGTGGTCACCTCGGGGGCAGGCGGGAATCGAACTCATGCGGAAGTGGCTTTAGCTTCTCAATGCTATGCTTTAACCCGCTGCGCCACCAGGGAGGGCCAAATTCACCATTTTTATTATATTAATACACTCTGATTCCTGGTTCGTCTATCTAGGTAATTAAAAACCAAGATTTTTAAAAGCCTCGAATGGCCCATACTATTGGCAGTACCTCTATATCTCTGAGACTACTGTGAATCTAAAACAGAAGGGGGAAAAAAGGCTTTTGTCTATTTCCACTAGCTAAACAATTCTCCCCAACAAAAGTTTCTCAGGCACCAACCTCAATGTTGGAGGGTCTTTTATAGTTTCTACTTCCACTGGTATTCCCCTTACCTATGTTCTATGCCTTGTCTTTCTTCTCTTTCAGCTGCATCTTCTAGTTATGAGAATCTTAAACAAAGGGTCAGACAAAAAGAAACCAGTAATAAATTTTAGAAATCTGTCTGTAGAATTAATGTTACCAGAGGAGAAGGGGAAGGGCAGGAGACAAAATATGGAGGGGGCCCAGTGAATTATAATGGAGGGCTATAGTACCTTCTTGGTGATTGGTGGGTGTGATAGAGTGACATGTATCTGAAGATGGTGATACTATACCTCTGAATCATATAGTGTTGTAAATCTATGTAGCTTCAATTAAAAAAAAAAAAAAGATCTTGCCTTCTATAGTGCTTTAAAAAGAAGAAAGAATTTTAGCCTCCCTTCCCTCCTCAAGGATTCAATTCTTCTGAATGATCTCATTTTTCTAAATCTCCAAGCTGTTTTTCTGAATTCACTTTCCTGTGAAGAATTTTTAAAACCAAAGCAATGGCAATGCATGCCAAGACCCTATTATTTGATATTTTTCTAACAGAAACTCAGGCTTACAATTAATTACAGTATAAAAAAAATTTAGTTTATTAAGTATTGGGTCTTATTTTTAATAATAAAGAAAAAGAAATATTCTTCTGATTAGTCATTTCTGAAATGGAGAAAATAGCATTTACCTCATAGGATTATGAAAGTTTAAGAAAGATAAAATATTTAAAGTCTTAGCAGTTAGCATTGTTCTAGCATATAAAAAATTGCTCATTGTACATCATGTATTATTATTGGATCAGGGGATCTTGATGGTATTTACTATCTATACATAGCAGAAATAATGGATTTCAATGGTTTATGCCTAAATCTTCGAATAAACACATTGATAACTTTTCTATGGGTGTCAAAATAATTAGGTGATTGACCTAATTTTTCGTTCTTCAGCAAATTAATATGTTATTATGTAGACCTAGCCTTAGTGGACCATTACTTCCAAAATAACTGAAGGATGAGCCTGCATACTTGACCTGCTTTCAGCCTTCCTGTTGAGTGTAACAGCAGAAAGCTTATTGTTGAGTTCATTTGGCATTTAGGCACTCATAAATATTAAAGAACCGCAATCCAATCACACTTTCACTTCTCAACTTGTAAGTGAGTCTGTAGTTATTAGGTCCATGCTCACTGACAAAGCAGTGTTTGGAAATTAAAGGGAGGCAAAATTCCTTATTCTAATGCAGTTCAAATCCTCCTTATTGAATAATGCTACAGTTTCCCTCACAGGGTGACTTTCTAAGAGAATTGATTCCCAGATAAAAGCTCTGTGGCATACAAAATCTCTCTCTGGATAGTCTAGAAATTTGGACCTAAAAAACAACTATAGTGGAAAGAGATCATATGAAGTCTTGATGTTTCTTCTGACAATACTTTTCTTCTGATTCACAAAATTTGACTCTACTCTCTCACCTTCAGAAATGATAAAGATGGATAAGACTGGTACCTCTCTTGGGAAACTGGATGGGTAACTTTATTGTCAAAGAAAGTGATATAAGAAGATCTTTTGTATTTCAAGAGTTGAGGAGGACGGCTTAACCAGTAACTGGGGGACTGACGCAGACTGGTAGTTCAGGCCCTTGGTGGGAACAGATGACTATACTATTTCGGACACATTGTGTCTGGAGTTGTGGTGCCTTCTGAAACACCTGTGTAAGGGATTGAAAAGCTGAGAGTGAAGTGTAAGGGACTGAAAAGCTGAGAGTGAAGTGCAATTATTGCAGGATGATCCAAGAAGATACTGGTCATTCCTAACTAAACTTAAATCATTCTCCCACCATTTTCTCTCCAAAATGACAGCTTCCTTACCAGATCCATGTGAGCTGGTGGAAGGATTTGGTCCATAGAAAACAACACTACTATAAGCGGTGTAGCACTTACTAATAACTATACTGGGTGCCACTACAGGAACCAAATGCCAGATTTATCCTGATTAAATACAGATACCACAATGAGGCTGTGTAAACACCCAGGTGTGGAGACAGAAGAGAAATTCAGGTTTTACTGAAGAAAAATAAGAGATATGACCATTTTCTCCCTCAGAGTTTTGGAACAAGTCTGTGAGTTACTCTAGAACCATGATTTAGAGCTAGCTTCAAGTATATCTTAGAGCCTTGTTTCAACACCTTTATGCCTCTTAGATGCTTCAGTTACATCTGGGTGATAGCCTACCTCCAAATCCCTGTTGCTGTCACTATAGATGGAGACCTTATTTAATCAGTTCTTCAAATCAGTAATCTTAGAGTCTGCAATCCATCTTTATAACTAAAGTTAATCACCTCATTCATTCATAAACACGACCCCTCCCTACCATCAATACATGATCTTTGAGATAACTCTAAATTAGTCTCAGTCCCAGTAGCATATGTTGAGATTCTGAACATATGAATTCAGGCTGTTGTATGGACATTCAAAGGAAGGTTCAGATCCCAATGTTACAATGTTTAGTTTTCACCAAGTGAGAAAAGGACATTAAATGTGAAACAAACAAAAACTTGAAGGCCAGAAAGGACAAACTTCATGTGACAAGACAGGCTATGTAGAGGTTCATAGCTGAGAAGTGAAAGAATTGTAAGGGAGATGATAATAAGGTTCAGGACTTGCTAAATCCAAATATGGCACCTAGGCATACTAAATATTTCAAAGTAAAGGAATCTGAAAAACATCACATACTGCAAGGATTTCCTGATCTTCCCTTGAAGCCAGTCATTTGATCTTCGCATGTGAGATCCCTATCTATACTCAGAGAAGGAGCTTCCTCACCTCTGAAAACCGGGACACTGAGGAGACTCTAAAAGAACAGGACTTGCTCTTTCCCCCCTTTATTACTCTTAACTCATACTCCGTTTTGTACTATCACATTTGCCCATGGCTCCCCACTGTTCATGAACATAACATAAAAACACTCACGTTTCGGCCCTCCCTGGTGGCGCAGCAGGTTCAAGCACAGCACAAAGAAGCTTAAGCCAATTCCGCATGAGTTCGATCCCCACCTGCCCCAGAGAAGAGCCACATGGCGAGGCAGGCCTCTCCTGACCCCCCCGCAGCTCCCCTCAGCGGTGTACTTCATTGATCTGCCTGTTCTGCTCCCCGCTCTGTCTCTGGTGAATCCTCTCACCCTCCTCATCTCTGGCCTGTACCCCAGTTCTGTACGAATAAATAAATAAATCTAAAAAAAAAAAACCTCATGTTTCATTGTTGCTTTTGATCTTCATTTCCTTGTGTTAGCTCACATGTCCATAAAAATTACATTAAGTAATTTTATACATCTTACTCTTGTTTTTAAGTATTTTATATATTTGAGAATGTAGAAGGGCAGAAGGAAAAAAGTTATTTTTCCTCTACTACATTCAGACATCAGATGGCTGGTCAACCCAGTGAAGCAAAATTCATTTCCATTCAGTTCTGCACACAGAGTTGCTGAGTATAATTGTCAGGGTAGAGGTATTTCCTGAGTAGTTTTGAGAGAAATGTTTTTTTTCTTTTTAAAGATGTACTTATTTATTCACACAGAACTGGGGTACAGGCCAGAGGTGCAGGAGCGGTGAGAGGATTCACCAGAGACAGAGTGGGAAGCAGAACAGGCAGATTGATGAAGTGCTGAGGGGAGCAGAGGGCAGGTCAGGAGAGGTCTGCTGCGCTTTGTGGATCACCTCCTGGGCAGGCAGGGATCGAACTCATGCTGAAGTGGCTTTTGCTTCTTAGTGCTGTGCTTTAACCCGCTGTGCCACCAAGAAGGGCCAGTCTTGAAAGAAATTTTTAAGAAGTATTTTGATTCAATTAAGCGCAGAGAATTTTACCAAGTTTTCATGCTTCATACACATCCTTGAAGATGTTAATGAAATATAGAAAATACCAAAAATTGGTTGGCCTTGAAACTGCATGATTGATTTCTACCTGCCTAATCAAAAAGTTACTAAGATGACAGCAAAGACTTATTACGGTCCTTAGTGTCTGCTATAAAAAATCACCATCTGTTTCTGTCCAGTGCTGCAAATCAATCTGAGTCTTACCAGTCTCTTTCTACATTTTTTAAAGATTTATTTATTCATACAGAACTGGGGTACAAGCCAGAGGTGCAAGAGTAGTGAGAGGCTTCACCATAGACAATGTGGGGAACAGAACACGCAGATCAAGTAAGAACATTGCTGAGGGGAGTAGCGGGCAGGTCAGGAGAGGTCTGCTGCATCATGTGGGTCACCTCTGGGGAGGGGATGAACTTGCACTGAAGCGGCTACAGCCAGCTAGCTTGCAGGGCTGCATCTTAATCCAGTGTGTCACCAGGGAGGGCCCTCTTTCTACTGTTTAACTCCTAGACATATTCATTATCTCTCTGCCTCATCCCTCCAACCAAATCTTTGAATTGTCACAAACCTTACTAAATATAAAAGTGTTTTAAGAATATCTATTCTCCCTTCCCTCTTCCTTTCCCCAGTTGTTGTTGACATCACCACCTGCCCTTGCTCCATCCCCATCTCTAAGCACTTTAATGGGCTTCCATCAAAGTCTATATTTCAGACAAGGGGGTCTATTCTGATCTTATTGGAAGTTTTATTTCATATGTTTTTAATATTTTGATACTTCCAAGAGAATTTGCATTTTTAGAAAGTGGCAAAATCTTAAGCAAAGGAATAAAGTGTTTTTGATAAATAGTCAAAAGTCACGGAGATATCAGCCTTCACAATGTCTGAAAAAAATTGCTTCAATTTAATGATTAAAAAATAACTTTAGTTTTTTTCTAAGAGATAACTGCCAACATTTCTTGGCTCTGATTTGGAGCCTACCCTGTAATTTTGGGGGTTGGGGGATTCTCTCACCAGAACCAGAGATGCTGATGCCCAGGACTCTTGAAAAGTAGCAGTAATTCTTCTGGAACATTCAAATGCATTACTGCCTGAAGAATTTGGGAATGAAGTAGTTAATGCTCTTGAGTGCTCATCAAGTCAGAGTTAATGGGTCTTAATAGAAACTTGAGCAGGAATCTAACCACCTGCAATCCACTGACCACTTTTCTGTGGAATCCTGGGTGGTCTGCCTAAACAGGTTTCCCCATGCCCTGGGGGACCTGAGATGTTAAGAATCCAGTTCAATAGTGAAAAACAAGAATGGTTAATAGTGTTTCTTGTCCTTAGTTGGGAAGAGGGTTAGAGGAAGGAGGGAGGCTGCAGGGTGTTAGGAAAAAAAGCAAAGAGCTGGTTATTAGATTGCAGTGAGGATGGAAACCACTCACACTTTAGATTCTACATCACTCTAGTCTTTGAAAAGTGGGATTGAAGCCCACTCTTTAGTCAACATAGTAAAGATTAAGCTGCTCTGCTATTTTATCAAATTTTTATTAATTTGTTCATTTATCACTAAAGGCTTTTAAAAACTCAGTGGTATTCTCTATTATCTGAAGAGGTATAGTAACAATTTAGTAAAAAATGTATTTTTAAAGAAAAAGTAGATTGTAGATATAGACCATCTTAATGTATTATGCATGTGTGTGCATGCACATGTGTGTATATGCACACACATGTGTATAAATAAACACAATAGAATACATATGCATACATATAATATAGGTATTATAAAACACTAATGAATTCATTCTATGGTTTAAACAAATGAATTTTCACAAGTTATTTCTCAGTTTAGGAATGTGAAATGGTACACTGTATAACAACAGTGTAGGCTTTGTGGGAGGAACTAGGAGGGTGAGGAATGATGAAGGCCTCCCTGAATGAGACTCAGTCATTTCTCTCAAGCCTCCCCCTGTGCCCTTCACTGAATTAATTTGCTTCTGACATTTCAGCTAGCAGTTTAAACAATTATGAAAGAAATTATATGAGAAACAAAGCTGACATTCAGAAGTAAAATTTAACCTGGATATCAAATTTAAGCAAATGAGACATAGTGTATACAGAGTACAAGTGGATGCATGTTTGTACTGGTTATCTGTATATTTGTATACACACATGTGCAACAGACATAGGTAGAGGTCAGTTTATTATTTAAAAAGCATTTACATGAAAGATGTACCTGAAGAATTCAAACAGACCTGACTCTGTTGCTAACTGGTTAATGAAGTAATTAGGCAATTCATGTCAACTCTAAATTTCAACTGACTTACCAATGGAATGAAGGAGTTAGATTTCTTCATGATCCTTTAAAACTTTCAGGTTTCTAAATATTTCTCCACAAAAAGTCCTTATAAGCGTCAGGAAGGACTCTTCTCCTTTGATCTGATCACAATCCCATGATTAGTTATTGAGAGGCATCCTGGACTTTGAAGTCATGGGGTTCATTCAGTTGTACAGAGGGTAGAAGAAGCTCCAGAACCATTATGATAACACAGTATGTCCCTCATGATAGAGAATGTGGAAGATACCACAAAAATACCATACTACAGACATCATATGCACTTGTTTCTATTAACTGTTTCTATCTGTCTCCTGCTGAGATAAAAGCTCTACAACACAGTGTATATTTCACTAATAAGTCCCAAGTGCCTAGAACAGTGCCTACCACATTGTGGTACCTCAAAAATACCTTTGGAATAATAACTAAAGGTGGGAGGGAGAGAGATTTACAAACAGTAAAGTCTCAATAACCCAGGCTGCTCAAGATGCTTTTCAACCTTCAATTTCAAATAGAGGTTTTAAAGAAAATGGCTTCTACTGCCCCTGAAACACAGAGCATTCAGCTAAATAACCAGACCTTTCAGGAGTTTCTCAGAAGATTAAGAGAAGGGGGGAAAAGTCAGTTCCATATCCATGGTTGCAAAGGCTGTTCCACATTCATCCAAACTCAAGCTCTCCTACACTGGTTTGTCAAATCCTTTATTTAAATATCTCATTATCTAAGACAATTTTGTACTTACTGTCATGAAGGCTTATGAAACCTGCAAACCTGTCTTGCTGGAACAGGTACAATTTAAGCCAGTGATTGTTCAAAAGAGAAAGGAAAGGTGAAGAATGGCACCATTGTGAAGATTTAGAGCAGGAAGGTAGACAGCCCTCTGAGCTAACCTCTGTTCTCAGGGTGTTTGTTTAGGCTCCTTAGACAATACATGTAGCCTAAAGAAAGAGGGGAAAAAATTGCAAGTCTTCATGTATAATTTTTGTTGTTATATCTAAACTGATAGTTGAGGGCTAGGAGCTGAAACAATATTTTATAGAAGTATCATGTTGAAGTTTTTGCAGGTTTCAAAATATTTAAATATGTAAATTTCAATGGAGAGATGTTCAGATTTTTTGATAGTCTAATGATTTTAAGCATCTCATTTCTAGTCACACACTGACAAAAGATGTTCAGATTGCAGTGTGAGATGGTTTCTATGGTTACAGTTGTTTCCTAGCATTTTAGTGACATCTTTTGTGAGCATTGGCTGCTTCACTTATTTGTCACTAATGTATGTGTAGAACTATAGTTAATAGCCTTGGGCGGACAAAAATTTTTTTTTGAATGGCTGTATTGTTTTTTAGCAGCATTTTTCAATAAGGTGACAATGCATTAGAATACTAATGGTATGTATGGTATTTTAAGATGTCAAGTTTTCAATAAAATGATAATGAAAATTTTGCATTTCATTTAATAGTTAAATATTCATGAATTTTCACAGCATGATGAACTGAGGGAAAAATAAAGAAACTGTATAATGTATAATACTAAACATCATAAATTAAGTTTCTTTTCATAGAAGCTATTCAAGAGTGTTTAATATATGGTTCTTCATGGGTTTAGACCAATCTGAGCTAAATTAAAGGCATCTGAAAAGGAAACTTGTTTAAACCAATTTAACATATTTTAACACAGCATGTTTACAATGTAACAATATAAAGGAAAATGACACATTACAAACAATATATACATTATATAAAAATTATGATGACTAAGTGGGGGATGTAATCAGCAACAAGAATATCTCCAAGAAGTAAATCATGCAGTAGGAGATGAAGGCATGCATGCAAGTAGAACCAGGTGACATAGCCATGACTATCAATAGGCTGATAGTAAGTAGTGAAATTGCAAATCAAAAATTCTGTACAGCAATGATCTGTTTTGGGCATTCGGCTAACTTCTGAAGAACCTAGGCAGTAAACATCATGTCTGCCCTCTAGTACTGGGCTGATGCAGTACTTTTTTTTTTTTTAAAGATTTATCTATGCATACAAGAACTGAGGTAGAGGTCAGAGGTGCAGAGGGAAGAGGTAGGGTAAGAGGATTCAGAGACAGAGAGTGGGGAAAAGAACTGGCAGGCTGACTGAAATACATTGCTAAGGGGAACAGCAGGCAGGTCAGGAGAGGTCTGCCATGACATGTGGGTCACCTCCCTGGCCAGGGATTGAACTTGTACTGCAATGGCTACATACAGTCTCTTAGTGCTGTGGTTTAACCCACTGTGCCACCAGAGAGGGTCCTGGGTTGATGCAGTCTTAACGCAAATGTTTAGAGTAGGGGAGCAGAAATTTGCCCCAATATTAGAGGTTAAAATCGATGTCCAAATTCAAGGATCATTTTTTGACTTGCAGCAGCACCCAATTTGACTACCAATTACCAAGGATACATCTACAGTGAGTACTGAAGATGTTGTGTAAGTCACTGAGAAGTGACTGATGCATACATAATCACTGCCACTGAGGTCCAGAAAACTGAGAAAGAAGCAGGGAAATAATGTCAATCACTGAATCCACAACTTCTTCTGCCAACCTACCTAAAAATCATGAAGCTACCCTCTCCTGACTGGACAGGTAATCTGTTGACCTCTAGTAGGACCATTTGATGGGGTTGAGAGAATCATAATAATAAGACACAGAAGACAAATATGGTTTCTATTGAAGGCAAATAAAGACTAGAATCAACATAAATCATGAACTGCCAGGTGCTGCTGACCTGAGACTGTGAATGTAAGATGCAAATTTTTCATTTTATAGCTCAAGAGTATTATCAGAGTATTGCTCAACGCACATTGGTTAACTCATGTCACCCTTCTCTCACAGTAATTCTGTGACTAATATTTTTTTTAAAGATTTATTTATTTATTCATACAGAACTGGGGTACAGGCCAGAGATGCGGAGGGTGAGAGGATTCACCAGAGACAGAGTGGGGAGCAGAACAGGCAGATCAATGAAGTACACTGCTAAGGGAGCAGCGGGCGGGTCAGGAGAGGTCTGCCACGCCATGTGGTCACCTCCGGGGTAGATGGGGATCGAACTCATGCGGAAGTGGCTTTAACTTCTTAGTGCTGTGCTTTAACCCGCTGCGCCACCAGGGAGAGCCTGTGACTAATATTTTTAATGCCTAAAATATATATTTAATAATACTTACAAATGGGACACAGAGATAAATCTTTTAAAGCGTTTTATATCTGAGAATGTTACTGTAAACTCTATTATCTAATTTAACATAATTCTTGGTGATACCAAATAGATGATCATTGTATGTATTAAGGCATTGAATTGCCAATAAAAAATTGATAAAAGAAAAAACAAATTTCAGGGTTCCTTAATTTTAATAGACTGCCAAAACCAAATTCATTTTAACATGTTGATTTTTACCCATTTTTAACAGGTACATTTTGTTATTGGGTCTTCTGGCTTTACCAATTAAACGTTTCACAATCTAGTGGTGACAACCTCACCTATCAAGCTCAGTTTCTTCATCTGTAAATGGGGATAACTGGGAGTATCTTGAGCTTATATCCTTACATAAGGAGACTTTATCCTATATGATATTGTGTAGTGAAATGAGATAAATACATATGTAGCACTTAGCATTAAGTTTGTTAAATAATAAGCACACGGTACATACTAGCTATCTTCATTGCCGTTAAAATCAATGTTTATTCATTTAGAGAACACTAAAAGTAGAACCAGCAGAGAGATGATAGATCAGCAGGGAGAGATACTTAAATACTTTATTAGCACAAATATCATGAAACTGAGTATAGGTACAAATAGAGTCTTTAAAAGAGTCTCTTAAACTGGAGAAAATGTTCTGGACCAAAAGTCAGCAGAGCAAATAAGCTAATTTTCTGGGAATCAGCTCACTTACCCATCTAAGTAGGATGACATTATTGATCTTTTCCTGGTCTAAACAGTGATGCTGTATCACTTTATGAAACCAGATCCTTAAAAAATATTTATAACTACTGAATGACTACACAATATGAGGTCCTTAGGATAGCCAAATTCATAGAGATAGAAAGTAGAATAGTGATTACTGGTGGTTGGTAGAAGGGGAGAATTTTGAGTGAGATTGTTTGAGATGAGGAGATTGTTCCGGAAATGTATAGTGGTCATGTTTATAAAACAATGTGAATGTACTTAATGGCACAAAACTGCATGGTTAAACTGCTAAACTTTATATTGTGTATGTGTTACCACAAGAAAAAATATATAAGTGACCAACAGACATTTGAAGAAATAGAATACATAGAGTTAATCCAGTAGTTTGAGGTTAAAAAAAAAATCACCCTTGTCCATAATTTTGGGCACTTAGCATATTATGATCTTAGTATCAAGTTTGCATGATGCCTGAGACTCTGATTTTGATTTTAAATATTATTTTATCAAAAAGTCCCTCATTAATTTTAGATAAACTCTTTTGGCTTCAGACTTAAGAATAAAACAATTACCTCACATCAATATCAAAACTGTCCACTTCAGTGCCTCAGGAAGTCTAATGAGACTATTGTGATCAGCACTCTTAGCCAGGCGATCTTCTTTAGAATACATCAGTGTCTTACTCCAGAATAAGTGCAGAGAGCATTATCAAGACAAATTGTGGCTAATGCATTCTCCCTTATGCATTTCTAAGCTGATGACCAGCCCCATTAAATATCACCCTAATGGCTTGGGAATGCTACTGAACATGAAAAAAAAGACATTTTTCTCCTGCATAAGTACAGCCAACAAAAATATCACCCAACGTGAGACCTGCTCTGGCTTTTCTTCTTCATTTTGAGGTGGTTCTTGTATGTCTCAGGAGATGGGAACTAATATCCCATCTGCAGAGATTTCAAACAAGTAAATGCTGGTCCATTATTAGCTAGGATTAGACCTACAGCAAATTTGATCTTTGGTTTCAAGGCTTTATCCTTTCACCCAAAGTTACCCTGATTTCAAATAGCCCCATTTCTCTGTTTTATCAAGAAGTAGCAACAATCTACTATCACCACTGTTATTACAGCATTTCAATCAACTCATTTCATTGCGGTTTGAGAAAACACTTTGTTGAAACCCAAAGGAAAGTCTGCCACGTTTCCATTCAGACATATGGCAGGGGAAAAAAGCTTAATAACCAGTAATCAGAGTCTGCCTTCTTTGGGTGGAATCCACTGTGGACAAAAACAATTTATGCTGCACTGGACAAAAATAGTTCATCGATATTATTCTCCAAGAGATAGTAAAATAACTCCTTATCTGAAATCCCAAAACTAGGGAGGAAAGAGTTCAGATAATGTTGTGATCGATAAAGTCACAAAAGCAGAGTCATGTAAGAAATACATCTTGAAATTACTATCTTGTTCTTTTTATCACAGAACTAACCAAAGAATAGTCAGGGCCATTATGAAGGGTAGTATTAACAACAAGTTTTAGTTCAGGGAATCATCGAAATTAAAGACAACAAAGATATAATATATATCTATCTAGAGCTGTGATTGCAATGATCAACAATCTGAAGTGTTTTTCCCTTTCAGAAAATAGACCTCTGATTATTCACCAATGCTTAAATAATTTAGAATAGTGAATGCCTTGAAATAACATTTGAATATGAGTATATGTTTTATAGAAAATTAATTTAAGTTTAAATTAACAAGATTTTATTAAAGTCCAAGTTCAGATGAAATAGATAAAGATCTTTTTCTTAGACCATTTAACTCTCATGTCCAGAATATTATCTATCCTTATAGTACATGCCTATCACAGCCTCAGGCAAAAGTGTACCTCTATCAAACTACCCTTTCAGCAAAGAGCATGTGTTACAGTATCACAAGTTTTCTCTCCTACACAATGAATAATGGGAGCTCTTATGTCAATTTTAAAAAGTAAGTAATACTTGGTTTTCATTGGCAATATAATGATTCCTAATGTTGACCCAGAAAGACCTTTAAAAACCCTGTGCCGATCAAATCAGAATGCCTGAGGGCAGAATCCAACATTTTTGAAAGATTCCTAGGCAATTCCAAAACACAATAAAGGCTTGGAAATACCAAATATTCATTGGAAGTCAAAATTTGTTATTAATTATATGCCAATAAACCTTCTCTTCACAATCAAGTTTTGGACACCAATAATCAAGAGTTAGTAATATTTTTACTTGTTTGCATTATTTAATCTTTAATGAACCTAGGCAAATCAACTCAAGGTAAAGCTTTCAGTATCAATGATAAAAATCATCTCTTTTATTATCAGTTAAATCAATATCATACTATGACCTTACTAAACACTTTATTATTAAATATTTTATTTTTATTGTTTTATTTCTACTATCATTTTCCTAGTAATGTTCATGTAAATTCTACATAGGGAAAAGTATATTTGCTTCTTACAGCAAATGAACTTTTCCAGGAAAGTTTGTACGTTGTAAATGTGACTTAGTTTTTAAATATGATTCAGCTTTTGTGATATAGGAGAAAACACAACCACACCCATTATAGCAACTTATTTCTTTGTCCTAAGACTCCAAAAACCTAACTCCTATCCGTAGCACTGTAAGTTCTTATTTTGCACTGACTATTTGTTGATCATACAAATATCTTTCCATTCAAAGCTCATATTCCTTATATTTTATTAATGATTTATATTACCAGATAATTTTAAAATCTATTTCCATCACCCATTAATTTTTCCAGGAAAAGCAATATCTATATTCTGATTGGAAAACTGAAGAACCTATTAAGTAAACTTGCTTATTTTGACCATCCTCCTTAGACTTATGCTTCACTAGCTCATTTCCTTGGCCTAAATGCTACTATGCCTTCTAAAGACTATATATTCAGACATTCTATTTCCCCACTTGGGGTTTTGAAAAACTTTGGAAAAGGTTAGTTATCTATATTAAAAATATTTTTGTCACATATGGTCTAGATGGTTTTAATACCTACATATTTTCTGTCCAATAATTCAAAAATAAGAATATAAGCAGAAGTTAAATAACCTCTTTAAACATTCCTTAGATGGCAGGAGAGCTAATTAACAACAGACATTTAATTTTTTAAATAATAGACTAACCAAGTTAATTCTTGCTCACATTGTGATTTCTGAATACATTTCTTAGAGCTTTAAGAGAATTGGGGAGTTTCCTAGAAGCTCAGAATATTAGTTTCTAAGTCCTTTCACAATACCTTATTCATGAACTATCCTACCATGATTCTTACTTGAGTTAACAATAAGAAGTACTTATAAAAGTGCCTGGCACTGTGCAAGGAGCTATGAAGAATGAAGAAGAAAAACAGCATGAAAATCACCCTTGGAATTTGTAATCTAGTTGAGGAAGGAAGGTGTTTCTAGTTATAAAGCATAACTATGATCTGAAGTAAGAAAGGAAAAACATACAACTGATTTTGACATGTAACCACATAAGTCAAGATGCACTTTCATTTTAAGAGCCATTCTGATTTTAAAGATCTGAAAATGCAAATAAAGAAAAAGGGGTATCTTAGTATCAGTGCAATAGGGTATATACCTGTGACTATTAGGAAATAATATACAACAGTGCTAAATAAAGGAGAGCATGTATAAGTAGTAGTGAGCAGAGGACTACTGCAAGAGTAACCATTATGACCTCTTGGATGGTTGTGGAATGACTAAAACTAAATGGAAAAAAAAAGTCAAAAGTACTATAGTACTGGAGTTTTATATCATGCCCAGGAAGCAGATTCCTCCCATTTGTTTTTAAGAATGGTACATTAAAAAGCAGACACATTTGAGCATTTCATATCATACTTATCCTATTTCCAAAACATGTATCACTCCCTCCCCTTTTCTTCTTTCACCCTTGCCACCACGCTATCATTTTCTCTATCAATCTCTCTAGGCAGTATCTAAATTAATCTTTCCTATCCACAGCTCTGAGCACAATGATCCTAGCATTGTAGGGATGACAATAATGGCTAATCAGCAATGACTAAACTACTTAGCTTGGCATTCAAGGCCCTAGAAGATCTGACCCCAGTATACATTATCTCCTACTTTTCCATTGCAATAGCAGTTCCCTTAACACATTTAGATCTAATTGACTCATCATATCAATGCTCTCTATTACCTCAGTAAAACATGGCCTCTGTAAAACATGGATGATTAAATATTCTGGGCTGGCAAGTTATACAGTAAGTATGCCTGTGCCCTTCTCCCACCAATTAGCTGTACGCCTGTCCAAACCTATTTATGCCAGTCTTGCTTATTCTTGCAATTATGTGATTTAATTAAATATGAAAACTGATAAAATGAGTACAGAAAGAAAATTATTTTTAGGAAAACTAAGTTATAGGCTCAGCTTAAAAGAAAAACCAAGAGACTAATAAAAAATGGTATTAAATTAGGACCGTGCAAGGCAGCTAGAATAGACTGAGAAGACAAATAATAAAAATCCCAGCAGGATACCATACTCTGATTATTCTTAAGTGTCTCCCAGTTTTACTCCACTTTGAATCATATCAAATCAGGCATCAAATGGTGCGTTATAGGTAGGAATCCTAGTCAGCAGATTTGGTTACTTAAAAAAAAAATTGGAAAACATATGTATACCTAAACATTTTATGATAAAATAAAGGGTCTCCAGAACCATTTTTATGTTTCCTCTACTGTTCCACTTTTTAAATTTATGAGTTAACTCTAGATTCCAATGCCAGAAAGGAAAACTACACCTAGCCTAGGGTCTAAGTAAATTTTAATTTCTAGACACACATACTTCTCTTTCATGAAAAGCCTTTCCCCACTTTTCACACTGTTCAAATCTACCTGAGCCTCAAGAATCTGTTCAAATGACCCAACTCTATGAAGTATTTCCTAAAGCCATCCTCAGATACCTGAATGTTCTAATATCAGCTCTACAATCTATTGCAGGAATCTAGTCAAATGTAGTAGCTTCTTAGTCTCAATTACTTCCTTTGTAAAATAAGGATAACACTTACTGTATAGGGTCATTAAGAAATCTAATGGATAAAACTCTATGTACAATGCTTGCACGTATGTAGGTTAAAAATAAAAAGATAAACACCAAGCTCCAACCACATATCTCTGTGGATGCTTATAGTCCCTTGTTTTTCTTTCAAGATGTCTTTATTTTCTATTTTGTATTACAACATTTCAGTACATGTCCTTCTCTCTCTATTAAACTACATATTCCTTCACTGCTAGCTATATAGCTGATCATTTCTGTGATCATTTGCCTTGCTGTTAAATGAATAAATCATTAAGTGGAATGTTATGTGATAAATGAACTCCTGTTTTGGTCAGATAAGTGAATAGATGTCTCGCAAATGAATTAGAAAAGGAGGAATGTCTAGCAAATGAATAAGAAAAAGAAATAATTCTGAATATTTTGCAAGTTTTGCATTTGAATTTCTATAAAATTATTCAATAAAATCGATGAAAATGCTTAATTGTAGCATCTTAAAGATGGTTTTTTCCATATCTTCTCTTTGAATGACTTGATCTTTTGTTTCTGTGTTATGCTTTTCTCCTAAAAATGTTGACAGGCTAGATTACACCTGACAGCAGTCCTGGCAGCCCCTGGAGACTTCCACTCTTTGCAATGCAACAGTCTTTGGGATAAAACTTTTGCCTGTTTTTTTTTTTCCCCAAAAGGATTGAAATTCTACATTCTTTTTAGTTGACAATTGACTGGAACATTTTGCAAAAAAGTGCCAGGCCTCGATGAGGTGCAAAATACTGACTGTATTAGCTAGTTATTTAGAGAGATGTGAAGATGCTCTTGCCAACATACATTCAATTTAGGCTTTGGATGCTTTGCATGAGCTCCCAGGCAGCACTTGCTTGAAAATGTTGTAATTTAATTTAAAAGTTTTCACTTTGTTGTTATTGTTATTTTTTTAAGTAGCAACAACTCTTTAGTTCTTTAGAGTATATTCTAGAGTTGATCTTTATATATGTATATTTACATATACATAGGTAAAATATGAAGAAAAAGGCTTACCATGCTTTTCTATTTCTTTCTTCTCATCTAACTTAAACTTTCTCAGTCTTAGAATACTAAACTTGGAACTAAAGTGCTATTTTAAAGAGATGACCTTTTTAGGTCTATACCCTTCTTGGGTTAATTATGTGGATACATATGAAATTTCATTATTAGATTATAATGTTGTTAAGGGACACTGAAAGTCTTCTATCTATCTACCATGTGGTGGCACATCACATGTGATGTGGGTTACACCTACGTCACATATGACTAAAACTTTCTCTTCAAGTAGAATATAAGACTCTCTGTCCCTATCAAAAGACAAAACCCATTCCAACTTGTCACAAATTAATGTTTACAGTAGTAACAACAGCTTATATTTGTATATGTAGGAAACTTATTGCTTCTACTCTCTCAGTTGTAGATTAGATACATATAAGCAATTTTATCACATAGTGGGCTAGCCTTACCTAGGACTTGGTCAGATATTGTACAGGATATGCATCATGACAAATGGGGATCCCTGATCTAGGGTAGGACAAGGGTAGAGGAAATCATTAGAAACAGGTACAGAAGTTTAAGGAAAAGCAACAGTAGGAACAAGGTCTAACTATAGTAATCAGAAACACAAATGAAAATGTGGGCCAGACTGATTCAGAAGTGCAATGGGCAGCTTTCAGTAGCGCTCCTACTGTCTTCACTCTGTTCTACTTTCAAATGATCCACCAGCTCCAAAGATATTTAAGTTTACTATTCCTACTAACTTAATATTCCCAAATTTATTTAATAACAAAGTCCTCCTCTCCAACACTCTAATGCTCTTCCATTTTGTATATCTTGTCTTCCATCTTCATGCTGCCCTAAGTTCAGAAGAGAGTCTCAGTAAATACATTTTGGAAGGAAGGAAAGGAGGGAGAGACGTTTAGTAAATAGATCAAGACAGGTATACTGCTTAATTGCTTTCTTCCAGTTTATTGAAATAAAAGTAACATGACATTGTGTAAGTTTGTGGTTTGATAACCACAATCAATTTAATAAGCATCTCTCATGTCATATAGTTACAATATATTTTCTTTGTCATGAATCCTTTCAGGAAACATTTTTAGCAAACTTTATAAAATAAAAAATATAATATGTTAACTATAATCTCCATGCTATACAATGCACATCCAGAATTTATAACAAGAAGTTTATGTGTTCTGACCACCTTTACCCACTGGGGTAACCCAGTTGACTGTCTACCTATTGATAGATCAATGTATACAAGTTTTTATCTACCCCTGTTTATCCCCATTATCACTGAAATCCCTAATGGAGCAAATAATAAAAGCATTAGAGTATGTCCTTAGAAAAAGATCATGATTTGAGTATGAAATAAAAGCCTGGAATTGGGAAGAAAAATTTTTCCTTTAGATATCTTCTGTAAGGACTAATTAGTTGTAAAATGATGAGCAGAGAACCTAAAGGGATGTATGTGATAGAGAGTAGGTAAGTCCAGTGGATGGGAAGCTCCATAGAAGGGTAAAGTGTACTGTAAAATACAGGACCAAGGAATATCTGATTGGGGTCCTTGAAAAATCACCAAAAGTATGACTGTAGTTGCTTAAGATAATTTTGAGTTGCTGATTTTGCCATCAACATTTTCTTTGCTGTACTTGGGGCCCAAAAATGTCAGCAACTTCTTCAGATACTCCAGGAAGTATAGTGCAGGGACACGATAATCATTAATCCTACTCTTGAGTGCTACTGAGAAATAATGGTAGAAGAGTAACCCTGAAATATATTCAGGAATAATCATCTTCCCTCAGCCTCCTGACTAAATTTGGTAGGCAACTAAGAAACAAATTTTGGGAATATAAAGCAGTGTGTTGGGGTAATGGTACAATGAAACAAATGTTGTTATACTTTGAGATGTGCTGGAGTTGAAAGAACTCATGACTGGAAAAGTTGCCATAGTCAGGAAAAGAAAAACGATGTTGATGATGATGATGGTAGTGGTTGTGATGATGTAGTAGTGATGGCAATGATGGTTAAAATGTTTTGAATGGTTTGGGAAGGAAGAAGGCACAAACAAAAAAAGTAAGAACACCTGGGGACTAGCTCAGCTCTGCAGTGCACCCAGCCCATGACTTTTAACATATCACTTAGTTAATCTAAGACATGGGTTTTTCATCTCTATGACGGGAAAATTAATACTTTCTTGTGTGCCCCTATGGCTATTATGTGGGCAAAGGAAAAATATATATGAAATCACTCTGTATTTAACATGCTTAAATAACATCTGATGCCAATATGTACCACTGCTTTTGCCAACTGAGTTATCGTGTTGATCCGCTAACCAGGATGATTGCTTTCAGGTGGGATCATGTGACACAAAAAAAGAAAGAAAACTCATATGCAAAGACTGTTAAACTCAAGAACTTTGTGTAAGTATGCAACCAAATATACAACCTTTAATATACAACTTAATAAGTGAAAGGTTTTTATTCCAAAGTTAAAATAACATTTTATGATATTTATATTTTCAGTGTTTTCTAAAAATAACTGATCTGCAATAGAAAATAAGTGTTCTGCTTTATTCTTTAAAAAGAAAGGGGAAATACTATAGCTTAGAAGGAACTGCTGGCCTATCTCTCTGAAAAATATAAACTTTAGTATTTTGTTAATTGTATATCTCTGAGCAAGGATCTCAGTTTACCCAAGTTTCAACTGAAGATAGGAACTAGGTGATTTCCAAGGTCCTTCCCAACGCTAACATTTGAAAATTTCTAAGAAAGAACCTATGCTTGTCCTATGTTTCCAGGCAGAGAGGACGTCTAGTGGCATCATTTTCTTTTAGATTTATTTTTTTATGCATACAAGAACTGGGTTACAGGCCAGAGGTTCTGGGGGTGAGAGGACGTACTAGAGACAGAGTGGAGAACAGAACGGGCAGAGAGACAGAAATATGTTGCTGAGAGGAGTAGCAAGAGGGACAGGAGAGGTCTACCACATCATGTAGGTCACCTTCCTGACTGAGGATCAAACTTGTGCTGCAGTGACTGCGTATTGCCTCACAGTTCTGTGTTCTAACCTGTTGTACCACCAGGGAGGGTCCTAGTGCCAAACTTTTTTGAGCCAACCCTTCTGTGTGAACTGATATGATTGGTTTTCCCATTATCAATGGGATGTGATAAAGAGGGAATGAAAACATATGAGTTGAAAAGTGAATATGACCTACATTTCTATATCAATTAAAATTTTATTTACTCCCTGCACGTTTCTTACAAGATATAAATGTCAAAGCAAAAACTTGAAGACCACATGCAAATAGGCAGCTAAACTGAGAATTAGACATGAAATTGGTCACCTCTAATATATCGCCACCACACACCAGCTGGGTCTCAGCTTCTTATCACAAAGGCTGAAGACAATCCACAATTAAGGGATAGGCCTGGAGGTCAGCACCTATCACTGAATACCAACTAGATATCTATACACTTTGTTTTTATTCAATGCACAATTTCCAGACCTGAGGAAGTTCCTCTTTTTAAAGGTTGCAAGCATACATGTTAGAAATTGCTGCACATTGTTCAAAGGCTCTAGGGTTGTTAAATAATTTTAGTCATTTGTGCCATAATCATCATGTTGATGTTGAAATACCCCTATTAAGACTCCTTGTTATTAGTCTGTCCCTCATAATTTGAAGCATTTTGATACTGCATTCCATACAGTGGTCTTCCCCTTCATTAATCTTTCCCACTCGTTTTAGTTGATTTTGGAAATAAAGGAAGTCTCCAGGATTGAAAGAATTTATGATTAGTTAGAATTCCATATATACCCATCTCACTTTCTACAATACATCTTTTAGAAAAAAAAATCTCTTAATCTCTCCCCACAAGTTCCTCTACCCTGTAACAGTTTTGTATCAGGAAACACTTATATGTAATTTCATTCTGTCTCGCGTAAAAAAGAAACTTTACCTCTTAGTTATCCATATTCTATTATCAATAAAGACCCAAAAAGTTACCAATGATTAAGGAGTATGGCCGTGATTGGTCTCCATAGTCATCATCTCTCCCAGCCCTATTCATATTATGTAACCTATAAAGTCCCTTTTATGAATCTGAGTTTTTGAACGTACTGTTCTTTTGAACTAGGATGGTCACCCAACCACCTACTCACCTTCTCCTCTGAATCATCTGATGCACCCTATAATGTTTATTTCAAACATCTCCTTTTCCTGGAGACCTTCCTTGACCAATATCACTCTATACATGTGCAAAATTTCACACTCACACTTATACATGTGTGTGCACACACATCACACAGTTAAATGCCCTTTACCTCAGCTTTCATGCAACCTTTGTTTCATTCCTTATTTCTAACATAGCACATTGTAATTGTTGGCTTAGTCCCCTCTCCAAGTGTAGATAAAAACCTTCATGAGGACAGGGATTATCTTATTCCTGCTCTATCTCCATTACCCGGCACAGTACCTGTACTAGAGGAAGTAGTCAAAAAAGTTTTAATAAATGAGCAAATGCATCCATTTCAAACACTGGCCCCTCCCACTAGTTCTCTAAAACATTTTTTTTTTGCTTTCATATTAAAATGATGAAAATTTAATAAGCTCTTGATGACAATTTGGAAGCCTCACTAAGACCTTTCAGAAGGCATTTCTCTTGTGTTTCAGAATGTGTCTACTTTGCGTGACAGTCCAGATGTCAGCCTTTCCACATTTCCCCAGAATTACCTTGAGTCGAATATGTCCCTCTTGTGTAGTTCCAAACCTTCTATCTGGGCAGGCAGCTCTGTTGTTAGCTAACTGTCGGCATTACACTGCTGTATTCATAAAGGATTGTCAGCACTGAGCAGTATTATTATGCGAGATCATTTGTTCATATAAAGACACATTAAACCTAGCAGTTGCTTTGTCTCTTGTCAAGGGAATTGTGTGCTGTTACATTAGAGATGAAAGTTTGCAACGTCAACCTGCTACTGCGTTTTTTGCTACTCACTTTGGAAGAATCGACAATTCATATGCTTTTCCTTGTTTTTATTCTCTGGCAATCACCTAAGCACAATGAAACAGGAATGTTACCAGTGCCAGGGAAATAATATCCCTAGGGGCAAGGGTCATTTTAACAAGTTTCTCTACTGAGGGCTTGTGTCCTGTGCTTTATTCTCCCTCCAGTGAGGGGGTAGCTCTATGCCTTGCTAAGAGTTTTCACAGCACTTACCCCATGGGCTTTCAAACTAGTTTTTAGGATTCCTGTTGTCTCATTTTACCAGGTTTCATATTGAATGCCCTCTCTAACACCAACTTCTTATTTGAGTTGCCACCAAATTGTCAAAACTTTCAGAAACCTGATCTGTTGACCAACATAACACATCACCCACACATGCAGGAGGTTTCCTTCCAGAACTGTACATCCCACATGGGCAATCTAATTCCAAAGTCTGAGTACTCCTAGTGAGCCTCATTCTTTAAATATTAATTATGCCATATCCTGAAATATGGCATGTGATACAATTTGCTATATAGTACATTCCTGTTTTTAAAAGAGGAAGAAAACAGGATTACTGAAAAACAAAATCCAGTTCTCTGCCTGTTTCCCCCATATATTTCTTATCCCTGTCCCTCCAATACACCATAAATCCTTGGCTATTTGACAAAATCCTTACCAAAAACCAAAATATACAGCCAGGCAAAAATAAAAAGAACAAAAATTTTAAAGAACCCAAACCTTTTGGGAAAGGTGGTGTCCCAGCAATCAGGCGGTATTAATATTAGCTTAATCGTTGACCAGACCTACCTTTTATTGAGGCTTACTTTGGTAGCCTTTATTATTACTAAGAAATAGTACATTTTCAACACTACATTTTACCTCAGCAGGCCCCTTTCGACAATATATTATGGCTCTGTTATAAACTGGTCAAATTGCATTAATCACTTTCTCCAAGATGTAGGTTATAGCGGATAATACATTTTTAAGTTTGCTTTGCTGAAAGAGCTTACATAGGGTAGCCTATAAAGAATCATCCTTGTCTATCCTGAGCCCAACACAGCAGCACATTTCACTCATTTTAACTATCTTTTGCTCCCTGTTGTACAATTCCTTAGTGATTTTATCATTGCTTTTATTGTCAAATATCTGATGGAGTCAGATAGTATAATAATCTGCCTGAATAGGCATCTTTCTGTCTGTTATCAATATATCAAATAAACAAGGTGTCAGTATAATTATTTTATTCATTTTTAGAGTCACTGAGAGCTAGAATTTTACAGATAATAAATTCTTGCCTCCTCCTTAAGGACACATCTGACAGCAGGTGGCTTTCAAAGACAAAAAAATATGACATATGAGCCTATTTTTCTTGAAGTCAATGGATTCTACTTCTTCAATCCTCTAGAATGTAAATCAGACAAATCTTAGGCAACAGGCATTTATTTCTATAAATTAAGTGATATACTCTCGATCTAATGTTGATTCCCAAATTCATTTCAAACATCTGTACTCTATAAATGCTGTTATTGTAATGAAGTTCTAGGCACAACAATTTATATTTTCTGAATAATTTTTTTAATTTTCTTTTCTTTGCCCAGAACTACCATCATTTTCCTGAGAAAAAAATCAGTATTAATTGTCTATTTCTATCCCTTTCTTGTCAGCTACCTTTCCTAAGTCCTATGAACTTGACTGATTTTAGAGTGAATAACTGGAGCTTGCTCACAGCATGGTACTTGGTTATGTTCAGTCTGGAAAGAAATTCCAAAGGCACTGAGTAAAGAAATAGAACAAGGAGTTGGGTATATATGATTATAGAGATGAACAATATATTATAATAAAAAACTGAAAATTTTTTGTAATTTCTCCAAAACAGAAAGAAAACAGGTATGAGCCATATTTCAACAGTTAATAATGAAAATTGAGACTTAAATATGTATTTTATTATTAAACAAGTGAAATTATTAAAGAAATGTTAATTGAGTGAACACTAAGATAATTTTATTGTCTCTCATATTAGATAAAGTAACATGATGCCACACAATATTGGCAAAAATATGGAGAAACTAGTGTCATAGTTCCAACCGCTGGGAATGTTTATTGGGAAAACTCTAGAGAGCAATTTGAAAATACAGGTTTAATTCAAATATTGCACATAGTCTGACAGAGTAGGTTTATCACTATACAAGTACCATGCAAATATACTAACACAAGCATACAAAAATGTATGAATAATATTTGTTGAATGTTCTCGAGCCTAGAACAGATAGATCTGGGCTAAAGTCATAGCTCCATTATTTTCTGGATATGTAACATGGTACAAGCTATATAGAATAGCTGTATTTCATTGTTCTGATCTGTGGGATTGTATTGATAAATAAATGAAATCATGTCTATGAGGAGTGCAATAGTGTCTAACATAAGTATTTGTGAATTGTTTGTTACTCTTTGTTGTGATATTATTATAAATACTATGCATTATTTATAACAGCAAGAGATCTGAAAATAACCCCAACTATCTATCAACTGAGGTATCAATTAAATAAATACAGGTCCACTTAATGAGATATAACATAGAATTCAAATGAATGTGATTAATCTACACAGAAGTAGAGCCAAGACACACTATGTAAAAATCAAGTTTTAATATTAGTAGTAGTACTTCATGTGTGGAAAAAAAATAACAATAATGTATTTTTACTAGCCTATGTCAAAAGAAGAATATGAACTAAAATAGTTATAGTGATCACCTCTGGGGAGTGAAATAATAGGGTACTTTAACTTTTTATCTATCACAAATGTCTACTTTTTCTTTAAAACAAGCACACATTACTTCTGTTACTCTTTTTTATTTCCCCCAAAGATTTATTTATTTATCCATACAGAACTGGGGTACAGGCCAGAGATGCAGAGAGTGAGAGGATTCACTAGAGACAGAGTGGGGAGCAGAACAGGCAGATAAGGAAGTACACTGCTGAGGGGAGCAGCGGGCCGGTCAGGTGAGGTCTGCCTCACCATGTGGATCTCCTCGGGGCAGGCGGGATGGAACTCATGCGGAAGTGGCTTTAGCTACTTAGTGCTGTGCTTTAACCCGCTGCGCCACCAGTGAGGGCCCTACTTCTGTTACTCTTAAAAAGAGTATTTTTGAAACAGTACAAATGAATTCAATATGCGATATAATCCTTCATATTGAATCCACAAATCAAAAAAAAAGAAAAGAATGTGTGTTCCTTTTCACCTCTTAGTGAAAAGAATTGTGTCAAAATGAAATATGCATGTAGAAAGGGAGGTTTTTTTTTTTCTTTGCTTTAGTTTAGGCCTTTGGGTTTGTGTCTGATCTACAGAATATGTAGATCATGGAAAGAAAAATCCAGAGAGAGAAAGATCTGTGTAAAATATAAAGGAATATTTTTTTAACAATTTAAAATGAATAGAGAGATAAATATTAAGCTAGTTACCTTTTTTCTATATTTTAATTATTTATATATGAAGGATTATCTAGATCATTTTCATCCTCACATTCCCAAAATCTGTGCTGATGAAATTCTTTACTAAATTTCATTAAATGAATGAATGAGAGTAAAATCACTGACTGTTAGCGTAAGTTCGATCCCTGCCCCAGAGGTGTCCCACATGGCATGGCAGACCTCTCTTGACCTGCGCGCAGCTCCCCTCAGCAGTGTACTTCATTGTTCTGCCTGTTCAGTTCCCCACTCTGTTTCTGGTGAATCCTCTCACCGCCCCTGCACCTCTGGACTGTACCCCAGTTCTGTATGCATAAATAAATAAAAATCTTTTTTAATGTAAAACACATTTTAAAAAGAAAGAAAGAAATGAAACTCAGAGGATTTCCTGGGAAAGCAGAAGAGAGATCATAAAAAGACATAGAAGACAATTATGTAGCTACGGGATGTAACTCTTATTTCTATGAGGAAACTGCATCCCAGAGAAGTTAATTCTGACCCAGATAGTTAATACTGTAGTGGCACAATCAGGATTTAATGCATATCTTCCAATTCCAACTCAATCTCCCTACCTATACAGGTAGTTAGTACTCACAAGAGTGTTATTACTTAGAGAAGTTGGCATAAACTTCCTTACATAAAGAGTGGCTTGTTTTCATCACATGATCAAAAATAAGGCTAAATCAAGGCTGACTGATGTTTTTGTGTTAAATGTGCCTAAGGAAAAAAATGTGCCAAGTATAGTACACTACTTTTTGAAAGTATAATTTAGCTGAGTACATCAGTAGGAATTTGGAAGCAGAAGAGTTCTTCAATTATTTTCTTCTGTCCACTCAAGCAAATTCTTGCTTATTCATTATTTAATGATAATTCTTCTGCTTTAGCTATGGTAGCACCAATCACAGGGGAGATAAAATGTAAGTTAAAGAAAAGTAAAAGGCCATAAATGAAAGATCCAAGCAGAAGGAATACACAGAAAAGGAGAAAAGCAACTCTGAGCAGTGGTAGGAATTCTACTTAGCTAAATTTACTTAATGTGGTGCCAAATGTGAGTCTGACATAATACTTGAGGTTTTCAGGAAATCATATCAAACAACTGATATTTTATGACATCTGATATTTCCCCCCAAGATTCTAGTTTATCCAAAACTAAACAAGCAGAAATGTGATTGATTTAACAGTATTATCTTTTACTTAATCCAGCCTCAGCTAAATTTTTCCCCCTATTACCATGTTACACAAGGGCAACCCCACACTGGCAGTTGGTTGTTAATTACATTTGATGTGCAGTAACACAAGAGAGCTAATTAACTTGCATCAAAAAAGCTTTATTTACTGTGACAAATTAAACAAACTCATAAAGTGTTCAGCCACAATGACTCTCAATTATCATGCAGTCCAAGTAATGTGGTGCAAACATATTCCCAGGCCTCTCTCAGGTATCACTTCAGTCTCTCAGCCCTTCTGCACATGTACAATTATAAATGAGTCTTTTCAATGAATAAAACTGAAAGTTAACTATTCTTTGTTTTCTGTATGGGTATGCATGTATGTGTTGAGTATGAATGTGTTCTCTGAGGTACAGCTGAATATTTTGGTCATATTCAATTTCTTTACCATTGCTTACTTCACAGCTCAATGAAGTGTTCCTAGATCTTAATCAGACAACTTTTAGAAAGGGAAAAATACTCATCAGTGTTAAGTATAGTTATTTAAAATCGGTCAACTTCATAGAAAAAGAAGAATAAAAAAAAAAGCCCAAAGTCAGTAGAAGGAGGAAAATAATGAAAATCAGAATAGAAATAAACAAAGCTAGGAAACAAACAAACAAAAAAAAATACAAAAAGTGAGTAAAAGCTGGTTTCTTGGGATGGGAGGGAGAATCAACAAAATTAACAAACTTTTGGCCAGATTCACTAAGAAAAAAGGAGAAAAGACTCAAATGAAATCAGAAATGAAAGAGGAGACAAAAATACAAAGGTTCGTAAGAGACTACTGTGAACAACTGCATGCTAAAAAACTGGACAACATAGGTTAAATAGATAAATAGATAAATTCTTGGAATTATGCAACCTCCCAAAACTGAGTCATGAAGAAAAAGAAAATATGAATAGATCTATCACAGTAAAGCAATTGAAATACTAATCAAAAGCTACCAAAAAAATAAAATCCCAAGACCAGATGACTCAGTGGTAAATTCTACCAAGGATTCACAAGAAACCTAATACCAACCTTTCTCAAACTCTTCTGAACATTTTAGAAGATGTGCTTTTATGAGGCCAGCATAATCCTAATACCAAAACTAAGTCAACACAAGAAAGAAAATTACAAGTTAATTTCTGTAATAAACATAAACGCAAAGATCCTCAACAAAATATTAGCAATCTGAATTCAACAATACGTTAAAAAGGTCATACAACATGGGATTTATTCCATGGATGTAGGGTGATTTAACCTATACAAATGCATTGATGTGATTCATCAAATCAACAAAATGAAAAATTTCAAAAAATGATCATTTCAATATATGCAAAAAAGCATTTGATAAAATTCAGCATCTGTTTATGATCCAAATGCTCAATAAAGCTGATACAGAAGAAACATACTAAAAATAGCAAAATCCCATAGCAATATCACACTCAACAAAAAAAAAATGAAGACTTTTCTTTTAAAATGAGGAACAAGAGAAGGATGCCCTTTCCATTATTACTTCACATAGTATTGGAAGTCTGGTCAGAGCAATTAAACAAATAAAAGAAATAAAGGGCATACAGTTTGGAAAGGAAACAGTACAATTGTCACAGTAGGAAGATACATAGAAAATTCTAGAGACTGACAAAATATCATATTATAAATATTAAACAAATACTGTAAAGTTGCAGGTTACAAAATCAATATACAAAAATCTGTTGTGTTTTATATACAATGAACCTGCATGTATGGTATACCTCACATGTATAGTATAAAAAGTATAAAGTATGTAAGAATAACTTTAACCAAGGAAATAACAAACTTAGAGTTGAAAATTATAAAATACTGTTGAAAGAAATAGAAGAATACAGAAGAAATCAAAGACATTCCATATTCATGGCTCAAAAGAATCATTATCAGCAAAATGATCAATGAATTAAAATATTATATATTCAATGTAATCCCTATGAAGATCTCAATGACATTCTTTACATAAGTAGAAGCAAAAAATCATAAAATTTGTAGGACCTCAAATAGACAAAAATATATTGAGGAAAAAAGAATAAAAATGAAGTTATCATGCTCCCTGACTTCAAACTCTACTACAAAGCTGCTATAATCAAAACAAAACAATACTGAAATAAAAGCAGACACAGTTTAATGGAATAGAATTGAGAGCCCAGAAATAAAACTGTACATATGTGGAAAACAAATATATGGCAAGAGAGTCAAATGCATTTAATAGAGAAAGGAGTATCTTTTCAATAAGCAGGTTGGGAAAAATTAACAGCCATATGTCAAAGAATGAAACACATAACATATGCTAAAATTAACTCAAAGTGAATTAAAGACTAGACTATACGCTGTAAAACCATAAAATACATAGAAGGATATAGGTGAAAAGCTCTATCACTTTGGTCTAGTGATGTCTTTATGGATCTGTTTACAACAGCAAGAATAACAAAAAATACAAACAAATGGAACTTTAGCAAACTGAAAAGTTCCTGCACAGTGGAAGAATCCATCATTAGAACAAAATGGAACTTTAGCAAACTGAAAAGTTCCTGCACAGTGGAAGAATCCATCATTAGAACAAAAAGACAGATATTTTCAAAACATATTTGAGACACTGGGTTAACATCCAAAATCTAATGCTTCATCAACAAAAAACCTACACTCCAATTAAATAATGGATAGACAATCTAAATAGACATTTCAGCAACAAAGATATTCAGATGACATAAAAGATGTTCTAGATCATTTATTGTTAAGGAAATGTAAATGAAATCCACAAAGGTGTAATTTCATCTCATGCCATTTAGAATGGCTATTATCAAAATAGATAAGCTAATAAATATTAGCTAGGATGTGGAGAAAAAGTGTCTTTCCATGGTTGGTGGGAATGTGCTTCCATTATGGAAACAGTATGAGTTTCCTCGAAAAAATTAAAAATAGAACTATCATATGATCCAGTAATCCCACTTCTGAGTATTTACCCCCAAAACATGAAAATACTAACTTGAAAAGGCATATATATTCACTGAAGCAATATTTAAAATAGCCAAGATATGGAAATGACCCAATAAAAAATGAATGGATAGAGACATTTTACTATAATCAATGGAATATTATACAGCCATAAAAAGACATTCTTGCCATTTGAGACATTGACTGACCTTAAAGGCATTATAATAAGTGTAGTAAGTCAAGAGAAATACAAATGCCATATGATTTCATTTATCTGTGGAATGTAAAGGAAAAAAAGCAAACCTTTAGTCTCTGACAACAGAACGGTAGTTACCAGAGGTAAAGAACAGATGAAGGAATGGGTAAAAGGGACTGACTGGCTGGTAGTGGATGACTACTGGACATTTGGCAGTACACATAGCTATAAACTGTATTATATATTGCAGATACAATGTTCTAAACTAATGTTTCCCATTATAAAAAAAAAAAAGTCACCTGCAGACTCTTTAACAGAAGCATTAGTACTCCATGACGATTTAAACATAGGCAGTATAAAAAAGTTTCTTTCTCTAAGATTTGCTATCACAGCCAACAAAACACAGCAGTATAACTTACTACTCTTGGAGCAAGTTTTCTTCTTTGGAAAAACTATTCTTTGCAGACTAGGGCTTAAAATCCATTATCTGTGATAAATATTTATGAAATATGTTCCCTTTCTTTCTACTTAGTTAATTTGTGATGTAATGATTTGAGGTTGGTAAAAGTAAAATGAAAGAAACACTAAACTTGAAACTGATGAAAGAATGACAGCAACAACTAACTGATGAAGTTAATAAGTGGCAGAACCAGGACTGTCTAATACAAAAGCTTGTTCTCACTATTGTCAACAAAATGGCTTTTTTTAAGTTTTTGAACTCACATTTCCTTATCGGCAAAATGTTGATAACTTATCAGACATTGTTTGTAAATGAGACCCACAGAAAATGAAACTTTTAACTGTTGATATCATTATAAATACCTGATTGAATTCAACCAAAAGTTCATAATGAAAGTCTCTGAAGTGTCATCTTTCAATTATAGTTTCATATCTGTAGGACAATAAATGATAAGGGAGGAAAATGTCTCTTAGAGAAATAAAGATTTCCTTATCTACCTGATGACTTAGAATATCAATATATTTTATAGTAATTATTAGTCTAAGCACTTTGAATAAAGAGGACAAACATTGAGAAATAGGAACAAGGTCTAAGGAAGCTGTCTATTATATAACAATCCATCAGTATTTCTGAAAGTTAGCCACACTTGAGTTCCTCGTGGAGCCTCCCAAGAGAATTAAAGCAAGACTGTCTTAGAGTTGATTCTCCTTTTAAAATTAAACCAGACTGGCCTTTAAAATTCAACACAGGGTCAAATATTTACTCATTTTCCATTAAACCTCAATGCATAAGTAAGTTATGCTTCACAGAGAGGGTTAGGAAGGCACTCTCAAGACAGGATGTCCTGGTTCCCCACCCCTTTATTAACTCTTCATATTTATGAATATGCTACAGTTTGCAGCTGAGGCCAAGAGTTACTTTATCCTTCTTTCTAATCGGTGTTTTCGTCTTCTGGACAGACATCAAGCTTGGGAGAAAAAGGCTCCCAATAATTCATTGTATTTGGCAATAGCTCACAGTAGGGTCTGGTAAAGAAATCGCAGTAGGAAACACAGCTGAGTGTGGGCATAACAAAATGTCTTTTATTTACAGGAGCTTAACCTGTAATATGCAATTTCAACATTGAGGCACACCATAGTGAGTCTAAAAGACTGCTGACTCTCTAATGAAAACTTTGAGTGATTCCAAAGATCTAGGTTCTTGTGTAATGGGTGATTATTATGTACTAATGAGGCAATGTGATTACTCCACCACAGAATATTCATGTAAATCAATGGCACAGTTCTACTTCTGCCAACATTTCTGCCCAGGACACTACAGTTCACAACTATCACATATTCTCCCAGTTGAAAGGATGACAAAAGACAGACCAGTTGACTTTCACTTACTGGTTTCTTTCATCAACGATGTCTTATTTAAATGGCCCCAAAGACCTACACTTCATAAGTAGAACCCATTTGCCTGCTCCCTCCCTAATTGTAAGATAAAAATGTAAATAGAGACTCAAAACATATAAAGTTTAAAATAAATAATTTATGCAAAGGGAGAGATACAACTAGTAATACTGAAAATCTTATAGCCAAGTCTACAAGGAACAATCTTATAGTTCTCTATCCCATCAGGAAAGATAGGCACATAAGAGGCTGACCAATTTATTATAAACAGGCCTTTTTATGCTAGACTGATTGCAGAGATGTTACTATAACGAATAATTCTGAAGAGGACATTAAAATACAGCCACAATGCCAAATGCAGTAGTTGATTTTTTAGAGTCTTTTTCATACTGAACATGACACTCCCTTCTGCCTATGGAAGTGTCTATGGGTGGCCATTAAATCAAGCTGAGCAACTTACAAGCCTATTCATATTGACCAGAGTATGGTAGCTCATTTAACCAATTCTGCAAGTGCATACTGCAGAAAGCTAGAGAGGATATAAAGACCCTTATAACACTCCTTGATTACAGTGCTCCCTGTGGGACGACAGGAATTATTCACCACCATCTTTACCCTCCATTTTGAATGTTAAGAAATTCTGGACCAAGCAAATGACAGTACATTCCTTTCTGCTCAAATCATTTCACTGAGATTGAAAAAAGTCAATCAAATCAACACAAGTTTATAACTCCACCCTCTGAATTTTAGGAGCACAATTACAAGGAGACCCCCAAATCACTCTGATTTTACCCCACTTCTATTAGGAAGATGTGCCTTAAATTGCAGTAGACATCCTACTTCTCTCAGGTTCAGGGACTAAAAATACCTATATGACTTTGGCTTCTTTTATTTCTAATTTTACTACCATTTCTTGTTTTTTATTTTTATGCTCAAACTGTATTATCCTTTCAGTAAGGTAGTGTTTGTTTAGGGGTATAGGTTGAAATCTCTTTGGATATGTTACCACACCATATCTACCAGCAAAATACCCATTATCCTACTACCACAGTCCATTGGGTGCCTAACTTCTTCACACCTTACTCATAGGATCCCCTTCTGATAGTAGCTTCAATTCTGACTTTGACTTTTTTGACCATAAGATTCCACAAGGTTTTCCACTACTAATAAAGTAGGAGATGTTAATGTGCTTTTTCCTTACAAAATTCAAAATTAGGTGATTCTCACAGCCTGAAACATGCTTCAGGTTCTGAATTCAGGTCTCTTACCTGGCTCACTTTTTTTTTTTTATCTCAAGAGACTATGCTGGTTGTGTTTGAGGAGAGGTTTCTGGAGTATACAGGGAAATGTAATAGCTTGCCTGTTGTAAGAACATACTAGAAATTAGAAGTTTAATGGAAGATGGAAGCACAGTTTTCATCAAGGAACCACAGTGAAAGAATACAAACTTGGACCATGCCCAGTTCCATTATTTAATTCATTTGAGGAGATGCTTTTGGATATTTTCATACATAGAGAACTGAATTTTAAACAATTTATGAATTCATTAATCATCAATCTCAATCATGTAAAGAATTGATTGTTCTGGAGACTACTGTTTATGTTTAGAAAAAATATGTAAGTATATTATTATGCTAAATTTTCCTATGAAGTTCCAGAATTGATTCTGAATGAATGCAGCATGAAAACTTCTTGAGAAAAAAATGTTATGTACACATACAAACGGTCTCTTTCTTTCAAAAGGACCTGATGTCCTTATTAAAAACTGGCTGGTGGCCCTCCCTGGTGGCGCAGTGGGTTATAGCACAGCATTGCACGCCAGCCGCAGGTGCTTTCGTGAGAGTTTGATCCCCAGCCCCAGAGGTGATCCATATGGGGCAACAGACTTCTCCTGTTTCACCTGCTGCTCCTCTCAGCAATGTACTTAGTTGATCTGCCTGTTCTGCTCCCCACTCTGTCTCTGGTAAATACTTTCACTGCCCCTGCAACTCTGGCCTGTATCCCAGTTCTGTATGCATAACTAATAATAATAATAATAACAATAATAAAAGCTGGTGACCAGATTGCAAAATAGTTTATAACAAACAACAACTTCTTCACACAAGAATCATTGACTAAGTAAATATTGCACTAAGTAAATAACTCCATTGTGTTAGCTTGGGCATCCAAATATGATTGATAAACATTTTCAAGAGGATTATAATACAGTGAAGAAAAAGCCATGAAAACAAACGATATCATAATTGATATGGGAGATAACTCTACAGATATAGGGGGGCTGATAGCAAAAGGAGTGCTTAATAATAACAGTAGTTTTACACAGTTTACCATGTGTCAGGATCATCCTACATAAATTAATTCATTTAATCCTCATAGCAAACTTATAAGGTCAGCATTATGTGTCAGATAGAGACAGGAATATCTGTCTTCAGTTTTCAAGAGGAAGCATGGTGATGAGTTAGTAAGACAAGATTTAATCACAAATAGAGCATCATTAATGGTGAATAAAGTGTTGGGTAAAGAAGGAGTGGGAGCCAGTGTAAAGCTGGAAAGAACTAGATCTATATTAGTATCTATATCAATATCAGAAAGGATCAGGTCATTGAGGGCCCTGGATGACACCCAAGGGAGGTTAAGATTATCATGTACATAAAGGGGCACTGTTAGAGAATTTGGAACATTTATCAGAGCTAAATACCCCCTAAAACAGCCAATCGCCTAGTTGAGGAGGTTTACAAAGACAAGGGTAAGAATTAAACCCTGAAATTATCCATCAAGGCATCAGCAAAACAGTGTAAGCTGCAAGGACTCTGAAAACAAATGTTTTGCTTAAAAGGGCATGCTGAATATCTGGAATAGGCACTCCCGAGATTGTGAAATAGTCCATTTAGTTCTCCTAAGAAAACCCTGTTACATGACCTTTGACTCAGTCTCAGTACTCCACTGAGGACCCTTAACCATGGGAACTAATTCCAGTCAGAACCGAAACTTCTTTATACAGTAAATGAATAAATACATTTGAACCTAGATGCTGACTTCTTATCAGTCTGTGTTACTAAAATACCAAGAGTCGTTTTAATGGGATCTCTAGTTAGTGATTCATTTAATCTGCTATAACATTTAAATTAGACTAAATTCCGTTGTTTGAGTGCCCTCTGACAATATTTTTTCTCTCAGCTCCATGACTGTTTTATCACTCCATACTCACTTGACCTAATCCGCACCATCCTACACTCTAAAATGTTTATACTGTTAAATGAATTTTTAATCTAACTTCTACAGCATTCAATTTCAGTTTCATCAGCCATCCACAGTGTAATAGCTAATGTTTTAAAATAATCTAGACAGTTAAAAAAAAAAAAACAGGGAAGAGGGTGGAATCTCCGTGTTATGAAGCAAATGATTAATTAAAGCAAATTAGATTCTGGCAGCTCTTGCTATCATTATCATGTGTTCCCCGACTAGACTAATAAATCTTTGTTGAGAATGTGTGCTTTCACAAGGTTCAAGAGTCACCTGGGAAAGGACATTATTGACTAATATTTTTGTATTGCTGCTAGTTTTATATTCTATTACCCTATGGAATGACAACTAATATTTTTTAAACATTTAGAACGGATACACAAGTCTGACTTTGCTCACTATAAAGAGGTAGGTTTGAGAAGGGAGGAAACTCAGTAATTTTTCTGTGCATTTGTATAAATTACAATTAACCAATATAGATATACATTGGCAAATGTTAGAAAATCTGAAACCTGCAACCCTAGGTGTGTGCCTGCTGCATAACCCCGTCCTCACTGTGGCACAGTCCGGGGATTTCAGCAGCTGCAAACGTTCTCTAAACCATACAGCACAGCTCTGTATTTCAGAGGTCTGCCTCCTTTCCTAGTAACTGGCACTTCCACATTGAGAAAGTAACAATGCCGAGGCAAACAGCTCTCTAAATCCAACCAAATGCTGCTGCCATGCAAACTAGACAGACTTTGTGTTGTTTCTGAAGGCACAGAAGGGAGATATTGACAGCTATTTCAAGAAAGGGACCACATACTCGCCTTTATTTCGACTGCTCAAAGTACTGTCACTTACATCAACCTTTACTAATTTTTCCTAAAATCAACTGTTGCATTTTTAAAAGATATATTTTCTCACTCATGTTTTAAAGTATAATTCTCATAATTTTCCCATTTGCTTCACTTCAGTTTAGCCAGCTATCTTCTTTTTGCCCCAATGCAAGCAAATGCCAGTGTAAACTTTAAGTTCAGTTCTCTGAGATATGTAGTCCTTGCCGGTTGCCTTGTCTTAAAACTTATTAGGAGAAGGGACAGATTTATTGGATGTCTGTGATATTGTGACAGAAATAAACAAACAAAGAGTCTTACAATAATAGCATAAATACGAGGAATAAATTTATCTCGAGGTTTGTTAAATAAGGGGGAGGGTGAGAACATAATACCTGAAAGTGAAATTTTAGATTGTAATAAATAATCACATGACATTAAACATTTATACAGGTTGTGAAACAATGTGTCCATAAAACTCTGGATAAGGTTGAATAAATTAATGTTTTCAGGTTTCTGTATATATTTAACCTCTACCCCCATCCTACCTCTGTTAATTTCCATTTCTAAGGAATTTGGATATAGCTACCAAAAAAAAACTAAGTAGACATTTAAATATATGCACACAGCATTCTTTCGTTTGCCCCTTTTAACTGCTGATTATGACGTTAGCTATGATTGCCCATCAAAGTAATTTCTTCTACCCACCACCTCTGTCACCCTTCCACCCTCCATATTTGAAACATTTCTCTTTTCTTTGGGTCTCCTTTTCATCTTTCTGCAGCACAGCTTCCTGGTGCCCTGGCAGACTGGAAAACAGCCTACAGTGTGGCTCAGTGACGGCACATGCCCATGGCCTTGGTGTTTTTCAGACAGTTTAAAAATGATCCGGTATTGCATGAGTTAAAAAAAATTCCCCCTGGAAAAGCTAATTATTGCATGCAGATACTTCTTTGTGTGATCAAGGAGGGGACAATTTAATAGGCTCTGTAATACAACCAAGAACAAAATTGCTTTAAAGGAAGTCTCTTGTTGAGTGACAACTCTGTTGCCTGAGCCAATTAGGTCCCAATAAAGAGTGTTGAATTGGCTCCTGCTTTCTCATTAATTATGTTCTGTCACAGACATGGGGCTTGATTTAGCAATTTTGTATTACATTAAGATACTGAAAGGCCGGGAACAAATGGCTCACTCTGATAATAGGCATTCTCTACACGGTGTGACATTTACTATCCAGCTGTCCGTAAGGCAGCCTAGCACTTCAGTTCAGGGGTTTATTTGTCATTGCTTCAAAGGGACACTCAGCTTTTCACAAAAAAAGAAACAGAGAGGCTAATAGATAGGACAAAATGTACTGCTGATATGCTTTATTAGAGATAGGATGCTAGGGTTTTGCTAACAAGCTCATCCGTTGGGACTCAGCCGAGTTTGCTGCCAATCATCCTACACACAAAGGCACACTAGTTAACAAGGAGAAATGAATTACAGACACTTATTCTGCCGGTGGGATCACAAATACACCAATCTGTGAAAGAGGCACAAACTCCGGAGACAAACTACATATTTGTCAATAACCTCCTAGAAAGAACCCTAGTAATTCTTTGAAGACCTTTGATTTAGCTTCGCTCTAAAATACATGTATAGGAAATGTTTTCGTTACCATGACATTCTTTCTTTGTTATTTGTACAAATTTTCATCACATTAAAAACAGAAAACTGAGGAGGTCTGCAAATGTTTTAGTAGGTATCTATACACTACTTTTCATATCCCTCTACAGGAAGCTGATGCTTTCATTATTTCATTAAGAATAACAGAAAATTAAATCTTTAAACTTTATGTAATCTGTAAGTACAATAGGAAATAATCTATAACTTGAAATCTTACATGTATATCACTAAAAGGACAGGTTAGGAGCCATGTGAAAAACAAATCACTCTGGTGAAATAATTAGAAGATTTTTTATCATAAATATATGTACATATGTAACACTATATATATGAAATCTTTGTATAAAATGCATATATATACATACATACATGATTTCATGATACATAAGCATGAAACTAAATTAATGCCTCCATATATTAAATATAGTCAAACATCTTATACATCTATTCATTAAGCTGAGCCAGATCTCCCACTGTAGCACTGATCAACATTTTGCCACTTCCATTATGTAAGCACTCTCTTGCAAGCATATCATAGAGAATGGCCTACTGTTGATTATAAAAAAAGAAAAAAACCACCTCCAACACCAAGCTTACTTACTGACCACATGAGATTAATCAAATCTGAATATGTCATTTGCAGATTAATTACAAACAGCTCTCTAAAATAGTTCCTAGAGACAATGCATTGTTCACCTGATTGCAGGCTGCATCAATTCGCTTAATTTATTCTTCCTACCATCTTGGATCATAGCAACTTGAGGATCAACTATGAGAGGTAAAAAAGGTAAAAGTAACTTTACCAGTCTCCCTTTTTTCAGATAGAAGCTCAAAGAATTTGAAGATCTTTTAAGCTCAGTTTCAACTGCAGGGAGAATCATCAAATCCATCCCTCCATTCCCCTGTTTTTATCCTTTCATGGTGCCCTCAGCATCCTCTACAGATCATTAAAGGTATAAAAAGGCAAATATGGTGGCCTCCATAATTACACCTTTTTTTCCTAAAAAATTCTCCCACTTGGAGCCTCTGCCTCTTCCAATCACCTGTACAGATTCCTCTGAATCTGATATCCAAAATAATCTCCTATCTTTGCTGACCTACTAATAATTCTAGGGAAAAGAGATCATGAAGCAGGGATGTAGGGTGGTTATATGTTCCAGTGCATGTGTAATACATTCCTTCCATGCTTTGGTCCATATAGGCAGAAAAGAATGGGTAAAAAAATCCACTTACAGGAGTAGGGCTTACTTAATATATCCCTAAACATTTTTTTCTAGTTCCCAAGAACTGCAAAAGAAAATTCTAACAGTGCAAGCTCCAAATTCTCACCTTCATTTTAAAGTAATCCCTTAGAAATGGAAGAGGAAGGAAAAAAGAAAATTATGTGAAAATACAGCATTGATTTTTTTCCTTCACCACTCCCCCAGAAAAATAACATATGCAAAAAAGCACTTTTACATTATTTCTCCACTTCAATAATACCTGTGAATTATATATTTTTAAAAATCATGTGTTGAACACAGATCTAGTTGAAAGAGCTTACAATCTAAGGGAACCATGAATACTTTTTGCTCTGTGAATGAAATACTTTTTGCTCATGTTTCTATTTTAGAAAAAGCCTTTGCAATAAATAATATACATAATAGAGGCAAGAATCATTTTATCCTCACTTAGCAGGAGCTTTATCTTTGCTATTCAGGTACTCCATAAGGTTGAAATCGTTTATAAAGGTTGAGCCCCCCTCAGGCTGAAGCAAAGGTATTTATATAGACATTAAGTATTTATGCCGCAATTTATATTTTCAAAGCCCTTTGTAACCATTCATTAGTTCATCCAAATAACTTCCTCCTGAAGTATGTGAGTGCTTTGTTTCCCAGGCACAGAGAGTTGGGTTCTGGGAGGTGACTGACACATGGAACAGAGGCCTTAGGTCACACATAAAAGAACAATTATATTTTAGAATGGGTTTCCTAAAGGGTTTTATAGAACCTTCTCTTCTTCAAATATTTAAAAATAGGTTGGACCCCTACTGAAATGCTGTAGTTACGACTTTGCTATGATTTATCTGCAGGCAGAGGAATTGAGCATATTATTCCAGCATTGCAGCTCTAGCTTTATATACATTCCTGGGAAATTTATGCCTACAGGACAGCTCAGGAGGAAGCTGGAAATCAGAGGATAAAACTAATAGCTCCGCCTAGGGGATTGAGTTTTGCTAATAGGAAATATTATGAAGGGACAATTGAGGGAACTGTGTCTTTAAGGTCATTTTCTTGGAAATTCACTCCTATGGCTATGCCAAGGCAGATGTAGAGAGCAGAACCCAGGCATACAATTGTGTTCCATATCCAAAGATCCCACACTGCATACACATTGATTTCCTACTAATATGCTGATTCCATCTCTATTTCCTAGCTTAATTACTGCAGTAGCTTGATTCTAAAGATGGCCTCCTTAATGCCTTTCTTCTTTCTATGTTCATGTGCAGTCTGGCATGCAGGTTGCCTACAACTGCTTTTATCACTAGATAAGGAATACATGGTGGTGTATCAGTAATAGACCTGGACTTTAAAAGTGCTGGCGACTTCATCCTCCTATCTCTTGGAATCTTTAGCTTCCAAATAAGAAACCCAAGCTCTTCTGCTAGAAAAAGAGACCACCTGGAAAAGCACAGAAGAAACCACTTTGGATATGGAGCTCTGTCAAATACTCTGATGACTCTATCCCCAACCACCATCTGATAACAATCATAAGAGACCCTCAAATTAAACCCCAACAGAGACTACTCAACTGCCGGAACTGTGAGAGCATTATAAACTGTTGTTTACAATCTAAAGGGGCTGTAAATAGATAACCAGAACAGCCACTGTCAATGTTGTCTTCTCCATTTATCTATGTCTTCATAAAACTATGAGAGGCTGGTTGAGTGAGGCTAAACCAGGATAAGGCTGTTGAGAACTGGCAACATTGTATAGCAGACTATAGTTAGGCTTACCAAATGTTGGGTAAGTTGTTTAACCTCTCACAGTATCAATTTCATCTGAACAGTAAAACTAATGCTATTACCCCCATGTATTATGAAGATCTAATAAGCTAAAGGGTGGTAAGTACCTAACACAGTGCTGAGGCAGGTCTAGAATTATTATTGAAGTGTTATTATGGTCATTACCATCATTGTCATTATCAGTACTGCCTAAGCATGCTAGACTCCCTTTCAGTATCTGCACAATCACAAGTCATTGTCTTTTCTACTGGAGAAACTCATTAAAGTGGGCATCCAGAAAATATTTTATGTATGCTCCCACTCCAAGACCATGGCTAATTGGTCTATAAGGAGGCAAGTGATCTAAGCATTGCCACTCAGATTCTTGATCCTTTCAAATAGGAAATGAGATTGAGAGAAGTCAATTGGCTTTTGCGTGCAGCTGTAATGAAGGATATATAGGGTGAGAGGTAAAAGATCTAAGTTCAACACTGTGGATCAAGAATAGTGAAAATTATGAGAGAGAGAAAGAGATTGAGAGAGAGAATCCCTAGAAACTCCTGGCTTCCCAAGTTCTGTTTCTTGCCTTTACCTGAAAGCCAGTTATCAAATGCAACTATGTCCTTACAGTATGGTCCTTTTTTCCCTTAAGCCACGTTAAGTGGATTCTGTCACACATCCAAAGAAACCAAACAAAAGAAGAATTGAAAGAGGTAGCCTCAGAAAGAACACTGTCAGTGGCCTCCTTATGAAAAAAAGCTGAATCCAGACTGATCCACTGAAATAGTACTTAAACCTTCTATATCCCCTTCTCTCTATCACAAAGGCTGTCCTTATTCAAGTGGTCCAATGGAGCCCTTTTTTGGTAACAAATTTATTGAAATATTTAATTTATATTAAAAATTACCTATCAAAGTTTTTAGTACACCACACTGAAAAGAAAATTCACATCCATTAGCCGTCACTCTCTACTTTTCTCCCACCACTATATCCCTCTGTCTTAAGCAACCACTATTCTACTCTTGACATTTAATATAAATGGAATTGTATAATATGTAGACTTTTGTGAACGGTTTCTTTCACTAATAACATTTCAAGGCTATTCCATGTTTTAGCACGTATCAATACTTCATTTACTATCATTGATAAATAATTATATGAATGTTTCACATTTTATTTACCCATGTGTCAGTTAATAAACATTTAGGCGTCTTCTACTTTTTGGCCCTTATAAATACCAATGCTGTAAACATTCATGTACAAGTTTTGTGCAGACATTTTCACTTCTCTTCAGTATAGATCTAGTAATAGAATTGCTGGATCATGTGGGTAAGTCTATTTTTCAAAATGGAGGCATCATTTTATATTCTCTCCATCCACATGAGTGCTCTGATTTTCTCCATCCTTTCCAAAATTTGTTATTCTGTTTGCCTTAAATAACCATGGATAGTGGTTCTTCATTAAGTTTTATGCATTTCCCTGATGACTAATGATACTGGAATCTATGATCATTTGTGTATCTTCTTTGGAGCTATGATTATTCATATCCTTTGCTTGTATTTCAATTAGGTCGTTGGTCTTTTGTTGTTGAGTTGTATGAATCCTTTATATATTATAGTTCTGAATTTTTATTACATAGATACAGTACAAACATCTTCAGTCATTGGATTGTCTTTTCACTTTCTTGGTGGTATCTCTTCTGCAGCAAAAAAAAAAAAAAAAAAAAAGAAAGAAAGAAAAAGGTATAATGTTGATGAAATTCAATTTATCTATGACTCCTTGTGCTCACCGTATGGTACCTAAGAAACCATTGACAAAACTGGTCCCAAGTATTTCCCTATTTTCTCCTAAGAGTTTTATAGTTTTAGCTCTTACATATATATCTTTGATCCCTTTGAATCCATTCTTTACATGAAAATGGAGATCCAACTTCATTCTTTTGTATGTGGTATCATGTTGTTGCAACACCACTTTTTCAGAAGACTATTCTTTGCCACGTTGAATTGTTTTGGCATCCTTTTCAAAAACCAAGTGCCCATAAATGCCAGTGTTTATTTCTGGATTAATTCTGTTTCAATGATTTACAGGTCTATACTTTTGCCAATATCACACTGTAATTTTGTTGTTAAGTTGAAAATGAGAAATATGATTCTCCCAACTTTGATTTTATTTTCCAATTGCATTTAGCTATTCTAGGTTCCATGACTTTCCATATGAATTTTAGAATCCATTTGTCACTTTCTGCAAAGAAATGAACTGGGATTTTGACAGGGAATGTGTTAAATCTATAAATTAGAGAAAAACTGCCATTTTAACAGAATTAAATTTTCTAACTAGTGAACAAGGGATCACTTTCCATTTATTAAGATCATCTTAAATTTCTTTTTTGTTTTTTAAGGATTTTATTTATTTATGCTTACAGAACTGGGATACAGGCCAGAGGCATGGTAGGTGAGAGGATTCACCAGAGACAGGGTGGGGAGCAGAACAGGCAGACTGACAAGGTATACTGCTGAGGGGAGCAGTGGGCAAGTCAGGAGAGGTCTGCCACACCATATGGGTCAGCTCCCTTGCTGGGGATTGAACTGGTGCAGCAGTGGCTTTGGAGAGCTTCATAATGCGGTCCTTTAACCCATTATGCCAACAGGGAGAGCCCCCATCTTAAATTTCTTTTAACAACGTTTTGCATTTGTTTTGTTAAATGTATTTCTATTTATTTTTCTGATACTTTTGTAAATGGAATTATTTTCTTGATTTCATTTTCAGATTATTTAGTGCAAAGTATAGACATATACTTGTATAGACATATACTTTATTTTTTAAAATTGATCTTGTATCTTGCACCTGACTGAGTATATTAGTTTAATAGTTTGCATTGAATTATTAGGATTTTTCCATATATAAAATTGTACCTTCTGCAAATTGAGATAGTTGAACTTGTTCCATTTCATTGTGATTACATTTTTGTTTCCATTTTCTTGTATGATTGTTTGAACTAGAACTTAAATACAATGTCTACTAGATGTAATAAAACAGATGTCTTTGTCTTGTTCCTAATATTAGAGAAAGCAGGCTTTCATAATTAAGTCAAAGTTAGTGGCTGGTTTCCAATGCCTTCCTGACCACTAAATGTTCTTGATATCAAACGTTCATATATACAATTATGACCAAATATAATCACATTTTACAGTCTTCAAAAACTATTTGTATTCCATATTCTATGATACTAAAATAGATGCAAGAGCAGAAATTTACATTGGGTTGTAAGTACAAAGGAGTGAGACTTATTAAACAGTCCTGGATATTTTCTTAACTTTTAGTCCTATCTGAAACTCAATTCCCTACAAATTAAAGATACCAGCCCTTGTACCTACCCCCAGTTTGTGAAAATCACAAGTGAATATGAGAAGTACTTTAGAAAATGTAACAGAAACCACAGAGATTATTTTTATTCCTCCTAAATAAAGACCTGTCCTCATGTAGATCCACCAAATATTATTAAATAAATCAATTCCTTTCCTCCCTTTAATAGATAAATGGTTATTCTGCATTGTTTAGTTTTTTTCAAGCTAAATATATGAAGTTTTTCTTTAAATCTGACATTTAATGCAGAACTACAACTCACACTTAGCCTTTAAACATTTTTCTGCATCTTTTAATAAATGAAAAATTTTACCTACCAGGGATATATTTTTAAATGACTCAACAATTATTTCCATGGCATATTTTTAGACTTGTTATTGCTAGAAACATGTCAGTTAAAAAATCTTTTCTCCTCAGTTTCATCATTTGTGAATTCAGTAGATTAAAATGCATAACTATAAATTCTTTCATAATTTTCAAATTCTATGAACAAGTCTACATAAGGTTTATAAGCTGATATGAACTTTCTCTAAGGACTAATTTAAGTAATTGTCATCATACTTTATTGCCTTTTCATTGCAATTTTTTTAAAATCTTTTAAGTGGTGTTTTTAAAGTTTTTTTAGAAGTCAGCACAATTTTTTCCATTGCGATTACATAGATTACCTGCTTTCCAAAATTTAATTACCTCTATCATTATAAAAAGTTTTCACTTAATGGAAATATTTAAACAATGTTGTATTAATAGAAAACATTCTTCTCAGAATTAATTTCAACATGCCTTTGAAGTCTACTTACTTGTATTTACCACTGTGCACACTACTGCCTTACAGCACTATGACTTATTCAATCAATTATTAAAATGTGGGCCTATGTTGAATATTTGCATAAATTAGGAAGTGCCAATATCACTTTCTCTGAGAAGGCTTTTCTGATACATCAGCCTAAATCCCACTACTCTGACATATGTTTACATATGTTTACTCTGACATCTATTTTTCCCTTTACAGTATTAAGTACCTAGTGTCATACTTTCAGTAATAGTATTAGTATCTGTCTACCCTCTAGACTATAGGCCCATGGCTTCCCCTAGTATTTTGTGTGGATAATTAATGAAGTAATAAATCATTATTGAAGTATATAGTCCTTTTACATTCCACTTATTTCCTTTTGTCCATCAATAATAAAAAACTGTAAGCATCTCTATAGTAGAGATTAAATACTATTTTTCTTTAGGCTCAGCACTTAAAGATTAACTGAAGAAAAGGGAAGGGAAGGGGAGTCAGACATAGATTAAACAGAAAAATCTTTGTCAAACCCCAATTCTGCTAGAATAGGCTATTTAAGATTGGGCAGGGCCAGCAAGGGAATTCTGAGATACTCCTACAAAAGCTTGGCCTCCAGATTCGGCAAAAGATTTCACATACAAACTTCTGCCTTCCTACCTTCTTCTGTCTTAATTTCTAGAATGCAGCCCTCCTTGGTTTGGAAACTATTTGGTGACACTTTTCTGTGACCTCCTGTTCCTCTCACCTCTCTAATTTAGCCCCTCTTGTTTACTACCTAATTAACCATTTTTCCATGGGAGAAGGTTTGACCAAACCTCCTGGGCTTTAATTCTCTGTTGCGTTGGCCAGTCAATAATCATTGTAGTCATCTCCCAAGAAATCCTCTTGTTCAAATTCAGCCATTCTGGTTTGGCTCAAGAAAAAGTTCCCAGTATTTTCAACTTGTTTGCATATATAAAAATCATATTTAACTCAAATCCTATATATTATTTTTAAAATCAGTTTAAGCAAATAATATGGGTTAGCGAGAGGCCCACTGTGACATTGTGCCCACTGAATAGTCTAGATTTACAATGCAACCACTGAAGCTACTTATTTCTTCCCTAGCCTATATGTCAATCTAAATAATAACATGCAGGCAATAGTTGGTTAAGATAACATGTCTATCAACAGATTTATTTGTCCTCTTAACTAAAGTCAAAAAAATGAAGATGCATACTTTAATTTTGAAAACATGTTATTTGAGAAGTAAAAATTTCTTTATTAAAATAGAGAATCCACATTATTGAAACACAAATTATGGGACTGGTACATTTTTCACTTAAAGTAAGTCAACAAATCACAAAATATTGATAGTAGTTAATTTGGGAAAAAGTGATTATAGTGGCAGGAGGAAAAGCGAAAAACAGTTACTTTATTTTGTGCCTTTCTGATCATTTTGAATTTTCTAAGCATATATAACTACAACTTTTATTCTTCTTAAATACTTCAGGGATTATCTGGGTAGAGAGAGTAGATCATATTTTCAATATCTTCTTTATGTTTATATTAAAAAAACTAATATTCGGGCCCTCGCTGGTGGCGCAGCGGGCTAAAGCACTGCAGTAAGAAGCTTAAGCCACTTCTGCATGAGTTCAATTCCCGCCTGCCCCGGAGGAGCTCCACATGGTGCGGCAGACCTCCCCTGGCCTGCCCGCTGCTCCCCTCAGCAGTGTACTTCGTTGATCTGCCTGTTCTGCTCCCTCCTCTATCCCTGGTAAATCCTCTCACCTTCCACATCTCTGGCCTGTACCCCAGTTCTGTATGAATAAATAAATAAATCTTTAAAAAAAACACTAATATTCAATTTAATAAAGAAACACAGATTTTTTTTAAAATTAAGAATAAGAATAGCAAATTAAACTACCTGAATATACAGCAAGTATGTCCTGGCCAATTAAAAATGTTTTTATTCACTGCCTTATGATCAAACATTGATGAGCTAACTCACAGTGTCCCATCAAAATCCTACCAATCAGTCCCAGGCTCCAGTTAACAAAGGTCTCACTGAGAGGGACTTGCCTCATCCCTCGCTCTTCTGTCTTCAGAAAAGCAATTACTTACTCAGTAAGCACTGAGCCAACACTTGCTATGTACTATTTATTCAAATATTTACTTGGTGGTAGACTATTACTCAACAATCAAAAAGATAAACTCATGCTATAGTAGCAACATGGATGGAGCCGGAAGGATTTATGCTCAGTGAAATAACCAGAAAGAAAAAAATACCAGATGATTTCACTCATAGGAGAAATGTACAGTATCCAAATAAGAAATCAAGAAAAAAAGTAACTATAATAAAGTAAATATCAAACTTAACAGACAACTATAATGTTGGGGAGAGAGAAAAGTATCAAAACAGGGATGGGAAAAGCACAAGGGACTATAGTGATGGCATAAAGGTGAAGTGGTGGTGGGAATTTCATGGGGACTATACCCAAGATGAGAAGGCATACATTCTACAAAAAAGAAAATGATGTAAAAACAAATAAGACTTGGTGGTAGCTCTTGCTCTCAAATTACCTATAGTATTGATGTAATAGAGAACAAAGATAAACAGTTAAGAACTAAAGTATTTTATGACAATATACAGAATTCTATATAACTAAATATTTCATGCACAACATACCAAGGGTGCCCAGAGGAAGGGCCATAATTACAAGGAGAAGATAGAGGATGTTTCATTGAAAGAGGTTGCCTAACATCTTCTGATGAGGTTGAGCAACAAATTACTTAACAGGGAAACTAAAATGAGCTAACAAAATATCATGACACTGAATATCTTCCTCATCATAGCCTTAAGCAATCTTTTAACCTCATCTCCCATTGTACATATTCATAAATACTACATTCCAGTCACATGAAAAACTCACCAAACATACCCCACATTTTCATCGGGTTATTGTGCTGTGTTCTTTCCTACAAGATGAATGCCCAGTTGTTGCTTTGTTTATTTGTTTGTTTACTAAATCTTTATTATCTTCTTAATTAATTTCATCTAAATGCTTCTCTACCTAAAGCTGTCAATCTCTTCCTTCTTCCTCTATCATTTATTTCATTTCCTATGTACTAGTCATTGTTTTAAATCCTTTCCATGTATTGACTCATTTAATACTCAAAACAACTATTTTAGATAATAATCAAATCCCATTACACAGATGAAGTAATTGTTAAATAACTTATTCAAGATTGCACAAAATAATGGCTTAAGTTTGTGGGAAAGTGATTGCTTTACACATTTGGCTTACTTTGCACAAATAAGTTTATGAAGCAGTTATTATAACATCCATTTTAGAGGTCAGGGAATAGAAACGTCAAGAGATGAATAACAAGCTTCTGTTGCAGTAAGTGGGTGGAACTAGGATTCAAACTCTATCACCCATCTTACTTCCACCACAGCCATAATGTTATCTTTTTTACTCCACTTTCTAATCAGACCCTTGGAACAGAGAAATCCCCATTATATAGGGCACAGAGATACACTGTGCCCAGCGATAATCAAATCTCATTACCCGACCATGATTCTTATCATCATACTGCCTTGCGTCTCTCAGAACCTAGGAATGAAACTGATAATCAGTCACCCAAATTGGCAACCTCTATTGTCAACCTCGACCTGGGTGACTGCAGTCTAGGTGTTCTTCAAGACAAGACGGTAGCAGATTCTATGGCAGATGGCCAAGAATTTGCTATTTAGACATGCTCATATGTATATACATATAAGTGCCAAATTAACCTATGGAGAATTGGTATATAATTAATTTATGAATAAAATAGCATAAAGATTTCTAATAAAATGAGTAAATGCAGTTAGCAATATGCCTACCAAATAAAAGCATACTGAATGATCACCTCCATTGCTTCCATTTCATATGAGCTGAGCTGTAATTCTTACTGATTCTATAATCCTGTACAAATTTTAATGTTTTAACACTCTTTCTGCTAAACTGATGTCTTATTTAAATAATGGAAATCTTCTAATATTTCCACGGAGAAGAATAAGCTTAAATTATTTTATACATGGAAAAAAGCTAAATAAAATATCAATGTTAAACTCTTGGAAGTTATTTAAATCTCCCTCAACTTATAGTGCATAGAAGTGGTATTTTGCTATTTGTAAGAGGAGTTACTTGACAACTTAATATGTCTGTGGACTTGTTTTTAAGATGAACATATGATGAAGTGAGAATCACTGAATCCTAGCTTCTCAAATACTGTCTAACATCACATTCCAGTTACTCAAATAATATGGATATGTGGTTAGGAGAATAAATGTCAGATTTAGTAGCATCTTAATTTTTCAAAGCACTTCACAGTTTAAAAACTACTTTCATAAATATTGTTTCAATTTGATCATCATAACAACTCAATAAGGTAGGGAGAGTGGGACTCATATTCCAATATTACATGTATGCATCTGTACATTCAGATAGTGATTTCCCAGATTTCCACATCTAATATAGTGGCAAAGCCACTTGAAAAAGCTTTAAGCCAGTTGTCCCTCCCTGGTGGCGCAGCGGGTTAAAGCACTGCACTAAGAAACTAAAGCCACTTCCACATGAGTTCCATTCCCGCCTGCCCCAGAGGTGACCACATGGCGCGGCAGACCTCTCTTGACCCGCCCGCTGCTTCCCTCAGCAGTGTACTTCGTCGATCTTCCTGTTCTGCTCCCCGCTCTGTCTCTGGTGAAGCCTCTCACCGCCCCTGAGCCTCTGGCCTGTACCCCAGTTCTGTATGTACAAATAAATAAATCTTAAAAAAAAAAAAGCTTTAAGCCAGGTTTGTTTCCACACATAGTTTATCTTTTGCATAACCATGAAGGATATTAGAAATGTCATCATTTCAATCACAAGTCATAGATGAAGAAACTGAGTCCCACAGAGGTTCAGTGACTAAAGGTTATTGACTACTTAGTGGTAAAGCCCTAGAAGCCAAAACCCCCTGCTTTTCCAAGAGAAATTTTCATTAAACCATGTTAACTCAATTGAAGGCATTATGAGATAAAGCAGAGAATGCTGATAATTTGGCCTTTTTGACTCAGAGTTCTACCCCATGGATAACACTTTGGGTATGACTACAAGTTTCTCATAGAGTCCTCCAATATTTTGTTATGTTTCTTGTATTGATAAGACCCAAGTACATCAGGAAAGAAACAACTAGCACTCTCCCTCAACACACTTACTACCAACCCTCATGAAATTCTAGATCTTATCAGTACCTCCACAATTCTGCATTAGTAGAGGGAACTATTGCTTGAAGAGGTATGACAGGAAGAAAAGACATGGCTTTGCCTGGAAGGAAGCTTTTTATTTTTTAATTTTTTAAGATTTATTTATTTATGCACACAGAACTAGAGTACAGCCTAGAGGCGCAGGGGCGGTGAAAGAATTCACCAGAGACAGACTGGGGAGTAGAAACAGGCAGATTGACAAAGTACACTGCTAAGGGGAGCAGGGGAAAGACAGAAGTCTGCTGTGCCATGTGGTCCACTTCCCTGGCAGGGGATCAAAGTCATGCTGAAAGAGGCTGCGGCCAGCTTCATAGTGCCATGCTTTAACCGACTGCACAACCAGGGAGGGCCCCAGAGAGGAGGTTTTTAAAAAAGCAACTTCTGATTGTATTTAGAGATCTTATGTCTCTACATAAGCCTGACTGCCTACAATGAGCCCAGCTCTTCAAAAAATATGACTGGCCCCACTATCCCCACAACAAGTCCTCTGCTCCCCAGTTAATTTTATACTCTGTCCAGCATTGTGTGAATGAGACTGGAGCTGGTCCTGTCTGTACAGATGGGTTGAGAGTCTCTGTCAACACCAATACTATTTTATGACAAAGACTAAAATGCTTTCAACATTATTCTTAGGGATTTTTTAATTATAAAAGTAAAATTCTGAAAAATTAATAAACCATTTCTTCAAAGTTATTGGCCTTTACTAAGCAATCAAAAAAGATAAACTCATGCCATTTGCAGTAATATGGATGGAGCTGGGAGGAATCATGCTCAGAGAAGTTATCTGGAAAGAAAAAGAAAAATACCGGATCGTTTTCTCTTATGGGAGGAATGTAGGGAATCCAAATAAGGGATGGGGATGGGAGGAGAAGTAATTATAACAAAGTAAAAACCAAAATCAACAGGCAACAATAAACCAGAGACATTTGGAGGAGGAGAAATTGGATCAAAACAGGGCTGGGAAGTCTACAACGGACTTTGGTGATGCTATACAGGTGAATTGGTGGTGGAAATTTCTTGAGTACCATACATGAGACGATAAAACATACAATGTATGATGTAAAAAATATACAAAAATACAAAAAGAAAAAAGAATAAAGCTGCAAGACATTTAAAAAAAAAAGAGTTTTAACCACTCTTTTGGTAGAGCACTCTTTGGACTTAGACATTTGATTTAGATACTATATATTTCACTTATTAGATATGGGATCTTTACTTATTTATTTCAAAGATTTATTTATTTATGTATACAGAACTGGGATACAGGCCAGAGGTGCAGGGGCGGTGAGAGGATTCAAAAGAGAGAGAGTGGGAAGCAGAACAGGCAGATCAACGAAGCATACTGCTGAGGGGCACAGTGGGAGGGTCAGGAGAGGCCTGCCATGCTATGTAGTCACCTCCAGGGGCCGGGATCAAACTCATGCTGAAGTGGCTTTAGCTTCTTTGTGCTGTGCTTTAACCTGCTGCGCCACGAGGGAGGGCCAGGTATGGGATCTTAGACAAGTTTAGATTTCAAGAAACCTCATTATATATAAAACAAATAAATAATATCTGCTTTTCAAGATTATCAAGAGGATTAGATAACTTTATATTCATAATGCTATAAGCATAGTACCTGGCATTGGATGAACATTGAATAAATAATAACTATTGTGCATATTTCTGTAAAGAGACCTTCATTTCACAAAGATAGGATAACTTTTGCCTTTACAAATATAATGACTGAAGCTAAATATTCCCACTGGATAATTAATTGACATTTATTCACTCTTTCTTTTGGCAAATGCTGATTAAGAACATTGCTATGTACTAAACTGTGTTTGCTAGAGTGGAGATAGTTAACACTATCAGAGGCAAATGCATTTTTTAATTATATATATCAATAATAAACCCCATGTATTTTTCTTTTATTCCTGATAAATGTCTGCTTTCTCTGATGGCAGAGATAATCTCTAACTTGCTTGGTATTAAGGTACTTACTCAATATACTACCTGAAACTCAATAATTATGTGCTAATTTGACTTGAATTACATGAAATCATTCTTCCCAAGAAGCATTCATCACTCATAGCAGGAGTATAACGAACTAGGTGAGAAAATAATAATAATAATGAACAGCTATATACAGAGACATTTTATGGGGGTGGAGAGGGGAATGGGATCAAAAACAGTAGAGGAAAGGAAATGCACTGGACTATGATGATGGCACATGGGTGACTTGGTGATGAGAAGCTCATGGAGATTACAACTGAGATGGGAAAATGCACAAAATGATGTAAAAATAAACCATTATATTATTTTTAAAAAAAGATATTCCATTATAAAAATAAAAAAGAAGCATTCATGTTTATGATTAAACTATTTAGTTAATATTTTGAACCATTAGCTTATTTTTAAAACTCTCATCTAGTTATTTCATTTTCTCAAGCGAAAACTTCTTTAGGAAAGATAGAAATCAATATTATTATATTATTCTACATGCTATATATAATATTCCTAAGAAAATTAAGTAGTAAAGTTATATTAGTAGAAGACACCTTTAATTTGATAATGTAGAAGAACAAGAAACTCCATTTTGAGGTATTGGAAAGTTCAGATATTGTAATGGCATATGGACCATCAACCAAATGATGTTCTGAACTGGTTATAACATCAGTTATCTTTATAGTATTGGTAACTTAATTTGATATTACTGACAGCTGGAAAAGGAGCCTTTACTCAGAATAATGTGGCTACTCATTGCAATCTATGGATTCCTTTGTAAAGTACTATTCCAAAAATGTGGATTATACAACAAAGAAATATTCCTGGCCATAAATGTACCCCTCAATTCTATCTCTTTTTGGTCTTAAGCTTCTAAAAGTGGTTTTATCTTCTCTGGTCAATAACAGAGATCAGAGTAATTTTAGTTTTGAGGATAAGAAACTATGAGATTATATTCTATTTTAAACCTGTGGGTCCATAATACAACCTCTAAGAAAAGGACTCATCCTCTTTCATGACTGTTTACTAGTTGATCATTAGCCAGAGTTCACAAACAATGCAATTACATGCAATAATAAAAGAAGAAAAAACTAAAATCCAATGGCACAAGACTATATAATTCTATTAGGTATCCAGGATTTTGAGCAGTAGATTTCAAGTAGTTGTCATCTGATTGCTTTTCAGCTTTATTTAAATGCAGAACTCTCAACTTCAACTTGTGTAAATCTTAATCTCACTAGCAGAACTGTACCCTATCTTTATGATTGTATTGTCTGCTCACTGAGCATTTAAGGCTAACTTCCTGATAACACAAAGTAGAACATGGGATTGAGAAGATGGCCTCACTGAGTCTTCCTCCATTTCTCTGTAAATGACATAACAAAAGACAGATATCCATTCTGGTTTCTGGGGAAAGAATTCCAGGAAGAAAATTCACGGCTGAGTATTATTTTTTATAATAAGAGAGATGTAAATGAGATAAGAATAGACAGGATGAAGATCTGATTGGAACAAATTTCACAAAATATAGGCTAAATTTTTTTGGGGGGTTAGGCATCCTCTTCTGAAAAATTCTGATTCCTGGTACTCTGAAATTTTCTGTCTTTGCCCAGATTGAGGACTTAAGTTGAGCCTGAAACTTGAGGCCCAGTATCAATTTGGCAATAGGTTTTTAAATCATTACATTAAGGTGATACTTAAAGTAGAAAATTAATTTATAAATATTTTGTGTGTGATATAACGTCCAAACCAGGTCAAATATTTTTGTACTTTTCCCGAGTGAATACTTTGAAGCAAAGAATAAATCAAATGCTTAATCTGAGAACTTTCCCTAGAAGGATGCTTGATTTCAAATACATATGAAAACATGAAGTTTATCAAGGTTTAGCAAAGACCACAGTAAATCCTCCTTTACTTTAGCATAAGACTGAACACTAAGTAAATCTAGAAAGCATTAGAAATAACAGCGTACATGGAAATTCAATATAAAATAATGTTAAAAGGCTGTTCTTCAAACAAATGGCAACTATACCACAATTTAAAAAAAAAAAAAAATAAGGTGCATTAAACAAGTTAGTTCATCTTATTTAGTTTCTGAGTCTGAGTGAGTGTTTTATTAATCCTGATAAGATTAATAAGTTCTAATAAGCATTAATTAAATATTGGAAACCTCTTTACTAGATTCTGTAAGACACAGGACTATGACCTCCTTGAGAGCAAGAACAGGGTCTTATTTATTTAGTTGAGGAATAAAAATAGTAGAGAAACTAAATTACCATGCATGGTATAGACAGTGGGAGAAATGTAGAAAACAAATTGCTATGCTGTTCAAAGCAGGGGAAAATCACCACTATTTGTGAAGACCAAAATAGGCATCATTGAAGAGGCAGCACTTATATGGGCCCTGATGGATGGTGAGGATTTTGATGGGCACCGAGGCATGGTTAGGAATTGACAAGAAGAAAAGCAAAAGAACATAGTGACTAAGAGCATGTGCTCTGTCTGGATTCAAATTCAGGTATACTATGGATCAGCAGTATGACTTAGGTAATGACTATTAAACTATTTTGCCCTGATTTTCCTTACTTTAAAATGCGCAAGTAATAATATATATTTCATAGGACTGCTACAATAATTCAATTATCATGCACAAAGTACTAGATTAATGCCATGAACATAGTAAATTGTATAAAAGAGTTGGCTATAGAACACAGTCATGGCTAAAAGAAAATATGTATAAAATAATGAACAACTGGCTGAAGTGGAGGGCACAGACAGGAGAGCGGTAAAAGACTAAATTTGGGAAAATTGATAGTCGACTATAAAAAGCACTGAATATCGTGAGTTTACTCTAAATTATGTAGGTAGCAGGAAACCAATGATGTTTTGCTTTTGTTTTTGCTTTTAGCTTGGGGAGCAGATTTAATTAGATCTGCATTTTATGAGGATTAATTTGGCCTAGGTGCAAAAGACAGGTTGGTGGTAGGATAGACAAGATGTGAGGAAAAACTACTGCAGAAAACAGATCAGAAATTTAAGAGGCTTAGATAGTGTAGTGGCCACAAGGCTGAAAAAGGGAAGACAGAATCTCTCATATGTTTATGATTAAAAACTAAATACTTAGGTATCAGGGAGAAATTTTAAAAGGCTACTGATGACTGTTTCAAATCTATGAGACTTTGATGTAATTAAATAAAATAGGAAACTCAGGACAAGAAAGTTTCATGCAGCGACTATGATCAGCTTGCCTGTGGATATGCTGAGTTTAAGATACTTGAGGACATCCTACTGGTATATAAAATTATAAATCTAGAAATGACAATGTGAAATTATTAGTACAGATATAATAGGTGAAGAAACTAGAATAGTTAGTAAGACCTTTGTGAAAGAGGAAGAGAGAAAGAGAAATGACTCTAAGAATGAGCATACTAGAAAGCAGGTAGAGAAAAAGGACATGATAACTAGATAAGGGTACAAGTGAAATCACCCAGCCCTACAGGCATCGGTTCCTCATTGCCATTCTCTTTATCTTAATTTTTTATCTTATCTTTCATGGGTACAATCCCATTTAGCTGAAATTCCATTGCCTTAATAGGGAGAGAAATATTCTTCCTTAACTTTACTATGCTTTTCATGACTTTTTCTCACCATGGAGAAGTCATAAATACCCTCCCTGAATGCAAGACTTGACTTAGTCTCACGTATACTCTGAGCCTATGAAATTAAATTCTAGAAGCATCTCTTGTGTTTATGTTTATGCATATGTATATAAAGATGCTCTAACTTATTACCTGATCATGATGCTGATGATACTATCTAGAGAGCTAACTATACCTTACATGTAACTCTTTGTAAAGCCGCGGCATGTTAAGTCTTTAAGGGGGAAATATTTCCAACATTTTCCCTTCTGTTTTTTTGAAATAAGAATGTTCCCACAGTCCAAAAGCAGAATCTATAGAATTAGAGGAACTTGAAAATAATCAAAATCCTTTCCCCCACGAAAATCAAAATTGGATAAGTCAGCTCCAAGTTGGCACTGGTAGCCCCCAAATTCTATCTTCCTCTGTCCACACCTTCAACTCTTCTGACACTAACATTGACTCCATTACCTGGGCTTCCTATTAATCTTTCTTCAGATCTCACCAATGCCTATCTGCACTCCCATGTCACATGTCTTTATTATCTCACCACCTCTAATACCTCTCTGCTCAGAACCCCATAATTTATGCTGAAATAACCACGAATTTTGTCTTTGTCTTTTCTTTTTTCTCCTTTTACCACCATGAAAACACAGCAAGTTCAGGAAGAATATTTGTCTTCCTGTTAATTCAGTTAAATGGGATTGGTCCTACGAAAGATAAGATTTTAAAAAAGATAGCTATAGACTTTTCATTTATTTTTCTATGTTTACTCTTTCATATTAATTCAACTATAATTTATCAAGCACCTACTGTCAGACATTTATTATTTTTACATCTATTTGTTCTCTTTAGACCTCCTATTTTTGCCTTGAGAAAACTGCTTCATTACCACTCTAATAGAGGCAGATTTGATAAAGCCCCAGAGGAAGAATATGTGATCTGGACATGAGCACAGAATTTTATAACCTGGGGGTCCTCCCTGGTATTGCAGCAGGTTGGACAGCTGCACTGCGAAGCTAAGCCAAGCAAGCCATAGTCGTTTAAGTGGGAGTTCGATCCCCATCCCGGAAGTGACCCTCATGGCACAGCAGACCTCTCCTGTCTCACCCTCGGCTCCCCCAGCAGTGTAATTTGTCCATCTGCCTGTTCTGTTCCTTGCTCTCTTTCTGGTGAATCCTCTCGCTGCCCCTGCACCTCTGGCCTGTACCCCAGTTCTGTATACATAAATAAATAAAATCTTAAAAAAAAAAAAAAAGCAAGAAAAACCGTTTCGGAAAAAAAAATGAATTTTGTAACCTAGAACTAGAACAATTTGTAGAGGAATGAGCAAATGAACCAATACAGACTAATGTGGGTGGGGGCCATCCAAGAAATTCTGTGGAAGCCACAAAGAAGAGTCTCTTCTTAGAGACTAGGTGCTATAATGATAGGAGCTAAAGGTCCTTGGGATCGCCCATTAGTTTTTCAGGTAAATCAACCAATACATTACTCTTTTAAAAGGAAAAATATAGTTTGAGTTGGTCTTCTGCTATTTACAACCATTTCTACTGATGCACCTGTAAGAGTTAAACATCATCATAGGTACAAACTAAATACATGTGTTTCTACCCACAAAGAACTCATAACAGATAAAACAGATATAAAGATCACAAATCATCGTAAAGCAATAATTAGAAGGTGACTTGTTCTCCAAGTTTGAGCTACTGTATTGTCCAGAGGAAGAAGTTATGTTATATATATTTTCAAGGGATTTCCATCCCATCAAAAATATAAAAGTAAACACATAAACTTACCCCAAAGTTGACAAAAGAATGAATTAACTGCAATAGAGTCACAAAATAGACAATAATTCAACAAAGAGCTTTTATCTACGCGAATAACACTGAATGAAAAAAGTAAATCACAGAAGACTACATTCAATTTATCATCTATAACAAAGTTCAAAAACAAGACAACTTTAGTTCTGCACAGTGATATCTATCAAGGGCATGATTACTGCAAATGCAAGAAAAAAAGCAAACTTTAAAATTAAGTTATGGATGAAATTTTAATACTCAGGTTAGTATTAAAAATATTTTTAAAACACAATTCAAGATAGTTACCTGAGTGAATAGTGGTTAATAGCCAAGGGTTTGCAGTGAAATAGTGACCTACAAGGAACTTCAATAATACTGGTAATATCCCCACTGCTTAACAGTAATGGTGGCTTCTTTGGTGTTCCTTTTATAATGTGGCTTTACAATTTACATATAATATATACTTTATGCAGCAAATACTTTTTAGAAATACTTTGTCACTCTCGAATTTACTTTCCATATTTTTCACTTATCTCCAGATATGTTGACCCACTTACTACTATGGTTTATAAGTCTTAGTACAATTAATTATCTGAGTTCATCTTCTAGATTTAGCAACTGTAGCAGAACATGACTTTAAGTTCAAAATAATATATTTCCTTCTTGATGCCATATTTCTACAATGTGATTTGTATTTCCAGGATGATTTCAGCTTTAATATTAAAAAAGGAATTCAGAAAATGTTATGTACATTGTTAATCCAAATATCCAATCCATATAAATATCCCCAAAACACTTGTCCAAGAGCTCTAAAATTCCTCCCATAAAAACAATAGAGGAACAATTTGATGACAATCACAGCTACAGTTGCATTGAACTCCTGGGTTTGTTTCATTTGAGTTTAATTATTTCTAATGAAATAGCTCCCTCTGTTTGGCCCTAACTAAGGTGTAGGATCACTTGAGCTGTGCCGGCAGGTCTCAACTTGTATGCACAAGTGGCCTCTCTAGCCCACAGGCGTGCTGACTGACACCTGGCTCAGGCAGACAGAGAGCGATTAGGGCTTGCAAGTGTAACTCTGTTACATCTGTCAACATCAGTCAATGCCAAGCTGTGGGGACAATTGTCAAAAATGTAGGTTCAGGTCTTGCTCATGAATTAGCATTTCATCCCATTCAATCATGTTACCAAGTACCTACCACATACAAGGCACTCAACCAGGTGTTTGGAGTAATTAAAAGGATGAGACCTAGTTCCTGCTATGAGGAATTATTCCTGAGGTATATATTGGAGCACTGGTTCTCAAACTTTATTGTAGTGGAATCCCCTGGAGGTTCTGTTAAAACACAGTGTCCTGGGTCCTACCATCAGAGTTTTTGTTTCAAAAGATCTGAGTTAGGGCTTGAGAATTTGTATTTTTCTCAAGTGATGCTGATGCTGCAGATCCAGGAACTGCATGAGATCAATGTAGGAGACTCTTTTGCAAATCTCTCAAACCTCATTGCACAGTTGACTTGGAACAATTTTTCTTCCAAGCTTACAACAAATATAGCCTTAAAATGTTATTAGCACTGGGCCCTCCCTTGTGGTGCAGCGGGTTAAAGCACAGCACTGCAAGGTAGCCCAGCTGCTTTAGTGAGAGTTTGATCCCAGCCCCGGAGGTGACCCACATGGCGCAGCAGACCTCTCCTATCTGGCCCACTGCTCCCCATCAGCAGCATAGTTCGTCAATTTGCCTATTCTGCTCCCCAGTCTCTCTCTGATGAATCCTCTCACCACCCCTGCACCTCCAGCCTGTCTCCCAGTTCTGTATGCACAAATAAATCTTCAAAAAATATTATTAGCACTTATAATGATAGTGATTATTGCTGACACTAATGCCAAGCAGGGCTATTTATCTTCAGTGCTTCAATGGATTCTCACAGAACTTAAATCATGTCACTATCATCATCTCCACTAACAGATGAGGAAATTAAGGATTAGAGATGTTTAGAAACTTGCTTTAGACCAAGGTTTCTCAGTCTCAGCACTTGATATTTGGAGCTAACGAATTCTCTAGGTGCTGTTTTTACATTTTAGGATACTTAGCAGCATCCCTAATTTATATTCATTAGATGTCAGTGTGACGACCATCAATGCCCCCAGAAATCAACTGTCCCTACCTCTGGTTAAGAAGTATTACCCAAGAAACACAGTTTTGGAAAATTCTAACCATTTAGCATACTCACTTCAGAAACACACATTGTTAAGGCTGGAAAGAGATTGTCTGAAATACTAACTTTCTTTGAGATAAGGAACTCATGGTTCATAGAGTAAATTATCTATTGTGGTAGGTAGGAATCATTAGGAATTGGGACCAATACTGACTTTTACAATGCACAAACTTCATTTTGCTACCCCATTTATTCTCAAGAAATATTGCCAGCCCATGGCAAATGTGTTCTCTGCCAACACATACTCAGCAAACAAATGACCTGGCTGCTTCTCATTGCATGCCACAGAATGAATGAAAAAAAACATTAGTGGAATCCCTGAGGAAGTCTTGAATAAAGGCAGGTCCAAACAGAACAAATTGGTGGGAGCTGGAGACACTCATATAAACCTGCCTGGGTCTGTATTTCAGAAAGACAGCTAAAATCTGGAAAAAAAAAAAAAAAAAAAAATACTGAGTTTCCCCAATATGAAGAAATCTGGTAATCACATACAATTACAAACCTATAAATGTTAGCAAGTTGAATCACTCATCCAAAGCAGGTTTCCTTGTCCAGAGTGCAAATTGCAGTAATTGGATGAAGACATCTGCACTATTTTAACCTGTCATGTTAAATATCTGTATTTTGTAACTCATTTTGATAGCTAATTTTCATGGAAATATGTGTTAATTGAGCAAAAAAAAAAAGACATCTTTAAGATGGTTATCATAAGATAATCACACCCTAGGGCATTATGAGGCAAGAGGTACAGCTCTGGAGCTGTGATTCTCCAAGGATATGATTATCACATGATAGCTGCCACACCTCCCAAAGCGCTACCTTTCTGGGCTGCTTCCATCTGACTCAGGTGGCTGGTATCCAGTCCCTCTGCTTCTCACAATATCACATTCATCTCTTCCCAGGAGGTTGTGAGGTTTCTCAAAATTAATACCTTAAGGCAAGAGACAGTCAAGAAAATAGTGCCCTTCAGAATAAGATGATCATAGGTAACATTAAACATGTTTTTGTTTGTTTGTTTGTTTGTTTTTTGGAAAAGAGACACACACATACAGATTCAGATTCTGTTTCAGTGACCATTCCTTCCAGACCCCAAATGGACACGCCTCCTCAATATACCTTCATTGTTATATTGTTAACAGGTCATTGTCACCCCATGAACCTCTGCTTATAAAGTCTATTCCCCTTCTGTACTGAAAAAGAAATCTACTTGATTTTTATCTAGTCATGCATTGCCCGTGTGACTAGTCAAACATCAGGATTTTACTTTCCTCCAAAGACTTGTTTAATACAGTGCATTCTTCCTATTCTAAAAACATGGTACAAAAGACAATTTAATGAACTATAATCAAATACATAAGTTTTCAATGTTGTAAATGACCTTTATTCAGTTATGACAACTAACTCTTGGACTCCTGGTAATTAAATCAGTCAATTTGTACACAAAAGATTTCAAAGTGTTAGCAGATTATCTGTTATATAGGTTCTGATAAGAAGCAACAGATTTGCTCTACTGACAATCACACTGAGCATAAAAGTCCTAAAATTAATGTATAAATCCTAGCAATGTTTCTTAAAAACATTGAAAGGCTCTACAGATATCAATATGGAATGAAAACTACATTTTCTTTATTTGAGCCTTTCATGTTTTTTTTTTTTTTCAAATAAAGAGTTGCTATTATTACAGTGTTTACTTTTGAATACATAAACTGTGAAATAATGACAAAAACACTTGAAAAGTATCCAAAAGATAAGAGGAAAACTCTATCAACTGTATTCCCAGATTTTCTTAAAAAAAAAAATGTGAAGTGCTTTAAGGCTGTTCTTTAAAACTCCAGTTAGAGAAAGGAAGGAGACTGTCAATCTGCAGTAATGTATAAAGATTTGAGGTGCTGATGCATTTTCCTGCTCTGAGTGCATGAAGTCTTCTTTGTTTCGGGTTTCCTTGGCAACCCTTCTCAAAGTGTATACAGGAAGAGCAGGTCCTAAATGGAGTCTGGTCTGAAGAGGGCCTTAAGTTCCCTATTTTTATTCCTTCAGAAGTAGATGTGTGTAATGAAGGAATTACGAGAAAGAAGGACACATTTTCCATGGTCATGGCTACCTACAGGAAAGTGAGCTAACAATGGTTTTTGAAAGACTGTTGTTTTCCTGGCTACGATACATCTAAGGAGGCATGGACTTCCTAGAAAATTCCTTTTAGAGACCATTTCCATCTTAGAGCTATCAATAGCCAAAGATGAGTAGGAGTTATTTGCTTGGAGGAACAGGGACTCTAACTCCAAGTGATTTCTCTTGATAGGAAATTTTCAGTGTTATCCTAAAGGACAAAAACTTACTAGAATTGTAACAATTGATATTTTCTCATTTGTAAAATCAAAACCTTACTTAACTGTAGTCTGTTTCTAAGGTCTCAACTTCCTAACCTCTCATTGAGGCTTTAAATCTACTAGATTACTGTAAATGTTAGCAAAGCTTACATAGGACCAGACTCAATGACCTCTTTCTATACTTATCCTACACTGCCTCTGCTTGATGTCCTTCTTAAAATTTTCTTCTTGCCTGGCTTTGTAACTCTTTAGCATTTATATTAGATGACTTCATTATGTTATAATTATCCATTCACATATGCATATGCATTAATACTTACACATATACATCTTTTCTTATTCAATACTGTTAAATGTTTTCTTGAAGATTCTCCCTCAAATATGAGGGGTATTGTGGGTAGAAATAAGATTCTTAGAAAACCTTCTTTTTCTTTCTTTTTAAATGTATGTATTTGCTTTTTCTTTAATTTTTATTGAGGTAATGTTGCTTCACATCATTGTGTATATTTCAGAAGTAGAGGCTAACCCCTCAGGTGTTTTTACCATAGTGACCATAGTGCACCCACCACCAAAGCATCCATAGTTCACCACTATAGTCCACTGTGTTACCCCACCCCCACTTGGTGCTTGCCCTCCCTCTATGGAGTCCTCACTTCTGTCAGTAGCTTTCAAGAGTTAGTTTTAAAGTTTGGCTTTATATAACCTTTTGTTTGGTTTCTCCACATTCTACATATAGGTGACACCATTGAGTATTTGTCTTTTACCTTCCCTTTTATTAATTAGAATTAGTTATCACTTTATTGTCTTTATTTTCCAGTCTTGTAGATGAGTGGCCTAATTGCCAATTTGAGTCTCTTTTATTAAACAATTTGCACCTTCTTTTTGGAAGCCTATACAATTTTTATTTTATTCTTTGAGGTCAGAGAAATTATTAAGCTAGGATTAGATTGTTCTATTTTTTTGTTTGTTTGTTTCAGGAGTTGTTGTTTGGTTTTGTTTTTTTGAAAAACTTTACTGCAACTCAGTGAGCCCTATGAATCTTTGACTCAAGTCTTCCTTCAATATAGGGAAATTATCTTCTGTTGTTTGTCTAATTATTGCCTCTGTCCATTAATGTCTGTTTCTCCTTGTGGAATTCTTATTATTTGTATCTTGTGTGCTATATATCTATCTTCTGAAATCACTTACCTTTCTTCCTGTTTTCTCTCTCTTCCTATTTCTATTCTGGGATTATATCCTCTTTCTCCAATTAATTTTCCAAGTCACAGATACAAAGTTCAATGGAGACTCTTTTCTTCAACTTGTGCATTACAAAATTATGAGTTTCTTTAGTTTAAAGAATTTGAGGGATTTAATACTGTTTTGAACTTCTAGTTTTCTTATTAAGTTTTGTTCAAGTTGCTTTCTGTCTCTATCTTCTTAGGAGTTAATCTTCTCGATACTGTTCTTCTCCAATCATTGCTAGACCCTCTAGTTTCCTTTGCTAAACTCTGACTCATTCTTAGATCACCTACCCGAAGTTTAGGGCTGTCCTAAATAGAAGCATGCATTTTTTTCCCCACAGATCCTTCCCAGGATCTCAATTTGTCAATATGCTTTCTATTTATTGGAAAGAAGACTCCCCACCTACTGCATTCTCTCATGCAGTCAGGGCTAGAGTTTGTCCAGACTCTGGAGTATGGTGTACATATCCACCTGCTCACTTCCCCTCAGATTCTGGGAGCCAGTAAAGTCTCTTTCTTGGGAAGAAGGGAGCATTCATTGTTAAGAGGTAGTTTTTCATTAGGATTTCATACTTACAGTGGAGTTGGGCAAAGGGTAGTATCTATTCATTCAAGTACCATCTTTTCACAATTGTATAGGTATTCAAGTTTTCCAATCCCTGAAACTTTCCTTTCCTTTTTTTCCTTATTTCAATCAATGTCACTGGGATCTAGTATTGTTGTTCTGGTGTAAAATGTCAGTTATTTTTGAAAGCTCTTTTTCCTTAGTTTTTTTTTTTTGTTGTTGTTGTTTAAAGATTTATTTATTTATGCATATAGAAATGGGGTACAGTCCAGAGGTGCAGAGCTGGTGAAAGGACTCACCACAGACAGAGTGGGGAGCAGAACAGGCTGACTGACAAAGTACACTGCTGAGGGGAGCAGCGGGCGGGTCAGGAAAGGTCTGCTGCGCCATGGATCACGTCCAGGGCAGGGATCCAACTTACGTTGAATTGGCTTTAGCTTCTTAGTGCTGTGCTTTAACCTGCTGTGCCACCAGGGAGGGCCCTCCTTTTTTTTTTTTTTTAATTGAGGTAATGCTGGTTTAGAAAACTGTAAATTTAAAGGTATAGAATTATACCTCTTCAGAAATGTTACCTCACCACATTCACCACCAAAGCACCCTTAATCTTCCATCATTGGGTCCCACACAAACTTTGTTCTCCCCATACCCCCTTCCCCTCTAGTAGCCTCAGTTCAACAATCAAACTTATAAGGTTTGTTATTAGTTTAGTTCTGTCAGATGCTTTGTTTCATTTCTCTATATTCCAAAAGTAAGGAAGACCATCTAGTATTTATCTTTCTCATTTTTACTTATTTCACTTAGCATTATCCCCTCATGTTGTTAAAGATAGTAATTGTTCATATTTTTAATAGCTGAGTACTATTCCACTGTCCTCCTCTTTCAATTAGTAAAAAAATTATATGCCATACCATTTTTCAAGGCTTCATTACCTTCAGACTAAATTCTTATATCAAGTTCATGACATTTCTCTTTCTATTTTATTCTGTATACTGTTGGCAGGTACTATATACTAAAATACAAGTGAGGATAATTGAGTGCCATTACATACTGAAATATAATCATCCCAATATTTTCCCATAGTTTAATGAATTTATCACATATGCACTCACACACATGCATACTTACACATGGACAAACATATATGTGCATACAGTTACACCACCAGTATATTTTTCAGTTGTGGTATACATACATACATACATACATACACACACACACATGCACGTATATGATATATATATGTACACATGCACACTCACCAGATAATATAAAGACATTTCCATCTAAATACAGAAATCATGTGAAAAGAACTACTTGCTTTGCCTCTTAATCTGTCTTTGAAGAACACATATTATACCAGATCCATAGATCCTGTCAGGGCAAAAGGAAGTAGATCCACAGAGAAAAGTGCTGTTCAAGATAACACTGATAATGCAAATCAAGGAGTCAATACAATAATTAGGCTTTAGGGAGAGAGAACTGAAAAAAAAAGCAAGTATGAAGAAAGATAAGGCATCTTGGTGGTACACCTGTAGCTTCTTTGGTCTGGTTTCTACCTAGTTACAAACAATTCTCTTTAGAACTGCCCTTGAAAATAGTGAGGGATGGAGGCCTACAAGTATACTGTGAGGGAAAATAGTAATGTAAAAGCACACAAAACCTTTTATAATGTTCACTAAATCCATATTCTACCTTTTAAAAAGTGAATGCTAGTCTTAGATTTTTTTTAAAAAGGGCTTTCCCAAAGAATAAACTGCAAAACTATACAGCGTCCTCACACCCACCCTCTGTATCTACCCAATAATCACCCTCAAGCACTGTGTAAGCAAACTTCAGGTTGAGAAACTTCTTCAGATACCTCCCCCAGCACCTTCAGACCTGAGTACCACCACATCAAAACATTTAGCTGCTCTTCCCTTGGGATCCTGCACTCTCCACTTTGCAATGTCTGAACAGGAACCACAAATTTGAAATCTTACACTGAGAAAGCAAAATATTTGAATCCATATAATGCATAAGATTCTGATAAGTTTTCTTATTATCAGATAACACAACACCTTGAGCCAATTAAACTATAGCAAAAAAGAGTTTTAGGAACAGCTGTTAGCATTGTGAATTTCACATTTTAAGTAGAGGGTTTCTTGTTTATTTTAATTTCACAAATTCCACCATACAATGTAGTCCAACGTTAGCCCAGTCCATGTTTCCGGCAACATTCATTGTTTAATCAGTCTCGTTAGACTGAGAAAATTAAGCTTTCTCAGACTCAACGCCACACTCCCAATAGTTCCTTTCTGTTAAGCTGATTCACAATCATTTTTTCTAGATCTATGGTCAGTATCCATGTACACAGGATATATCATCTGTTGATCATCATTGTTGAGCTAAAAGGCTCACTAAGGGTCTGTATTTCTTCTTTACTCTGGACCCACAGTGCTAGCCTAACAAACCCATGAATACTGAGATAGAAAGGTCAAAAGAGATTTAGTTTCTGCAAATTCAGATGAAAACCAAGACTTTGGAGAACTAAGGGCTTGGAAAAACAAGCCCTTTCCTGATATTGCCTGAGACAGTCTGTATAAGACTTAGATCTGACCCAACATAAAAGTATATTAGTGCTTATCCAAAAAACAACAGCATGTATGTCATAAATTCATGCTTAAGTAGAGTTAATGATGTGTTGATTACTACATTACATGGCATGAGTTAAAAGCATTTGGTACTCAGCAATCTACCTGTGGCAAAGAGTTTAACCTTTCTGATTTCAGTTTCTCTTTTACCATTGCTATTAACTATCCATAGAACTGAAGGCAACCTCAACCCTTTGTGTTAATTGAGGCTGCTGGAGGAATAGAACTACTGACCTTTTAGTTATAGAGAACGATAGGTTGTGGTTCAATAATATGTTCCAGAATTAGAAATTGCTAATTAAACGTAAATTCACAGAACAACAGACAGGAAGTACGAAGTCAAAATTCCATTTCAGCCATTTGGGAGGAACTGAACTACTAGGCAGCTTGTAAATCACTGCCTAGTCACAGGAGACAGAATTCCGCATTCTTTTATTTGCCATCCATTGCCTAGTGCACCAGGCTGTTTTGTTGAACATACAACCGATTATTCCTCTGAATTCATTCTAGCAGACGTGACAGAGGATGATTTCAAAAGTACCATGACTGCATTCATCAAGAAACAAATGGGTTAATGTCAAGAAGCCGCTGATTCTTTTGAATTCCAATATCTAAATGGCTATTGTTCCTCTCAGCACAGAATTTTCTAGAAGACAAAACACACACTAAAGCTCTAAAAAAGAAAATACCCATTAGAGATGCAAAGAGAATGGGACTCCACTAATGTAATATGAAAATTCAACTTGCAAGTAAGATGCCAGAGTTGGATTGATTGCTGTGTACAACAGTGACATGAATATAAAGACTCCCTAAGGTTAAATTGGGCTCCTGCATTGAAATTCTAATTAGAAATATGAGTGCCCCAACTCTGCGAAAGTACATGTGTGTTTAATTATTCTCCTTTTTCAACTTATCTCTTCCATTATTTTAGACCCTTTCCCCTCCTCCTTTCTTGCTGTTCTCAAGCAATCTTAATCTAAGTGTAGGGCCTTTCTTTAGGTTGGCATTAATTGACAAGCAGTGTTTAATTATTATTTTTCATGTCTGAAGAGAGCTAATATTAACTCTCCATGGGCCTGAAGGCGACCTTAGGCCCCTTGTTTTCTGTGGCACTGCACTGCTTCATCACTGGCATTTCTTTAGTCACATAGACATTCTTCATTTTAATGGTATGTACCTATATTTGTGTTAATTGACGTTGCTGAGTTCCTTACTCATCTTCTGCCATTGCATCTGTAAAACTGGCACTTCAGCTATCTGAAGATTAAGTCATCAAACATGATCCAAGTGACAGAAAAAAAATGTGTCCTTGATTATTAATCTTGGGTCTCCTAACACTAAGAATGTGCATTTTCAGACTGGCCTCCTTATTTCACATCCAGCATTTGATACTCTGTATTTTATTAACTAATAATTAGTAACTCAAAGGACCTATAAATTATATGCTTATGTATCAGTGTTGTGAATTAAGACTGGGGAGCTCATATATTGCTATATTGTGTCAGGTATGTCAAACCAGCATAATTGGCCAACTTTATGGATAAAAGTTTGAGAAGCCTCTGTTGATATTAAACATGAGACAATGTACACCTCAAAAACAGATGTTTTATTCTGTCTTCTTATCATTTATTGTTATCTTGAACCTCAACAGCAGATTTATTCAGGAGATTTTCTGACTCAGAAAATAACAGGTGAAGAAGATCATGACCTGAAATATGGCTTTTCCTAAACACTTCCAGGGTTAGAATAGGACCTGAATTACCACAGAGAAATGGCAAAAAAAAAGTTAACCTCAGTGAGTTGTAGGACAAATCCAATAATGACAGCTAAAATAGAACACTGTCAAGGATTAGGTATAAAGAAACAAGTAGGAAATCTAGGTAAAAGATCAACAGGTGTTAAACTAGGAAATTCAGATAAGAAATTTCAAAAACCAGATGCAGGTTCAAAGATTCAAAATTCTAGGAACACTTATCTCAAAGTTATAGGTAGTATTTAGAAGTATTAAGACAAGCAGGGGGTGCCTAGAATTTAAAGAATCAGGATCCCAATTCTAGCTCTATCATATATAGACTGCATAACTTCTGGCAGAACATATCTTTAAAGTTATTCTCATGAAGATCTTTCTCATTGTGATAGGACTAAATGAGATAATACATATGAAAGCACATTGGATGTTTCAGTTCTTTTTTTTTTTTTAAAAAAAGGGTTATTTACTTATGCATACAGAACTGGGGTACAGACCAGAGGTGCAGGGGCAGTGAGAGGATTCATCATAACCAGAGTGAAAGCAGAACAGGTAGATCAACAAAGCATACTGCTGAGGGGAAGAGCAGTAGAGACATAATAGGTCTGCTGGACCATGTGGGTCACCTCCCAGGCAGGATTGAACTAGCATAGACATGGCCAGCTGTGACCAGCTTTTCAGTGCTGTGCTTTAACCCACTGCACCACCAGAGAGGGCCTTGATTTATTTTCTAAATATTATTTTTTATTAACTTGAAACACATATTCCCTTAAACAGAGAGGAAAATAAAACAGAGTATTATTGCAGCGCAGCCATATATGGATTTAATGAGATTTTTATTGTTCATTATTTTTGCCATCTGTAGAACATTCAAAAAGAAACAACAAACTTTGGACAACAAGCCATTCATAAATCAGGAACTTCCCACATATGTGTTGTGATTGAAAGCCTCTGACCTATTAATGCCCACGAGGAGCAGAAACTTGGAAGGGATCCCATGTTGAATGTTCTTCTTTCAATCTAGACCTATTAACTTGCCTTATTAGTCATCAAGTAAATAAATTACAAACTCAATTTATCTCTGCCAGGATCTACATATACCAACTTGCATGCTAACAGCATCAAATAAAACAGTAATTGCAATTTAAAAAAAAAAATCAGTTGTTTAAAGAGTGTTTCTGGACCTGCAACAGCAACATCATATGAAACATCATATGAAAATGAAAATTCCCAAACCTTTCCCAGACCTCCTGAATCAGAAACTCTGGAGGTATTCAGATGACGATGATTCTGATGTTGCTCTACAGAAGTTTTGAAAGCCACTGCATTAGATTCAGAACAGAAGTAGCAACATAATAGTGTTTTCATTTATAGGTTATTAAGGGACCTTAACTAGTTTTAACATAAATGTCTACCATAAAAATCACAGACTAATAAATGAATGGTCAAGATAACATAACTCTTTAATTTGTATTTTAGGCCTATTGTTTAAGGAAGTTTGATTTTCCATCCTTAATCTGAATAGATGAATGTCTTGGTCAAGTCTAATTTCCTCTAATAGTTGAGTAATTCAAACATTCCCGTAAAATCTGAGCATATTTTTATTTACTAAGGATTCTAATCAAGGTTGAAGCTCTTAAATTAGTCTTGGTAATAGAAATGTAAATTAAACTCAATTCATTAATTTCAGATACAAGCTTCCTTGTTTGTCTTCTAATAGTATTTAAATCTAGCTATTATGTTAATACCTTGTCTGGTAAAGATTACAATATATTTTAATAATATAGATGATAGTAAAATCACAATTTAATATGAAAGGACAAGAAAAAAAAGGTTTTCATGAAAAATACAGGTTAGGATTTTCTTCTGTATGATAATTAAAAGAAGTATTATTTGACCAACAACTGCCAAGAAAATGTCAGTTTTTCTCCTTTACACATATCAACAAAGTCAGCAAAACAAGTTATCAGCAGCGTATAAAAATCTTCCAAGAACTAGCCAGCCGTTTCTCCTTCCATTAATACTACATTTTAAAATAATATGTAAAAATTCAGCTTTACTATACCTATTATAGCATCTGATATTTTGCATCACATTTAGGCATGAGAATAAGGTCTCAGAGCTCTCTACTTGAGAATTCCTCCAGCCTGCTTCACACTTCTGGGTCACTGGAAATGATGCCCAGATAGTTCCAAAGGAAGAGCTGTATAAATATTTGCATAATGACTTCAAATTTCCTGAAAGTTGGTCATAAACAGTACTGATATTAAATGCAAACTTCCCACCACAGAACATGTTTGTAAAGTTAAACACAAAGCAACCAGAACAAACACTCCTTTAACTTGTTCTCACCCATGCTCCTTGTGATATCTGGAATCCCTGCCAGGGTTTCCTTCTGTGTTCCTACTCAACACCCAGTAGCATCCACCTAGGAAAGCCCAACCACAACCTCCAGCCAGCCTATCATTTTCTTACCATTGAATTTGCAGCAGATTTTCTAGCTCATTTTACCCCCTTACTTGAAGCTTTGCTCCATACAGCTTGGCATGACACATCTCACTGGGGGACAGTTCTGTTTCTTCCCAATGAAAATTGAAAACCACAGAATAACATACTTAGCCTTAAGGGGTCTACTGATGAGAAAAATCTAGAATTGAACAGTAAATCTTGGAATTATGGTATTAAGGAAAGGGGAGTGAACTGGTAAATTTATGAGAATGCTATATATCATGAATAATGTAGGTATAAAACTTAACATATCTAAATATTTTTTAAATAACTCTTTATAAAAACATTTTATAATTACAGTGGGACCCTCCGCTGTGTGAATTATGGTGTATTCATGTTTAGTTGCATTGACTGCACTCAGCTTTTAGCCATGTGCCTAGCAACACACTGGGTATGAATTAATGTGCAATAATTCATCGCCTGTTGTGCCTTATTAAATATAGCATTGATTCAATTTTAGAACTGCAACATAATGACTCAAATATTTTTCAGAATGCTAAGTGCCCCATACGATTTTCATCTGGGCGCCTGTTTTCACATTTGCAGCATTCACTAACAATAGTAATATTTTCCTACTGCAGAGAAAAAAATTCAAATGTCCACCAAAAAAAAAAAATAAAGTACCAAAAGGAATTACCCCCTGAATGGCTCTGTTCCCCCCAATAAATGTCTCAAAAAACCTGCTTAAAATGGAGGGCAAATACTTTTTTTTCCCAAGCCATTTGAAAAGCTACTTCAAAAAATTCTCCATTTCCTTATCCACCATTATCAAAGCACAATAGTAGTGTATCATTTTAGAGAGACAAGTTTCTGGCAGCAAGTCAGGAAAGCGATGGCCCAGTTCTCACTCTGCTAATTTACTTTGTAACTGTCAAAAAATTATACATTCACTCTGTGCCTCAGTTTCTCACCTGAAAAATAGGTTCTGTGCTCTTTTCTTATACCTTATTTTCTTATTATCATCATCAGAGTAAAACAACTGAAATCTGTGAAAACTATATATTAATATAAATTGGTATAAGCAATGTTTCTAGTTCTATTAGAAACACATTTTTAGCTAAAGAGATTTCTTATCCAATGTCTCACTGAAAAATCTCAACAATGCTAGGAGTATATAGGTAGGCCCATTTCACAGTTGAGCTTCGGCTACAAAATGTTCTTCCTCTCAGTGGAAAATACATATAAAGCGGCAAAAGACCAAACCAGAATAAAGTATAATTCCCAATGTCACAGCTATAAGGTCCTTATATTCACTGAAGAGGGAGAAACAGACAAAATGACAGACATGAGAACAGCAAAGTTAAACCCCAAACTTGAGTTACAGAATATACACAGACCAGATGATATATGTATGCTCGAAGGTTGAGCAATGACCTGGTCTCATAACTTGTGCTTGAGTAAGTGAGAAGCCTATACCACAACCTATTATAGCATCATTTCACTACACCATTTATAAGTGGTAGTATTTGGTCAGTCCAAATCTCATACTGCCATACTCATTTTAAACATCCTTCCATGTCTTCATGTTCAGTTATATTTTAAATGACTTTTATTTGTTTTAAACAAACTCAAATATCTATATTTTATTCATTGAAGAAGGCTACAAAACTTTCCTTATGTTACTAGCTACCATATTGTTTGCAATATACCATACTTCTTCCAGAATTCCAATATTCTCTAAGAGTAAATTGCAAAAAACTATTAGTGATAAAAACAGTATCTCATTTCTAGTTCATGTTTCTGACTGCCACTTCTAGCATGAATTCACCCCTGGTATCGATATGCAAAAACTTTAAAAATTTGACTGAAACAACTCAATTCCACTTGTTTCCTTTAGAGTAAGTCAGACCAGTTTTCTAACTCCAGCTTCATCATTACTAATAGATGGAACTGGAAAAGTGACTCAGTTTCTTAAGCAAGTTATTTAATTGTAAATGGGGGCTAATAATAGTTTCATAGTATAAAGTATGACGACTCAGTGGAACATCCTATGTAAGCCATTAGAACATAGCCTGACACACAGTAAGTAAAAGCACTGGCTAACATTGTGTTCGAGAACCTATTATGGTCCAGCTTTCAGATAATATATGGGCCACTTGTTACAGGCCAGATATAGCTCAAGACTCTTCTCTGAGCCTATATTACAGCTCCATAATGCAAAATTTTATTAATTATGTGAATGTTCCTAGTGTTCTATTATGTTATCACGACATATAATACTGTGTTCAGTATGTGTGTATGTTACAGTTCACATATGCCTTCACCAAATTAGAAGTATGTGAATCCCCTCTTGTACATAGTAAGCATAAGAGAGCAGCAAGCACATCTGACTTCCTTTCAATACAGATCAAGGACTAAGTTAGTGCTATGATTTCATTTACCTTGGGTCCAAATAAGGTCATTGAACTGTACTAAAAATAAATAATGTCAGTGTAGTATTCTCTATAAGATTTTGGCTCCAGACACCATAAAGGCAGACGTCCACTGTCCACATTAGCTCATGATATCAAAGCAAATGTTTTTAACTAATGCAATTATTGCTTTCTGTTATAAATAGTTCCTGAGATATGAGTGAAAATAATTTCTACACATAAAACACATTGGGAAAATTAAATGGCTAACCCATTTCCATCATAAGTGAATAGTTACTTTGGGTCAGGTTTTTTAGAATCCCAAAGATTCTTCTTCACACTGGAAGGCAAAGGGTTAAGTTCTCCATCATTATTCTGAACTACCAATGACTTTACCACTCTTCAATGCAAAATAAAAACCCATTTAGACTTCCTTTTGCAATTATCACCTATTTGAATTCTGGTAACACTTATTAGCAATCTACCTCTTTATCCTGCTTTAAAAAAATAAATACCTGTATTTATTTTTCTTTTATACATTGATGCAAGGTAGTCATGATTTTGATCTTATAACAATAGAGCCTTTTGGAGATGCAAAAGTCTGCTGAGGCCTGATCTCCTCTTTCTACAAGATGATTAACAAGAGAAGGCAGGAAGACCTTAGGTGAGGTAGGCACTAAGCATGAGGAAGCTGGCCTTGTTTCTGAGTGCTGAAAGGGGTACTCCATATCCAGTCACAGTGAGAGAGAATATGGGATGGACAGCTGCAGAGGGTGATGACAACTCCTAAACAAATGGATCTCCTACTACTAGTTTTTCTTTTATATGCGATGCCCTGCTATTCCTCCTTCTTTCTTATTGATCTGATCAACCATGTATTTCATAACTTCATCAAACTATAATTGCTGATTTTTTTCTTGTGAACCATGCCTATAAATTTTCAAAAGCAAGCAAGATGGTCCAAACAGTAAATATATTCCTGTCTCAATGAAATCCTTTTAATGTAACATGGAAATTAAGCCACCATCACCCTGTCTCCCTGTAGAAGCGTGCACCCTATTCTTCAAAGCATCTGGAGTACAAATGAGGCAGAAAAGCTAGTTGTATTGCTAAACAACCCTGGTGGAGGTGATAGTCTTTACAGCTTTACTCACTCACACACACACACACACACACACACACACACACACACACACACACCACCCTTTATCTCCTCATAGATTTTTATTCATTAGCCTTCTTTGTCAAGTGAGTGTGAGAGATCTTGTTGCACCTCCATTGCAGCTGTTGCAGTTCTCCTAAACTCCAAGTGGGCCACCATGCCAATGCCATTTCATGATTTTTTTTTGGAGGTTGTCCCAGAGTTACCAGTGGCAATGGAGCATAATAGGTGTGCATGTGGACTCTGGAGTCAGATAGCTAGATCTAAATTACAGCTCAATCACTTATAAGCTATTTGTTTTGAAACAAGTTTCTTAACCTACCAATATTACAGTTCCCTCATTTGGGGTGATAGTAGTGTTGCTATATCAGGTTACCAAAATATGAAATAAAGTATAACCTACTAAGTACTTAGAAGGTGTCTATTATATAGTAAATGCTTGGTAAATGTTCACTTCTAATGATGTCCTATGCTTTATCATCCCCACAATCTACTTGATATGACTCTGTCTTGGTTTTTTACTAATCTTAATTTAAAACCCACTCTCATAATTTCCATATCTTGTGTGATATAGTTCCAAGAGCACCCTCTCTTTTTCTCTTTTCAGTGCTCAAGGTAGTTCAGCTGAATAGACTTATGATGGAACAGATGACACAGAAGCAAGTAAATTTTCCCCAAAGCACTGATTTTCAGATCTCACAGATTTATAATTTTCAGAATTAAATAGTATCTGATATAAAATAGTCATAAAGGCTAAAACAAATAAATTTGCTCACTTGAGCACAAAGTGATTAACCCCAAAAGGGAGAACATTTTTTTCTTTTCCTTTTATCCTACTTACTCTGATCAATTCCTCTACCAAATGCTCAAAGAATATTCCAAACAGCCAAACATGTGAGATACTTATCTCCCCAAATAAGTTCAAAAGCACAATTTAAAAAAAAATAAATAAAGCATAATATCATGTCATATAACTCTTTGGATTATTTGACTGTTTCATAAACTATATAGCCTAATTCATTAATACAGCTCTTGATAGAGGTGTTCTCTTCCTCCTTAAGTATTAGCTTTTTTTCCTGGTTCCTATCCACCAAATTTTCTAGCTAATTATTTTGCCTCCATCCATACCTTATTGATCACTTCTTCAGCTCTTCCTCCCCTACCCAAACACTAATTGGCGATGTGTCCAGCAGCTTGGTACTTGGTATTCTTCATTTTCCTGCATGATCACCTTCTACCCCATGGCTCCAACAGCCACCTGCACCTCCAAGATAGGCCTCTGCCTTAGATCTAGGTTTCTACATCCAACTGTCCTCTCACCCTCTCTGTTGAGATATCAAACATATGTTTCAAATTAAACACATCTAAAACAGACCTCTTGATTTCCTATTCAAACCTGTTCCTCCCCTAGGCTTCCCACTAAGAATATAAGAATACTATTCTCACAGTTGCTTGAACACAAAACTTAAGCCTCATCACTGATTCCTCTCTTGCACATACCCCACATTTGTATCAGTAAACAAGTTCTGTATATGTCCCAACTTTACATTCTGTTCCCAAACTAATCTAAGAAACTATCATATTCTAACTAAACTTATGTAATGGCTTCCTAACTGGTTTCTGCAGTACTCTCTTTAGCACCCCAATAAGTCCACTCAACACAGTAGACAAACTCATATTTTAAAACGAAAGTCAGACCAGGTCACAGCCCTGTTAAAACATTATCATTTTTAGATTTTCCTACTTGAATGGATCTTAAAGGGAGGATATTTCATCATTCTTTGATCACTGCTTTTCCTTGGAGACTAGAATAGTAACTGGCACCTGAAAGGGACTTAGTACAAATTTGTTGAATGACTAATGGCCTAATTAAATATTCAGTAAGCATCTACTTTATGCTTGACCATGTGCTGATTTCTGGTAACATAACAAGAGCATAACAAATGTGGTGGTTCGTGCCTAGTGAGGAATTTAAACATTCACCTAAGTAAACATTAACCAAAGTAAGAGAGCTACAGGGATGCAATGGTTAATTTTATGTGTCATCTTGGGTCACAGTACCCAAGTAGTTGGTAAAACAATATTTTGGATGTTTCTGTGGGGGTGTTTTCTGGGTAAAATTAATAATAAAATTGGTGGCCTCAAAGCAAAGATTACCCTCCGACCTTATTTAATCAGTTGAAGGCCCTAATGGAATAAAGTCTAACCTCCCCCAAATAAGAAGGAATTTTTTGCCAAACGACTGCTTTACGATTTGGACTGCAACATTGACTCTTCCCTGGGTCTCCAGCCTGCCATCTCTTCCATCAGATTTTAGATTTGTCAAGCCTCCAAAACTGTGTGAGTTGATTCCTTAAAATAAATGCATCTCTTTTGCCCTCCACTCTCATATATAGCTACACACACACACACACACACCACACACACACACACTTATCCATGTATACATATAGACATCGTGTTGTTCCTATTTTCCTGGAGGACACTGGTAATACAAAGGGGAAATGAAAGGTTATGGAGGCACACATCAGGGAGTGCTACTAACTTACTTTGGGAAAATAGTGAATGACATTAGGCCACAATTTATACCATGGGCAAGTGTCAGACAAGAACAGTGCAAAGGAGAAGTCAAAACTTCCAGGTATAAAGGATCACATTTTCAGTGACCTACAGTAAAAGAAGTGCTTTCCAGACACTAAGAAGTGTAGCATGAGTGAATTGATTCCCCCTTATGAGAGGTGTAACCTAGATGCTTTATTTGGCAGCTGCATGCTTAGAAAGTCATGTGTACTGTCACTTAGTCCCTCTCAGCAGAGGTCGCAGTCAGCCTGATCCAAAGAAAAACACCATAAATATTCATCCCTCCCATTGGCAAAGTTCATGCCCTCCCTCTCTCCACACAGGAATCTAATCAGTGAAGTCTGACACAACTCCAGGCTGCAACACCCAAGAAAACAGCAAAGTCCTTATGAGGAGAGACCTAATTCAGCCTCGGAGTAGTCCAGTCAGCAGTCACTCTGTTCTGAAACCTGTCAGACTGTGATGCTGCTCAAGGCTGTTGTTTTGACATTAGTTTGACACATTCACATGTCACCCTCATTGTGTGAACTTCTACTCAGTGTTTTGTAATAACAGAAAAGGCATCAATATTTAAAAACAATCAAATGTATGTTTGGTTTAAATAGTCAGTTGAGCCACAATCACAAAGTGTTCTATCTGTATTTATCTGGAATATATTTTTTAAATGAACCATTCATATGGAAGTGTCTTATCTGCATTACTTCACTACAGAAGGACAGTAATTTAATGGATCGAGGTTCTACCATCTTCTTTAAAATAACATAATCTAAGATACTTTCCACTTTAGAAGTATCTTAAAGGATACTTCTTTTAAATTGCTTAAAAGAAAACATAAGGTTCTATAGATATAGAATAATAAGTTCTCAAAACTGTTCACAAGGTTCAAATTCCTTAAAAAGACTTCTCCTTCATGGAGTCTTAACTCATTATTTTTCTCTCTTCTATTTGACAAGTGTAGAGAAGGAATTATACCAGGTACTTGTGGAAGTGGCTGAAATGCCACCCCTGTCCCACCACCTAGATCCTCAGGCCCCTCCATTTCTATACCATGGTACATTTCTTTTTTGCCAAGAAATTAAGACAAAAGGACTTGACTGGAAGTTGCCATATAGGCTTAATCTTCCTACCCACATCAATGATGCTAAAGAGTACCCGTTTAATCTAATATTCTCTCTGAGTTGCCAAGGCTGAAACTTAAATTAAATGAGATACTTATAAAGTATCAGTTAAACAATCAGTCTTGCTGGTTGCTTGAAAACAGTCTTTGAATCTTTAGACAAAACTTTTGAACTAGAACATACTTAAGGAATAGTTATATCCCCTGCCATTCATCCTCACAGGCTGGTTGAAGTTCAAAGACATTTTTAGAAGAGTCTCCAGAGGTATAATGTGGCTCTACATATACCCTCAACCCTGATAGACCCTAAAAAGTTTCCTGTCTTATACTCTAAATTTTGGCATTCCTCAAAGATTGAGTAAAGGAAGTAATAGGCATCTGTAACTTACATTTAGTTTTTTGAAAGTCTAATGGAAAACACATATGTAACTAAAATAAACATAAATATACTCACCAGATTTTCTTTGTTTTAATTTGTATGGTATTATATCTAATCAATAACACTGATGATCACATGTCAATCAACAACTCTGACTGGCAGTTATCTCTAGCTTATCCTAATAAACTAAGAAATCAAAGCAATTATTACTTGATAAATGCTATTTGGTAAGTAAAATTGTGATAGTATGAAATCCCCAAGGGAAGAAAAAAATTGTTTAAAAGACCTGTGATGACAAAGGGAGGAGCCCTTGATGTAGTTCCATTGTCAGAAAGTATCAAATACTGAAGCTGAACATATACAGTGATTGATTCACCTGAAGCTAAAAGAACTTAACTTTCCTTTCAGTACTGGGTTTACTTTAGCTACGGTTAACCACCTTACTCTCGGCTTGTCTTAAATTCCACTAACAGTCAAAGTGAGCAGAGCTATCTTAGAGTATAACTGTGAAGTTGCCAAAGTTGGTATTAATACCTTCAACCTTTTGACCTTAGGTGACACATATTCTCCAGTTACACTGTTTCTCAGCTGTGCTCCTGAAAATATATCCTACAAACTCAATCACCTGGGGGTATAAATGATAGATACGATTTAATCAGTTTTTTAACCTAGGGCTACTCTTGTCTAGACTGAAGCAAAGACTCAAATGCCTTTGTCAAGTGGAACTGAACAATCCTTTCCATTTTGCTAATGTTTATTTCTATGAATAACATTCATGGGAACTGAGGGTCCCTGGGAGAAGGGAAGAGAGTCAGGTGAGTTGATTTAGGGATACCAAAGGACTCAAGCTTCACCTGCCTTCCTGCCTTATACATATACAACCCAGTCTAATGGCCTGACTTTGAGACTCTATAAGAGAGAGGTCAATGTAAGAATCAAGAGCCTGTTTATGAAAGACTGTGATAAAGAGCCACTATGCCAGCTCTGCCATAGGCCATAATCTGCAGGATCAGGCCAGCGCCCTCAGGAAGGGGATTTGGACTGGCAAATGTCAAGGTCCTTGTTGAGGAAACCAAATCATATGAGCTAGAAACACGTATATGAGAGCCACCAAACTCCAGAAACAACTAAAGAAGATGTGGTAGAAGAGTAGGGTGCAGAACTGAAGATCATTGAAGCTTAATTAAGAATTGCACTCAACAAAATTTCTTCCAGAATGGTATAAATTAGAAGTATTTGAGAGAAATACTGGCCATTCTTATAGTTTAAGGTCACCCTTTTCAGGAAATCTTTCATTAATTGTGTTTTCCAAAAAAGTGTATTAGGACCTCCTGGGTGGAACAGGGGTTAATTCTCAGCACTATGAACCTATCAGCAGCTTCTACAGCATGAGTTCAATCCCCATCCAGGAAGCTGACCCACATGGTGCAGCAGACCTCTCATGTCTCACCTGCTGCTTCTGCTCCCCACTCTGTCTTTCGTGAATCCTCTCACTTCTCCTGCACTTCTGGCCTTAGCCCAATTCCTGTATGCATATATAAACCAATCTTTAAAAAAAAAATAAAGTAGATGATTAGATATTACTAGTAGCACTGCTATCATTATTCATATTTACAGTCTCAACCTATTTTTCATCTTTCTATTTTTCAGTCACTTGATGGAATGGGAGTAAGTACCTTTGAAATTGGCATTTTACTTTCCTTATGCAGTGTTTCAGTTTCCAGTACCTAAGCATGAATATAAATAAAATAACTATGACTGTATATTGGTCCTGCCCATTAATGCCAAATGAATGCAGTGTTATATCAGTAAATAGCAAAGTCATTATGGAGTGTTACTCAAACACTTATAAATGAGCCACTTGAGTTAGATTGTTCCACAATCTCAGTGCCTGCCTTTGCATGTCATCTAGGAAGGTGATACTTTGAAATCATGTTAAAAATTTTATTCAGGGACATTCTCTTCATATATTGTAGACAGGAAAAATAGGTACTCCTGTTCTCCAGATTCCTGTTCAACCCCTGCAGTTTTCCTCACCTTGGATGATATATTCAAGTCTTTGATTCATTTTTTTCCATATTATAAGCATCCTTTTCACAGCTGGGGTGAAAGGAAGGAGAGGAGAGTGTTAGATAGCTTCAGGAAAGTCATAATTTAAGAATCAGAAACCTTTTAAAAGTGGTGTGTTAAGGTTTGGGTTCCTGCCTTCTTTTGTGCCCAAAAGGGGCTATACCTCTAACACTGGCACCTTCTGTGTATCACCCCAAGAGAAATCTGGGCAGATGCTAGTGTGGCTTGGCTAAAATTGAGTGGCTCACTCTGGTCTTATAACTATGATTATTCATTCAAAAATCATTGAACACTAGCAGGTATTATTTTATTTAATCCTTTCTGCAGCATTAAGACAACATTTCTAGCACCGACATCACACAACAGGAAAATGGGATCTTGAAAAGCATTTAAAAACCCTCATCTATAGTCACACTGTAGCATGAAAAATTTCAAACCTGAGTCTGCATGTCGCCAAGCCTGAATGCTACCTAGATGTCAGTGAAAGGCCACCAGGAGGAATCTGTATGAACCATATCAACATGCTATAGGGCACAAGACAGAGGCTTTGCTGTGGTAACATTTCCCTACCCCCTGCTTCTCTGAGGGAAGTTGATCCAGGGCAAAGCACCCTTCCCTTACTAGTTGAAATATGCTGCAGAAAATCTTTCTCTGTTTAAGATCAAATTCTCACCCACCCCTGCTTTGACACTGTACTTTGACAAAGGAAAGTAGCAACATGGCCAATGTTATCAAACATCAGTAGAGCTGCTTTTTATGAGACTGTGTCCTCTTGATTTGAAAGTCATTACAGAAAATCTGCCAAGTCAACCAGGAGAAACTTCACCACGAACAGAAATCAAACTTGCAGACAGACGTGTCTATATTCAGAACCCCTGCTCCCAAGCACTGGGCAAAGAAGAGAGAACTAAACTGTCAGGGTATAAACATGTCTGTCTCCTGCCTACTCAAGTTGACAGGATTAATGCTCTAAGCACAAAAGGCTGCCTTTTTATTTTTTATTTTATTTTCTTAACAGGAGCAGTAGAAGAAGACAAGAGAACAGCTAGACCAATGGATTACAATTATGTGTCTGGGGGTCCTGGGGTTTCTGGGAATGTGTCACAAGATCATCAAAAAAGGAGAAAAGGAGTAAGTAAAGACTGTGAAGGGCAGGCCTCTCTCTTCCATTTTTAACCAGTATAGCTTTGTTTTTATCAATTTCTCACGTTAGATTGCTCTGAAAGATTTCATTCTTCTAATTTTTATTTTTTGGAATCTACTTATTTAACTGCAATTTTGCTTCTAAACATTTTGGTTTGATTTAAATCAGCAAGTTTAAAGCCTGTTTTAGAACTCAACTGGATTTTGATTTTTTTTTCTGTTATTTTTGTAACTCCAAACTTTTATTTCAGAAATATTTGGCTGTAGAAATGAGTCAGACATCTCATTTTAACTGAGACATTTTACCAAACAAAATGAAAAGAAAATATGAATATTCTTCTTGAAATGGAATGTTGCTACAAGGTCTGACTTTTTTGTTGTTATAAGAATTTCTTGCAACTTGGGAAAAATTTAATTTAGGAAATAAGGAAGAAAATGATACTCTGTCTTTATTAAAATTTTGATTTGCATTTTTAAAGATGTATTTAAATATAGCACAGCTAAAAGTATTCTCTACAGTCCTGGCCTGTAGATGAGGCAAAACTTTTAATGGTAGAAATGATCCACTGAGCTCTAGAGGTAACCAAGTTTTTACGTTGAGAACACTAACAATCCTGTGAAGTCCATTTGTAGATACAAATCAGTCAACCCAACCTATGGTATTCTAGGTCCTTAACCTAGAATAAATAACACCCAGTAAACCCAGGGGTAAAGGAGCCATGAACATAGATTTCTGCCACAGTGAAAAGTCCCCAAGTTCCAGTTTGGAATTTTGTCAGTTTTTTCTTTTTTTTTTTAAGATTTATTTATTTATTTATGCATACAGAACTAGGGTACAGGCCAGAGGTTCAGGGGCGGTGAGAGGATTCACCAGAAACAGAGTGGGGAGCAGAACAGGCAGATTGACCAAGTACACTGCTGAGGGGTGCAGCGGGCAGGCCAGGAGAGGTCTGCTGCGCCATGTGAATCTCCTCCCCGGCATGGGGGGCTCGAACTCAGATTCTTAGTGCTGTGCTTTAACCCGCTGCGCCACCAGGAAGGGCCAAGAATTTTGTCAGTTTTAAAATGCAAATTATTAGTAAAAGTTATCATCTTTGTGCAACAATCTGACCCTCTTAAAAGGTTATAATCCTAAAACATCATTCACACTAATCAAAATTACTGCTCTAAGTTCTTTATGTACTCTACCTTTAATTCTGGCCATCTGAAAAGAGAAATATTACTGTGCCCATTATACAGAAAAAAATGTCAGGACTCTTATAAGTTAAATGACTTGCCTATTACCAAGATAGCCAAATAAACAGTAGAACATGACTGCTAAGTGCTTCCTTTTAACACATTGTGTCCCATGTGATCAGAAATTGTGTATCTAACCTAAGGGCATGCGTTAGCATCACTTCTATTAAGCTCATTATATGTCAGGCAGTGGGCAAGGCATTTTACTTCCCTTCCCTTTATATGCAGTCAAGTGCCATGCCTATGCCTGTTATTTAGCAATATTTCAAAATGCCATGAGGTAGATACCATCAATATCTCCATTTTATAAAATGCAAAACTAATTGAGGCTTACTATGATTAACCCACGTTTCACACATTTTGAAATATATCAAGCCAGATCTAAAGTTCAGTTTTGTCGTATTCCAAAATACAAAAAGACCAAATATATATTTCCAAATGAGTAATTCTTTTCAAGGATCTATATACCTAATCTCCTGAAGCTTCCATGGTTTATAATTTTTCTGAAACTCACCCTCTGCAATTTGCCTTCTTAGAAATAATTTATGAACCACATGGGAAAAATTGTCCCCTTAAGCCCACTTTATAACAAAACTACATTCCCCAATGACTCTGAACTGTTCCAGATACCAAATTTACTCTCAAATAATGATTTGCATCAGTGAGAATTTTCCGATGAATATGCCCATCTTCAAAGAAATTAAAATGTATTTTGAATAATGAAATCACCATTGGACTCAATGTATCATTTTACTGGGTACCTATAAAAAGGAACAACATTCCCTTAAGGATATAATCTCTACATTTTTTAAAACCATATTCCAAAGCTCATGTTTATCTCTTGGTGTCACTGTACAACTAGTTTCCAGTCCTATTTCCACACTGTATTTCCCTAGACATATTGTTTTAATAACATAATAGCTTATTTTTACATAATTTTGTGCCTTTTTCCATCTCAGTTGTAATCCCCATGGGCTTCCCATCACCAAATCACCCATGTGCCATCACCATAGTCCAGGGCACTTCCCTACCCCAACTGTTTTTTATCCCATTCCCTATCTCACCCCCATAAAATGTCTCTGGTATATAGTTGTTCATTATTATTATTATTTTCTCCCCTGTAGGCATTTTTTAAATATTTATTTATTTATGCATACAGAACTGGGGTACAGGTCATAGGTTCAGGGGCAGTGAGAGGATTCTCCAGAGACAGAGTGGGGAGTAGAACAGGCAGATTGACAATATACACTGCTAAGGGGAGCAGGGGCCAACCAGGAAAGGTCTGCTGCACCATGTGGGTCACCAACCTGGTGGGGGATTGAATTCTTGCCAAGGTGGCGGAGGCTAGCTCCTTAGTGCCACACTTTAACCCATTGTACCACCAGGGAAGGCCCATCCCAGACACATTTTCTACAACTTCCCCCACATAATGATTAATTGAAGATAGACATCTCTGTGTGAAAGGAAAATCAACCTACAAAATGGAATCAGTGGCAGTGAATTTGGGAGAATTCCTAAACACTGAAAATTTTCTTCATAACAATTCAGAAACTTTCCCTTTCTTTTCTGAAAGAAGAAAACTTTGACGTGGCAAAATGGCCCCACATTACCTAGAAATGATAGAGCACTTCCAATATCAGCCTCCATTTTGTGGAAACTGTCTCAAAAGAACAGATAAAGCCTGTATACCTGTAGCTACTGAACATGTTTGTTAAAATCAATATAACTTTGAAATTCCAAAGCACTCATTGGATATCACTTTTGTGCTAAAATCCTACTAAGTTGGGGCGAGATTGGCATTTAAACAGATGTCAGCAGTGTTTTGGGAAATGTAAATTGAGGTACAGATGGTGACTGCTAGGGAGTTAAGAGCATCTGTGTTCCATGAAAAAAAAAAAGCTATATTTGTGAAAAAAAATTTTAAATAATAACTAAACCTCCCAACTTGATTTCAAAAGAAAACAAGAAAATATCTTCGTTGGATGGCACTGTTTGATTAAGCTTTTTATCAAATCAAAGATGATTCCAATTTCTAGGTCCAGGACACAATTAGAGTCAGGATGGGAATGATATGCAAAATTAGAACTTCTACTTCAAAAAGAACAACTATAGAATCTAAAGACTGTTGATTCCCTTTTTCCGTGAATTTTGTATTTCAATGCAAATTTTAAAGAAAACATAAGCTAACCATGATGTCGTGCTTAAAAACAGGGCATCTATAGTCAAAGAACCTAAGTTCAAATTCTGACACTGCTGCTTTGTAGCTGCGTGAGTTTAGGACATATTGTTTAATTCTTTATGCCCAATTTCCTCCTTTGTAAAAGAAGGATTAAAAATAATAGTACCTGTACTGTGAGAATGAGAATTATATGTATAGTGCTTAGAAATTCTACTATACATAATCAACAAATTTTATTGATAGCTATTATTATTATAGAGTTGCTTCCTAATTCAGGAGATAAATACAGGTCTGGTATTACTATCACCTTACTCCCCTAGAGCACCCCTGACCACCCCTGTCTAGACTTAGAACAAACAACAACATATATTCTGGATCTCATGAACAAATGAATCCATAGCTCAGCAGATTACCAATGGTCTAGCAAAGAACATTTTTTTTTCCTTTCTAACAGGTCTCTAGACACTTCCCAACAAAAAATTCAGCCACTCCAAATAGGAAGACTTGCAGTTTTTAGGTTGGGTCCTTCTGCAAGATGCAGAGATCTTTCAGGTCACTAGGGTAGTTCAAAAGGTTACATTCCCACAATGTGACAGTGTGCTAGGGAGTGTGCTAAAACAGTTTTCCACTAAAAACTTATTTTATAACAGAAAGAGATGAAATCAAAAATCTCTATATTATCTGTATGTATTTATTTGCTTATTTCCCTTTAAGGATTCTTATGCTCAACTGCTCATATTAATCCAATTTTTTTCAATGAGTTTTCTCCTTCAAGGAAAATCAAGAAACCAAGAGGTAAATCAGTTCAGTCAGATTAGGAAACTATGTAGGAACCATATAGAAATCCAACTCCCAAGTTAGAGTTTAGAGTGCTTATACACCCTGCCTGATTGGAATGAGTTTATGAATTAGATCCTGTACACAAATGGATGCATTTAGCTTCGTTCACAGCACATCCGCAAACTCATTTACTGGATCCATAAGCACTTGTAAACATTGCTAATGGAGTTTGCTAAATGAATATTATAAACGTAATCCAAATGAGCTCTCCATGGAAATTGCAAATCATATGAAAAATATAGTGCATTTGGATATAGCACATTTCAGTAACAGTATATTTTAGTTAATTGTGTTAGTATATTATACTTGGCTAAATGTCAGTCCTGGTACCTAGAAAAAATTCATTCTTCCTACTTGCTTAATACGATTCAACCTAGAATCCTGAGTGTTAGATAAGCCATCAATCATAGTTTCTTTATTTTTAAGGTAATCTTCCTGATTTGCACTGTGTTCCTGAGAGGAAGGTTAGTGCACTTGAGAAACAGTGCAAACTACTTTGGCTCCTGGGCATATCAATAGAATCCCTGGAAAGCTTCCAAAATATGCATTGGTGGCCTGAAACAATTACTGCTACTTTCAATGGGATTGACCCAAAAGTTATGCTCTTTAATTAATAAAATAACAGTACACGGGAAGTTTTAACATATGGTAGCCTTTTTTTCTTTTTCTCAAATATGGTCATGTTTCGACTATGTGTTCTATAATTTAGAGTTACTTTATTTGAATGCTGTACTCAAGCTACTTTTGGTCAAGTCACTTTGCTTGACTAAAGAAAGAAAGCACAAGCAAGCCATAAATTGAGCCTTCCAAAGATTTTTTTTTATCTTGATGATGACTTATTCAGTCATAAGAAAACAAAAATGGAACTCAAAAGTGAAAGTCTGATGCTTTTAGGAATTCAGTTCTCTCAAATTGTGAACCTCATTTTTAATTTTTTTTGAATGATAGAATGAATATACAAGTGGACAATAGCAGACTATGTGTAAAAATAGAACAATAACCGACAATTGGAAGCAACTTATCCACAAAATCAACTTGTTATCTATAATAGCCAGCATCCTATGGGTCAGAATTGTAAAGTCTGACAAGTCAGACTGCTATCTCTAGCAACCATTCAGGGTTCTAATAATCCCTGACAGTAAGTACAAAATGCCTACTACTTGTTTAACTTATTTTAGTGCCCACTTCCAAGGACCGACCAATGCTAAATGATTAGCACTTGTAATTAGCCCACTTATCATGCTAACAGTCTCCAATAAGAACATATCTAAAGTCTTTTCTTTGTTTCACTATAAGGTTTTCCCTTCCCTTGGCTGCTTTTAAGTATCTGCCAAACACAAATAAACAAGTGACTGACTTGCTTGCAATAGTCAATTTTGAATAAAAGAACTTGCTTTTTCTCATTTGGTTGGTCTTCATTTATTTCTATAAGAGAAACCTAAATTATGTTTTCATGTGTAGGCAAGCAAAATTCTGCCACTCCAGAACATATCTTTTTGACAAAAAGTTGATTTCATGGGAGGTCCTCTGAAGGCTGCTTGGAGGTTGTTTGGGGGGTAGGGGGGAGAATTGCATGTAAACTTCTATAAATAAAGCCCTCATTTTCTAATCTCTTCTCAAAGAAGGGGGCAGAATTTAAATCTGCACAGTTTTTTCTGTTGTGTAAACTCCTATAACCTACCAAACTGATCTCCCCTGGAAGTCTTCCTGTCTTAGCTAAACTACTTAAGATAGCATCTGAAACCACATAGGCAAGTTATATAGTCATACTTTGTGTCTCCCATATATATTGAATTGATCCGTTATTTTTAAACTTTTTACCATGTTTCTCTAGATAATATACCTGATGTTTGTTTGGTTACTTCGCAGCCTAGAAGAAACTAGATGGGTAACAGAAGACTTTCTTTGTAAAATAACATAAGACCACAACATAAGACAAAATCAAATGTCAAGATGTCATTGTGTTGACCTCTCAATGAATCATCCAACAGTGGAAAGCCTCTCCTTTTTTTCAAGAATACTAATGACACTGACTTTATTTTTTACTTTAGGAAGTGTTGTTTTTCTAGAAAAAAAGATAAATAATTCACTGTATGTGAATTATAAATCAGTTTATAGTAATGTCAGTTTTTGAGTCAAATTCAGTTACTCCTTTAAACAGATGAGTACACAGGATGGACACACGCTAGGCCCAAATACTATAGAACCCTACTAAGAGGAGTCCAGAGTAAGTAAGTAAAAAAAGTCAGTATTTATTTGTATAGTGGAAGTAAGAAAGATAATATAGGAAAAATAATAATACTGTAGTCTAGAAACCACAGTACAAAATATGGCATTCAATTTGAGGAAAAAACTGGGATTTATATCCTGAAGGTTGTCTTTGAAGCATTAAAAGGTCTATAACATTCTGGAAGAAATTATTCTCAAGATGCTACTGTCCTTTAAATAAACTTCCCAGGGAGGGAAATGTATTATTCAAGCAGGAGTAGATAATCATAAAACTGATTTCTCAGTAAATTTTCTTGAATCAAAATTCAGCCCCACTAGATTATTACTCTAGCTACTCATTACTAGACTCAGCTCTTTTTCAATTCATCCTGGACATTATTTTTCAGTTCATATTTCAAGACAAATTGTAACAGTTGGGAGCTACATGTGCACACAAACATGGAGACAGAAATTTTCCCACTTCCACTCTCCACCCCCTCCATACCCACGTACACGAGTCCCCAGGAAACAAAAGAAGAGAATATGTGATCTCACTTTTCCCTTTCTTAACGTCCTATGTTGTTTTATCTTTATCCCATTTTTTTTCTTTGTTAATTTGTAGAGAGTTCTCAGGCTAAGTAGGGACTGGAAAACAACAACAATAAAAACTTAACTTCTTTTGTTAATGTACTGAGAAAACAAAAATCAATTGTAAATTATTAATATACTAATTAAAAATCAGGTAAAAGTTTTTTTTTTTTAAAGATTTTATTTATTTTGTTCATACAGAACTGGGGTACAGGTCAGAGGCTCAGGGGCGGTGAGAGGCTTCACCAGAGACAGAGTGGGGAGCAGAACAGGCAGATCTACAAAGTACACTGCTGAGGGGAGCAGCGGGCGGGTCAGGAGAGGTCTGCCACGCCATGTGGTCACCTCCGGGGCAGGCGGGAATCGAACTCATGCAGAAGGGGCTTTAGCTTCTCAGTGCTGTGCTTTAACCCGCTGCGCCACCAGGGAGGGCCCTCAGGTAAAAGTTTTAAGAAAAAAATGAATGTTTTTATTCAGTTATACCAAATAAAATGTTGGAGTTTGTGATTTTTGTTAGCTTAGGTTTTTGTTCTGCTTTTGATGGTATTTTCAGAATTCTGCGGTAACCTGGAAGTATATTACTATGCACACTAATTATCACAATATAAGTAAAGCATTGACAAATATCAGATCTGGCCCAGATAAAAGTGGTTTTTCAAAGATAAGTTCTTTTTTTTCCCCCAAAAAAATGCCACCAACTTATTCTACTTTGAACATACTGAAGACACTATTTGAAGATAAAAATGTCTTGATTACCCAAGTCTAGAAACTACAAAATATGAGTGCTTATTTTCTCTCATTTTAATGGGTATGATTCAGATGCCACTGAGTCATAATGGCTATATTTTATATAAGTATAAGACTATACAACAATTTTTAAATGTAACATAAAAAATATTCCCTTCATAATGAAGCTTATCCTATATTTCTAATCAAGTCAGTCTGGTCTTCAATGCATTTTTCTGTTTCTTCCATTCCATTTTTATGATGAGGTGACAAAAACTCAACATAATATTCTAGACAAGGATATGCTGTCAATTTATATAATGGCACCTTAATATTTTCCACATTATTCTCACTCTTCTTCCACTGACTTATTTTTAGCACCGTTGCACATTGAGCAAAGCTCATGATCTTTTTCTTCAAAGGTTATGGCTAATTCAATATCCATCACTGTGTATGATTAACTTAAATTGTTCTTTCAGATGTGCACCACCTCACACTTGCCTGTTTCAAATTTCATCTTCATCATATTGTCCAATTACCTAGTTTTGTTAAGTCTTGCTGGAGTACCATGTGGTCCTTATTGGACTGAAAATTTAGGGTCATTGAATAATAGCACTCCTTTATTCACCTCAGCTTATAAATGGTTAATAAATATATCCAACAACAAAAATCTTCTGGTACAGATCTTAAGGGCATCCTGCTATTAACCTCATTCTGCATCTACAACTGGACCCAACTTGTATTCTCTTAGGGCTCTTTCCTGGTCTTTTTAGTCCTTGCTCTGGCTTTACCTCTAGGCCACAATGACAAAGTATTCTTATCATGTGCTCTAAAATTAATTTATAAAAATACCTGTATAGATTTAAAAAAGAAGCCCATAGGCACTCCTGGAAGTCTTGAGATCAAAACCTATATAGCAACAACCAGAACACAAAATACCAAGCCACAGTTACGCTGTTGAGTAGTTTTATACTCTCCTTATTATCTTTTTATATTCTTCAAATATAAAATAGCATTATATCAAAGTGTTGCATCTATCATAAAGTGTTATATTTTATATTATATTATATTCCCCATATTATCTTTTTCTTACTTCCATTATACAAATAAATACTGACTTTCTTTTACTTATTTATAAACTCTCTGGGCTCCTCTTAGTAGGGTTCTATAGTATTTGGGCCTAGCATGTGACCTTCCTGTGTCCTCATCTGTTTAGAGGAGTAACTGAATTTGACTCAAAAACTGACATTAATATAAACTGGCTTATAATTCACATATAATACATTATTTATCTTTTTTTCTAGAAAAACAATACTTCCTAAAGTTAAAAAATAAAGAGTCAGTGTCATTAGTAGCCTTGAAAAAAGGAGAAGTTTTCCACTGCTGGATGATTCATTGAGAAGTCAACACAAAATGCCTTCTTATGTACACTGCCTAAGCAAAGGAACAAAATGTCTCTTAAACAACTGGTTATTCACTCCGAAGACAAAGTTTGACTTATATGCAACTTTCTAAGAGGTCATCTTTAACCTCAAACAACAAGGGACATCTCTGCATATGTGTTTGGCTTCTAAGTATGAACTCTTAATGAAGGTTCAGTGTTTACTATAACCCTGTCATGTGGTCTGGGTAGATTTTTTGCACTTGTAGCCATACCTAACATAACCCCATCTCAGATCATCCCACACAAATTCAAAAATGCCCCCTTGGAGCTCTAAATATCCCACAGCTTAAAAATCTGAAATCACATAACTGAAGAGTGATCTATTCAACTTATCTTTGCAATTAAGAAAGGGATAAAAGAACTGAGAGTAAGAAACAGTAATTCAGTCAGAGTGTCCATTTCAAAACATGTTTTGTACTTTCAAAAATCCTAAAATTGCTAATGGCATGTCAGTTAGTGACACAAACTCTCTCCTCTTTGATCCTGAGTTTGTCATCTGGTTAAGAAAATCCAAGGAAGCAGTGAAAGTTTGCCCCTTTAAGTAATATAATTCAAGACAAAAATAGATAAAATAATAATGCTTTATGGGGAAAAATCCCCTCCCAAAACCTGAAACTGAGAGTTCAGTTCTACAACCAGATAATATATAGATTCAGAGTAATATATGCCTGCTACTTCAAAGTTGTGATGTGTTGTAAAATTTTCCTTAGTATGTAGGTATGGCCATTCAACACTAATTAATCACCACTTCCAACATATCAAGTACTTTTGGACTGTGCAAAGTAGATAAAAAAATCAGAAATCAGATCAAGCCAAGACACCCAAAAAGGTGAATTACTCAGAAGTGGATAATAACTTAAAAGAGTTATTACAAGTGTTTTATTGTTATTTTCTTCACTGTTTTATGGTTCCAGGCATTTGGTTCAGTAAATAATTTCTTCATCAAATTATAGAAGCTTGTTTCCTCAGTTGGCCATTCATTTATTAATCCAACAAAGATTATTGCTACCACTAAATGACATTAATCATGATGCACATGGTATAAACATTTAAGTAGGTGTCAAAACTGAAGAAAGTCAACCCTCAGGTCCCACATTAGGTTTATCACCTAATTTTACTTTGACGTTTCTATGATTTCCAGATATTCTAAAGACTACAGAGAACAGTGGTCAAATATTTTCTTTTTCCTTCTTGGGTTTTCCCTTTCCTTCTCCCTTTTATAGAGCATGTAGTCATGCTAACCAAATCATCCAGAATGTAAAAGGCAACAGAATGAAGAACATGTTTTGACTCTGGCTAAACCCCAAGAACTTGAACAGTCATTGAAGATATTCACAGAAAAACCTGGCTGATGTCACCCATTCTTGGCATTAGGATCCCTGAAATTCAGTTCTAGCGAATTTCTATTTTCGAATCTATTTAGTGAAATAAAAAGTGTTTCACTATCAGTACATTATTCTTTAATTACAAAGTTCTATTGAGTTTCAGATACCATCTCAAAGGGCCCTCAGGGAAGAAACAAAATTCTAACTGAATAAATCCCATTGATAGAGGGTCAGAAATTAGTAGGTAAATTTATTTTCATTTTCCCTTTGTAATGACATACATTACCAGAAATGCTTCATTTTATTTTTGCTTGTAATTTGAATTGGTAGCATAAAAATAATTTGGATTACTGATCCTATCAGGCTATTATTTTTCTTCTGCTGTTACATTAAGATATCTTAATATTTTTTTCTGATAATTCAGAAAATCTCTGGTACTTATGGTAGAATGCACACCACTGATTCCTATCTATAAGAGATTATCATGTTTGTCATGTTGATATGTGAAACTATAGAATTTTAATTTCATAAAATGTTTTCCAAACATATACCCCTACCCAAAAAGTCCTAAAAGTGCTCTCTATATTGAAAACACTATTTCTTCCTTGATGAGGACTCTCTCAAATTAAATAAATTAAACGTCTCATAAAAGGTCCTTTTTATGATATCATGAATTCTGTTATTCACTCCTTTAGAAATTTATTTTCAAATAAAGACAGTCCACCTATTTCCTAGAACTTAGCAACAATCCTCGTGAAATTCAATATTGGGAAAAAACAATATAAGGAAACATAAAGTTTCTACTATAACATGAAACTGTAATAAATACATTATGTCAACAAGTTCTTCACACTAAGTGATATAGAAATATATTATATTTTCTAAAATTCTGTGAAACAGAGGCAAAACTCTTGGTTAAATAACATAAAAAGTAAACGGTAACTACAGTTATTTGTTCCCACCTTTCTGACCAGATGTGCTGTGTTGGAATTCTGCCCTGCCCTGAAATTAAGAAGGCCTCAGCTTGCAGCTTGTTACCTAGAAACTAGATCAATGTCTTGAGTATAAAATGGGAAGCTGGTTTATAATCCTGCATTTGTGTCGCCAACACCCCTGGTTTTAGCATCTAGTGGAAATCATCTCATGACAGCAGTGAAAAGAAATGAAGTAAAGATTTTCTCACTTCTTACATCAGGCACCATGGAATGAGCTACATACTCAACAGTTAAGCTGTAAAAATCAGTGATGATATATATATATATATTAAAAATAAGGGTGTTTATTAAATGACTCAACTCTAAATAATCCTAATCTAAAGTTGCAGGAAAAGACTAACCAAGACTATCTTATCTGCAATATTTTCCTTCATACCTCACACTATGCAGAATGGGGTGATTGTCCTATTTCAAAGGGTCGCTTACTAAATAAGTCAAAAGGGATTATTTAGTATGCCTGAAAAAGAACTGGTAAACTGAGCCATTAAACCCCCTAAGTTCATTCAAACTCCCCCAAACATCTGACCTAAGTTAAAAAAAAAAAAGAAAAAAAAACTTTTTCAGAGCAAGAATGGTATAAAATACACACAGAATGTGAGTAAGATTGACTAGGAAAAAACAATATGACATTAATTAAATCCCTCAGCTCAGACGCTCGTCCATAGAACTAGAATCGTCTGAGTACATTTTTTAATGGATACAAGAGTCTTGCATTACAACTTCAATATATCATCCTCTTGTCATTGCCTTTCAGGTTTTTAGGAATGAATTTCTACCATGTCTCCTATTAAAATATTGTGATTTTGAATTAAAACAAAAGGCAGTACAATATAAGATGTTTCAGTGGTGGTTACTTCAAGACTCTGAAATTCTTGGTGACTTGTTTGGATATAAAAGGTAGTGACCCAGTGCCCCAATTTTGGTCATCATTTCATAACAAGCCAATTTAGCTACTTGATTTAAAGAAAAACATTCAAGTTTGAAGCCAGAATAGTAAATATTTTTATTCAAAGTGTGAACACAAACATGTTTTCTTAACAGTTTATCCACTGGGAAATATTTTTAGAGATGGATGATACTGTTCTTGCTCTAAGTGCTCCGAGAGCAAAAAAAAAAAAAAAGTGTGTGTGATTTCTTTCAAACTCAAGGAAGAGCATTAATTGAAAAACCAGGTGCCAAGAACCTGACAAAATTAAACTATGCTTCCTGTGCTCTTTGTTTCCTATTTCATCTTGGTGAGCCTGCCGGGGCTATGCTGAGTTCTTCCCCTGTTGTCTATTTCATTGTATGATGCACCACAGATAAGCCCAGATCATCATACACATAAGACCAGAGTTATTATAATTAATAAAAACCAGTATTCAAAAGTTGAAAATCAAGACTTTAACATGCACAGTAGTAACACCAGGAAAAATACTTTCTTTTGCTCTACTCCAGGTAAAGTAGATTATAGTGGTTGTTGGTGCCTTGCAACATGGAAGGTGAAAATGCCAGAAATCAAAACACCTAAAAAGTATGTTTAAAATGGCACACTGCAAGAAAACCATTCAGAGGAATAAAAAAATATAAAATTAGGGGTTTATCATTTCATGAAGAATGAAGGGAACCTAACATATAAATGAGAAAATCTTAAATAAAAAAGAAAAGCACTTAACTTACAATATACTTTACATTCGAACACCTTGAGGTAAGCTATCAAATGAGTTCCAACATGATCGATAATGTTTTCAAATTACTTCTTTTCGAAAGCATTAGTTTGTATTATGAGAACTTCTTGTAGTGCTTCCCCCCCACACACCCAGTTATGTTTGTTGTTTATATCACTGCATTTCTTTTAGGCATAAATACTTCAAATCTCTACAAATGAATTTTTCACATCATGCCCAATACAACGGCTTCCCATTGAGCCTTTTCCCTCATGCGCTCCCATCTCACCATCCTCCCCTCTCGTCTCAGTTCTGTAGTCAGATGTCAGGGACTTGTTATTAGTTTGGCTTTGTCTAAACCTCTGTTTTATTTCTCTATATTCCATATAAGTGAAGCCATCTGTTATTTGTCTTTCTCCTTCTGACTTATTTCACTTAGTATTATCCTCTCCGGTTCTATACTTTTTGTAACAAATGGCAAGAGTTCATCATTTAAAAAAAAAGTAGGTTGGTAGTATTAATGTCTATCTATCTATCTATCTATCTATCTATCTATCTATCTACCTACCTACCTACCTACCTACAAACTCCATTTTTTCCTAATACCTTGATGTAAAAGAGAATGTTGTATATGTAAGCCCTTAGGCCTCCATGTTGGTCAGGGATTAAAGTCTCAGCACTATCAAGCTATTTCCAGGCACTGTCGCCTGATTTCAGTCTCCAGCCAGGAAGCTAGAGCTTTGTATTACAGCATACATTTGGTCAGCCAGATTTCTATTGTTCTGACAATTTCTGATCTTACTTGATATTACACAAATTCCTGTAACAGGAAATTCCAGGGGTATAACATTGAGTATAAACATACCCTGTTAATTTTATATATACAAAATCATCCCAGTGAATGGGATGTGTAGGTGACATTATGAGAAAAATGTATTTCCCCCTGTCTTTAAGTTGGTAAACAAGTACCACGTTGTTTCCTAGAAGATTCTTCTCTAAAAACTTAAAAATTTGCCTCTAGAATTATTTCTTTTTGCCTCTATCAAATATCTCCACCTACAACTGGGATTAAATCTTATCTTTGTACTAATATCACTTTTCTTATTAATATATGTATGCATGCATCATACTTACATATAGAAAACATATATATAAGTGGGATGCATTTATATAGACATACATGTATGTATTTATAGAACATTAAATTTTACCATAAGAAACAGTGACACTTGCAGGAATTCAACTTAAATATGGCAAAATTGGTTTTCTAATTAAGTCACTGCCTGTTGTTTTTCTCAGCAGCTCTGCTCTCACAAGATCCCTTCCTCTCCTAAATCCCACGCACCATCCATAGCTTGTTCCCTTCCTTCCCACTGTGCCATCCTTTATCAACCAGAGCAGTCAAATCAACCCTTGGAGTGTTCTTAAAAGCACCATATGCCCAACAGAAGAGCACTTGAATTACTCTGTACACTAGAACCTGCTGTACATCACAACAGATTATTAACAGAGACTAAAAACTAGGACATAATGTGATCTTTTAACCCATCAGAAACTGTCACAGAAGCACCCCTTGGCCCATTTATTCTCTCTCTCTGAATCTCATTCCTACCAACTAAATTAGTAAGGACGCAGAGGGTTCTTGGACGTAAATGACTTCTGACCTAAAGCTAGCTATCCTACTTCTTTCTTCAGAGGCAACTCTTTTTAAAAAGAGAGAAAGAAAGAGAGTAAATGTGAGCAAGCTGGCATCTCCCTAATGAAAAAAAAAAAGTGAAAGCAAAGAAATTCTTTTAAGTAACATATTTGAGTGATTCTCTTTGTGGAGCTTCCCCCAAAAGAAAGCAGTGACAGAACAGAGATGATTAGTTTATAGAACTTCAAATGACATGTAAACTTTTAAAATTATTAAGTATTCCTGATAGATCTTTTGAGTTCTTGTGATTCAGCTTTTCTATTCAAGGTTGTCTTGTGAACAAGTTTCAGATTTTTCTGCTTTGTTTTCTGATTTCCTCAGGCTTAAAAGTTATATTCTTTTTAACGGGGACCTAATAACCTAAGGAAGTCTGAATTTCATTCTCAAATTGTTTCAGAAAGAAAAATTAGGGAGGCTCCCTTCACCCTTATGTGCTTCCAGAAAGTCACTTTGAAAGAATGTAGGAGTGATAGGTCATATATGATCATACTTGCCCTACTGACAAAATATGAGATATATGAGATTAGATGGTAAACCTAATAAAATGTATCTAGGTCTTGTGAAATGTAGCAGTTGAGAAGAAACTTTATATAGTGACAATATCAGTTGCTACATTCACAAGTGTGGTCCCTTGAAGCACTTTTAAAGGAATGGTTGCCGACACTCCCTGGTGGTGTGGCAGGTTAAAGCACAGCACTGAGTTCGATCCCTGCTCTGGAAGTGACCCACATGGCCCAGCAGACCTCTCCTGGCCTGCCCGCTGCTCCCCTCAGCAGTGTACTTCATCAGTTCTACTCTCCATTCTGTCTCTGGTGAATCTTCTCAATGCCCCTGTACCTCTGGCCTGTACCACCAGCTCTGCATAAATAACTAAATCTTTAAAAAAAAAAAAGGAATGGTTGCTTGGAAAGGAATTTACTATAGTGACAGCAGTGATAGAAAATTGTAATTTTATGGCCATGTTCTTTATATACAAACATTTTTCCTGAAAAATAAATATAATTTCACAGGAATGAACACTCTAAAGTGGCTATAATATTAACTGCGGTAATTAAAGAGAAACTACATTTTACAAGATACACTGAAACACACATATCACCTGTTACATAACTACCTCTCTCATGTTTATATAAAATTACAAAGGCAAACAGCAAAAAGCAATCCTGAAAAAAGATGAAGGTATCACTTTATCTAGCTATCAACTATAATGTAAAGCACAGCAATTAAACAACATCGTATTGGCATTAAAACATGGCATTGGCGGGCCCTCCCTGGTGGCGCAGTGGGTTAATGCACTGCAAAAGAAGCCTAAGCCACTTCAGAACGAGTTGGATCCTCGCCTGCCCCGGAGGAGGAGATCCACATGGCGTGGCAGACCTCTCCTGACCAGCCTGTACTTGGTCAGTTCTGTCTGTTCTGCTCCCCACTCTATCCCTGGTGAATTCTCTCACCCTCCGCATCTCTGGCCTGTACCCCAGCTCTGTATGAATAAATAAATAAAATCTTTAAAAAAAACAAAAAAACACTGGCATTGGCATAAAAAAAATATATGGTATTGATACAAAAACCCACTGGAGCAATGGAACAGAATCAAAAGCCCAGAAGTAAACCCATGTAACTAGAAATACTTAGTTAACAATAAAGGAGCCAGGACCACACAGTGGGAAAAGAAGAGTCTCTTTTAAAACTTGTGCTAGGAAAACTGGATAGCTATACATGAAAGAATAAAGTTGGATCACTCCCTGACTCCATGCATGAACGTAAATTCAAAGTCGTTCAAGACTTACATGTAAAACCTGGAACAATGAAAGATATAGAAGAAAACATCAGCAAAATATTTAATGACATCTACAATAAACACAATTTTGGAGATTTAATCCCTATGGCCAGGAAATAACAACAACAACAAATAAACAATTAGGATTATCTCAAATCAAAAAGCTATAATACAGCAGTAGAAAATATAAATAGATTAAGAAGACCTCCATAAAATAGGAGATGTTTACACATTACACAAATTACAAGGGGCTAATATCCAAGATATAGACATAAAACTTCACAATTTCACAATAACAAAACCAAACAACCTAGTTAATAAGTGGGAAGCAGATACAAATAGATGAATGACCAAAGAAGCTATCCAGAAAGTCAACAGACAAGGAAAATGTTCATTATTACTTTTAATAAAGAAAATGCAGGTTAAAACTACACTGAGATACAATCTCATACCTATAATAACAGCACATACTAAAAAGATCCCCAATAAGTGCTAGAGAGCATGTGGAGAAAGAATAACCCTATTACATTGTTGGTAGGAATTTAAGTTGGACAACCAATTTGGAGAGAAATCAGAATTTACCTTGCAAAACTAAAAATGAAAACACTGCATGACTCAGCAATCAGCAATACCACTCTTGGGCATCTATCCAAAGAAATCAACTCAAAAAAATTATGTGCTCTATAATGTTTATTGCAGCATTATTCACAAAAACTATATCCTGGAAATAACCTAAGTTCCCACTGACAGAAGACTGGATTAAGAAAGTGAATTATAGCCCCACAACAGAATACTACTCATCTATGAAGAAAAGCAAAATGCTACCATTTATAGAAAGATGAAAGAAGTTCAAGAGAATCATGCAAGCAAACCAAGTCATAGGGACAGAGAAAAATATTGGATTTTTACATAACAGATGATTCAACAAAGCAAAACACTTATAAAAATGAATAAATACTAATAAATTAAATGTTATTTCCAAAGTTCAGATGGAGGAGGAGGGGAGAATGGGCAAAGAGATAGAAATGATGGTGATGGGGGAAAAAATACTTAATTCTAAGTCACTTTGTTTACTATTACCTTGTCTTATTAAAAGTTAAAAAATAAGTGAAACTAAAACATTTGGCATATGAAATTGTACTCTATAGGCATTTGTTTTCAAATGTTTCCACATTTGCATCATATTTTATAGATACATTAAAAATTTGGTTATGAATCATTACTAACATTCCTCTAAGCAGAATGTTGTTCTTCATTAATGTAAAAGGGAAAAAAAATGTCATTGAGAGTCCAAAGGCTTGGGTTTGAGTCTCACTGTATCCACAATTGAAACATACCACTTAGACATGCTGACCTTGTCACGATGGCTTATACCTTGAGAATCAAGCACTCTGAGGAGTATCACACAAATTAAAGATGTTAGTTCATATGGTTTTGGATACTTAAGAAAAGTTCGGTATCTTAGTTACATGGCCATAATGGATTAAGTGGATAGAGTAAAAATACTTTCAAGGCTGTGTCCATATCTTTGGCATCCCACTGAATCAATATTCTATCCCTTCCCCATGAGGACATGGATGTGTTCAGATTAAAAGCACATTTTTACCTACATATGAAATACTTAGGTCGCATACTCATGTAAGTATTTTATTTTCACTCTATATATGGTGGCACTAACTATATAGGGCTAGTCCCTATTAAATCAAGTAATGAATAAAGGTATATACTGCCCCCCTTTCTTGTAAGAAGGAATAACAGGATTAGCAGATGCAAACTGTAAGTAATTCATCAGGATCAAGGTGCTCCAAAACTAAAATTATGTTCCTAAGCAATATGCTGATAAAAGAGAAAGTAAATATAGTAAGTCACTGTATCCTCTAAGCAAGTTAGAAATCAAATCCCCTAGCGTCTTATAAGAAAAGCAGTTTATATCTTCTCTAGCTTACAACTTCTGTATATCTCTATATTAAGGTTCCTACAAGGAAAGAAAGGCTAAGATACTGCCCAAGGATACCCTTTCAGTAAGGTTCTATCTAACTTTGTATGCTTCCCAGGACTGAAAAACACATTTTTTTAGGTTTCCTTGAAATTAGGTTTTGGGTTACAAATTAGGTTTCTCCAATTAATTCACTAATATAAGATCTGCAAGTTGGCAAGAAAGGGCATGGGGGCATGAGGTTTTATATTCAGTAACCAGTTCCCAGCTTCCTGTCAAGAGGCAGCTGCATCAGTGGCAGGAGCAACCACATTGTGTATTCCCCAGTCAATAGTTACCTGGATGTTGAGAGGTAGTGGTGGTGGTGGTGGCTTGTAGACCTCAGCTTCCTGCTACCTGGGTTGCAGCTATAGCAGTAAGTTCTGGAACTACAGAATTTCAGTTGCAGCTCTCTGCTACCTTCCATTCTTAAATGCAGCAGCATAATCGGGGGCTCAATTCTGTTGTGTTCTTGGAGTCATTCCCAGAAGTCAGGGTTTAAATCTGTTCCCCGAGTCTTCCAGCAAGTTTCTAAGTACCTGAGTCCCTGTTTTACATGCCTTCCTGAAAAAAATATCTAGACCCGCTTCTACTTTATGAACTAAATGCTGATGTTTTGAACTCAAATGCCTACTTAGTCAATTGGTAATGGCTGCCCAGAGCAATGGGTTTAGAACTTTGAGACTAGGACTTACTACATGAAAAAGAATTTCTTTTCTTGGCAGGAGAGCATTACACATTCACTACCTTAATATATATTAGCCCCACTTAACAAATTGCTCTGTAGGTGTGTGCAGCTTTGTAAGTGTATGTATGAATAAATATTAAATTAGAAAAGATAGGTAAAATTTCAAATTTTCATTTCTACTCAGAGATATAGTGAATTAGGCATACCAAATTAAACAAAGATTCCATAGACGGAAATGTTAGATTTATTCACAGAAATGCTAATTGAACCATATGCAAGTTACAATTTATACTTGAAATAGCAAAAGTTACTTCAATGCAGCCCTACTAGTCTAAATTCTATCTTTGAAGATACAAAGATCTGGCCATTTTTTTCTCTAAACTTGTTGAATTGCTCACTGCTTGAAGTGATTTTAAAGGATTAGCTTAAAAGAAACTTTAAATCAAAAGCAAACTATTAGAAAAGAATACAACAACACAAAATTTTCTGTCCCTGTTACTTTGTAATTATTTACCTTGATAAGGTAGGTTTGGTGAGGGGTCTTTTCCATTCTGTAAGGTAATCATTTTTTTTTTCCCTAAGAGTGTTAATACTTCAGTCATTTAAGCTTCTAATTTGATGTTTTTTGGTTAAGAAGGAAACCTTAAGTGAGGAAAGGAAATGCTGAGAGGAAATTACTTGAACAGAACTTAATAGTTTTGTGATATGAAGCTGTGATCACATTTTTTTCACAGTATGAGTCAGTCATATAAATGTTTGGTTTACTTAGTTTCTTAATTTGATATGAGACTAAACTCAGAAAAGTTGTCAGAAAAAAATGTTACTTTTCACAAGTTAAACTATGTTGATTTATTATTAATATAGGTCTCATTATTGCAGTGAATCCAGTCTAAGAGGGCTTTGGTCAGCATAAAGCTCATCTTTTTAAAGTATGTTTTTAAATGAATTACTGGCCTGTGTTATAATTTCAATAACCCTGGGTACTACATGGGGATTTGAAGATCATGGTTATAGTTACTATTAGTGTCAATAGAATGTAAGTAGGGTTCATTATAAAACTCTCTGGGGTTTTCTAAAGTGATTAGATTCTCCTTGTAATCCACAAAAAGGAACTCTTCAAAAGATAACAATTCAATGATGAGATGGGAACCATCTGGTTCACTTGTAAATCATATTCTTATGTTTTTGTGATATGTCATTACTGTTCTGTCCTATTACCAGAGGGTGAAACTCAGGGAGATTGGTATTTATTATTTTCCTTTTTAATAAAAATGCAAAGGGGTTTGAACATCAGGTGTTAATGTTGCCTCCTACCTAATGTCTGGCAAAGACCCCCAATCAAATGCAATTCCTCAAACCACCATTCTTCATGCAATCAGTTTTGTCCCCTGAGAGTTTTCAAGGTATGAAGAAATACCCAATACTAGGCTTTTTTCTTTTGAGTTTTTTATAAGTCTTTTTCGTTTTTCTGTTACTCACATATTATTCTCCTCAAGCATAAATAGGTAGTAAGCAACTTGATATCTGGAAGGCTCCCATAATCAAGAATATCCCCAAACTCAGGTGCTACAGTGACTTAAAAATCTATTATTATCAAAACGAACAAATTTAGCTCAGGAAACAAAAGCCAACCAATATTGTCCTTATCAACTTGTATTAATGCAAAAAAAAAAAAAAACTAAGAAATCCAAAGATACTGTGGGTACCTTTGAGTTATAGCATCCTGTTTTTAAAAACGAAAATCCTTGGGAGTGGGTTAACACATAGAGTGCCTACACCTTAGAAGAAATTCGTTTTGGAGCCCTTCCACCCCACCCCCAAGGCTCAAGTTTTGAAGTGCAACACTATGACACTAGCCACAGCAGCTTTAGCGCAAGTTCGATCCCCAGCCAGGGAGGTGACTCACATGGTGTAGCAGAACTCTCCTATCCCACCTGCTGCTCCCCTCAGCAGTGTACTTCCTCACACGGCCTATTTTGCTCCCCATTCTGTCTCTGGTGAATCATCTCACTGCCCCTGTATCTCTTGCCTGTACCCCAGTTTTGTATGCATGAAAAAAATAAATCTTAAAAAAAAGGAAAAAAGATGATGAAATTATTTGGTAAAATCTCTCTCCAAGTGAGCATAGCACAGCATAGGGTGAAGGATCTTTAGGGTCTCCTGAAGTTATAGTCAGATTTGATTCCTGCCTCCCTCAAAGAAATAATTTTCAATGCAAGTCTATTTCTTAGTTCATGGGCATATTTCCCATGGAACTAAATTACCTGATTCTCCTTCTTGCCTCTTGTGATAATTCTTCAGGTTTTTCTCCTACCCTATCAGAATCTAAGCACAATCCAGAAGCATGCTTGAAATAGAAAGGCACAGTAGGAAATGCCTGAGCTTTGGAAACAGAAGAACCTGGATTAGAATCTCAATTCTGTCACATCTCATATGATTTGGAGCAAGCTGTTTAACTTCTCTGTTTCCTCTTCGTAACGGACGTAATAAGACACATCTTATAGAGGCTGTGATAAGCAGAAGCACCTCCAAAGTTTGTACACACAAATACAGAACCCATGAAGATGTCACTTTACATGGCAAAAGAGACTTTATAGGGTCTGGATTCCTACATGGGAGAGAATCCATGCCCAATCTAACCACTTGAGTAGTTAAAAGTATAGATCCTTTCCACTTTGGAGTCATTATCATGGAGCAAAAAACAGAAAGGGCAGAATGAGAAGGACTCAATCGGTCATGGCTGGCTTTGAAGATGGAGGAAGCATGGAGTGTGACAAGAAATAACAGGCAGCTTTGGGGAGCTGGGAAAAGCAAGGAAACAAATTCTCCCTCTGTCCCCAGGAAAGAACACAGTCCTAGTGACACCTTAATTTTAGCCCAATGTTCTGGCAGACAGAACAATTCAATTAAAAATATATCTATTGTTGTGAATTATTAAAGTTGTGATAATGTGTTTTAGGGGTGATAAAAAGCCAGTAAATAATTGTAAAAATGTCGAAGTAGAGGACCTACCACAATAGCTGGCATAGAGGAAGTCCTAAACCAATATTAGTTTCCTCCTACAATTTATCCAGTAAATCCTAATTCATTGAGAGAGAGAGAGAGAGGGGCATGAGAGAGAGAGAGAGAGAGAGAGAGAGAGAGAGAGAGAGAGAGAGAGAGAGAGAGAGAGAGGAGAGAGAGGAGAGAGAGAGAGAGAGAAATAGGAAAAAGGAAGAGCAGAAGCAGCAGCAGCAACAGCCGTACATTCTATGTATCAGAAGCTATGAATTCTAGGGACTCGTCACAAACCTAATCACAAAAGCAAAGTAATTTTATATACTAGGGTAACTTTTCACTTATACACACCGCACACAAGTAGACATTTGTTTTTTTCAATGATTGTGCCACAGGCTTCTGCACATTCATTTTCATACACATCAGCAAGCTCCAGTAGCAGGTGCATATCCCTTGGTCTTTGACCTTCTTGCTTGAGGTGAGTGTGTTTCTGTAAATCTTTAAATATTAGAGTTTAGTTCTGCACTTAGGAAGAAGATGAAAACTAAAAGTTAGTGACAGGTTCAGTCATACTGTGCCAGCCTCTGGCCCTAAAACCATATGAAATCCAAAGGTCCAGTCAAAAAGTATCTTTGTGAGCACTGAAGGGTCACAGAGCAGAGAGACTCAAATCAACCTCATGAAGGGGTTAGATGGAGATAAGGAAAACAAGGGGCCATAGTGGTAATTTCAGATTCACAGCATTATGTGCAAGTGAGCCAGGGCAGAAACTCAGGCTGCCTGAAAGTTTCTAAGAGTAAACACTACAGAAATCTGTGCAGACCAGCAGATCACCTGGCCTCACCTTCCCAACTCTACCTCTCCCAAAGCACTTGCTACTTTATGTAATGAACTAAAGGTGCTCATATCTACAAAAGAGGTAACACAGTTCTCTGGCTGGCCCATGGAACATAACACCATTGGATGCAGAACATTATCAGCCCATGCTAGGCACAACAGGATCTTCTTCCCTACCTACTCCTTGTAAGATAAAAGTAATTCTGCTTCTGGAAATCCCCTTTGTAAAGGTAAGAATCCTACCCCAGACCTGAGCAAGTGAGAACTAGTATGCCATGAAGTCCACTTAGAGGAATCCATTCTCACGCTGTGGTGACCCTTAAGAGTTTTACTCTGCTTCCAAGTACCCCTTTCTATTATATTTGAATCTCAGTGAATACAGAAAAAACCTACTAAAGAGGTATAGATGTTTATTAGTGCATGGTCTCTGGTTAAATAGACTATTAAGGGTTTTCAGTAAGGGATTTGTCAGTCTTACAAAGTGATGCTTGCCCCATAATTGCAGCATCCCACTGTCCAGGAAAATCAAGCCACACTATCAGAGAAGGAAACCAATCACTTCACACTGGAGTGATTCTAGAAGTCTGGCAGATTGGTGAAGCTTTCTTTACTTCCCATTCTTCTCTGTGTATAAATGCCTGTGATTTTTTCTTAATGTTTACTGATATCAAGGAACTGGTACCAAAACAAGACTAACAGTGTACAATTTGGCTTCTGGTTTCCAACATCTTCCCTTCTCACTGAGCAGCTGGCATAGCTGGAGAACTGTTTACTCCATGGCTTATTTCCCCCTTATCTTTGATATCCCAGGATGTCAAAGGTTGTAAATTTAATATTGATTTTATAAAGTAGTTTTACTCTAACATGTCAGTTATGATTAGCTTCAACCTGGAAGAAGCTCAGTCACTGATGTGGATTTGCACGCAATGTGGCTCTCCAGCTCACATACTCTGAGTGAATGCTTTATTTATTAGAGTGGCAATGGTTTACAAAGGCTAGGACAGCCCCCAGCCCCAGCTCTCTCTTTTCTAGTCACCAGCACCTAGTCCTTACATTAAACTTGAAAAATATAAGATCACAGAAATGTGTCACTTGCTAGTATGTCAACAGACAGAATAGTTTATAGATCACATTATACCCTAGTGGCTATAGTCAAAGAGAAGAATGAGAAGTCATACTTGGATTTCCAGCCCTCCCTTTCTTATTTTTTAAAGATTTATTTTTATTTATGTGTGCCTACAAGAACTGGGGTGTAGGCCAGAGGTGCGGGGCGTTGCGAGGATTCGCCAGAGACAGAGTGAGGACCAGAACAAGCACACCCACTGAAATACACTGCTGAGGTCCACTTCTTCCCTACTTCAGTCTCTTAATGCTCTTATGTTCCACCACCAGGATGGTAGCTATTATTATAATAATAAAAGTTGACATTTATTAACACTTTCTACGTGCTGATTACTTAGTAAGCATCAGTTCTATACTAAGGGCTTGTCACATCATTTAATCTTCATATCACTCCTGTAAGGTATTTCTTATTATCAGTATTATTATTTAATACTGTAATTACTTCCATTTTACATATGAAGGAACCAAGGAATGTCCATAATCACAATGGTATGACTTTAGAAACTGGAAGTCAACCCCCTGCAATCTGACCACCTCCCCCCCTTTCCAGAGCCCATATTCTTATTCTCTATGCAGTAACAACTACCTGATCAGAAAACTGAGAAATGACATTAATACTGAGGTGATACCTTTGGCTTAAGTTCATGTTCTCTGTTCTTATTTTTTATATATATATCAACTGATATGGGGATAAAATAGTGGGAAACACCTCCAAATTCCATTCCTTTTTCTCTCTCTTTTTTAAAGATTTGTTTATATATACATACAAAAGCTGAGTTGTAGGGTGCAGGGAGTGAGAGGATTCACTAGAGACAGAATGGGGAGCAGAACAAGTGGATTAACTGAAATACACTGCTGAGGGGAGCAGCAGAAGAGATAGAAGAGGTTTGCTGTGCCGTGTGGGTCACCACCCTAGCGGGAGATCAAACCTTTGTGCCACCAGGAAGGCTCCTCCATTTTCTTTCTTAAGAAGTAACTAGTATTTTTATTCTGCTCTACTAGTCCTCTCTCCCATCTCATATTCCGGAACAATTCCATTTTGGAAGAAGAAGTTCAAAATGCTGACTACTTTGTGAAAGGAAGCTTTTTTCACTGTAGGTACTGCAAAGGGACTACATGGCCTTCTCAGCCTGGAGAATTTCAGCACACATATTTTTAACATTGCAGAGGCTAATTCACCAAGAGTTTAACAGAGAGCACTTGGACACTTTTTCTACTAAATTATACTCCTTGAGCTTTACTGTGTGCATAAGTCCATCATTTCTTCCCCAAGATTGAGACAGATAAGGAAAGGATGTGCCTTGGATGCTTTTCCTGATATTTTCTATATTCCCTCTTCCTAGATATTAATAGAATAGACTAAGGTAAATTAAAAATAGCACCAGATTCGCCAATAACTCTAACCAAGAGGTGAGATATCTATCTTATCCCATTGATGTTGGGTGAGCCCTATAACTGCTCTGACCAACAGAATGCAGTGGAAACAATGATGAGCACATTTCTGGGCCCAGGCGATAAGACCCTGGCAGTATCCATCTCTACTTATATACTATGTGTTAGAAGTCTAACCACTCTAGTGGAAAGACCATATGGCATGGAGGAGAGGGGCCCAGCTGAGTCTGCCAAGGAACCAGATATATGAAAACTGTCTTGAACCTTCCACGTTATTGTAGACACCAGCTGAAGGTCACCAAATTATGCCAATCAAAGCACACAGAAGTGCCAGAATTCATGAACCACAAAACTGGATATATAAGACATGGTGACTATTTTTGCAGTAGTGGGTAAAACAACAGGCAACAGTTATATGCACATAAGCAGATAACTTTAGCTTCTAAGTTTCCTGGACCTTGTGCATGCTGGATATATGAAAGAAAGCTGCCCTATCTAGCCCAATTCAATGCATTCAAACACAGGGAAGATCATGCTGCCTTCTCCAAATAACTAAATGCGTGACCTATGATCATTTCTGCAAGACAACTACTGATAATACTGTCCTGTGGAGCAAGCAATGTGTAACTGATTACACATTGTTAATGCAACATTAATCCTTTAGTATATTAGCATTTCATAATTCATGGAACACTTAGAACTTAAACTAAGCACATTGAGCTTTACTTGTGTTTCCTTAAAATTTCCTTGGTTATTACATTATCTTGATCAGAAAGTAAAAAAAAATTCTTCATTTCAGAAGAAGCTCATAGAAAGTCCTGCTCCTACTAAGATAATATAGCAGATTTGTTGTAAAGTCTAAGCATTATGCTGAAAGGTAGCTCTTTTAGTTAATAGCTCCTAAATAAAATATCATTCTTCTATTCAATTATATGTGCTTCCAGAATTTTCAGAAAATGGCTAGAAATACTCATTTGTAGAAACCCACCCCACACTGTTAAGAGTTATAGTATCTATGTATCTTCCTACTTTTCCCCATTCTAAACATATTTCTGCACAGCGTAAATACAGTCAGTATTGGAATACTCCAGATTGAGACCCGAAGCAGTCTAGGACTGTGAACCTGATTCCATTAAACATATCTGTCAAGTTTCCAAGGTTTTCCAACGTATATTGGGTAAAACCTACATGTGAAAACTTTAAACCATTTTTCAGCCAGTAAATGCTACTCAGAGTACTTCGTTTATCAAAACACATAGTCTAACTGTACCAAATGTAGTCTATCTTCATCTTATTTTCTTATTTCCTTGTTTAATATTTCCTTCCTCCTAAAATCTTTCAAACTTAAGGTGATGAGCTGACAGTCTGCTTTAAAATGAGCAATAAATTTTACAATATGCGTCTAGGTTGTAAGTGAAAAAAAAAATTTTAATAGACGATACACAGGCTTTGTTGGGAGAAACGGCCATACTGGTCATGTACTGGGCGTGTAATTGACGCAAAGTACTTCAAAAGCATTCTTTTAACAGGACAGGCTGAATCTCTCAACCTGGGAAGCACCTTACTAAAACTGGGACTACAGCGAGAACTGGGTACACATGGTCACCCCCCCCTAAACTCTCGGGGCCTCACTTGCCCCTACCAACGTAAGACACCCACCTCTGGTGACTGTTGTGGATGGAGTCCCACAGCACGGGTGGTGGAAAAGTCGGTGTGTGCGGCAAACCATGTTATGGTGCCATTGTAACAGCAAAAGGTAACAGTTTGTCCTTTGCATTAAAAGCGTGGTGTTATTTTCTGTCTCCAAAGCCTGATTTCTTTCAGCCCTTTTTACTCCGGCCCCGGCAGCCGGACAGGGGTGGAGTCAGACTACTCTAGCGCGACAGCTTCCCAAAAGCCCCAGCGGCTGGGCACCTGCGCGCATGCGTAGTCTACAGTCGCCGCCCTGGTTTACCCTGACGAGGGATTCTTCCCTGACTGACAAGACACAACAGTTCAAGGACTAACACAAGTTTTAAGGCTCACTTTAAGGCCGCAAACACAGCACAGCCCAGTGACACACAGCAGGCTCCAGCTCAAGTAAGCTCTTTTATTGTTAATTTTCCTGCCTTCTCTGTTTCACTTTCCACAGCTTCTCACTTCTGATCCCTCAGTCACTTCGCTGAGGACGTGCACATAAGTTCAAAAACTTTGATTTACAGAGGAAAATGGGCCAAAATGTTGTCTGTAGAAAGAAATGGTTGACTAGAAGGAATTGTGTTAACGGGTGAGCTATATATAACTGACCATAAATGAAATAGTATGCAACCATTAAAAAGAGATTGTTCGACCCAGGGAAGACATTTTCATGACGTATTTCATGATGTACATTCTTTGCTTGAAAAGCAGGAGGCAGAGAAGTCTATGTAATTATTATGTAATTATTACATTAAAAACAAATATAACCTCTCAAAACAGTCCTATGCCCAGTGTAGTAGCACAAAAATGTATATAAGCATTCTTGCTAAACTACAGATGAGTAAAATGAAAAAATAAATTTTTAATAGTTTAAACAAACTATTACTAGTTTGTTAAATGTGTGGAAATGGAAGGGAGGAGGTTAGTAAAACAAGAAAAAGGTTCTCATTAGAAAATCAAATGTATGATATGGTAATATTCTTATCAGGTGTAACTGTTCAAATATGTATACATGCCTATAACAAATGAAAGAAGGATAGTAGCAAATGTCCATATGTTAATCATCCCTGGGATATGGGATTTCAGGTAGGCTTTTACTTTCTCACACTTGTGTTAATTTTTGCAAAAAAAAAAAATAAAAGCATGAATTAATTACATAATCAGAAAAACATTAAAATATCAAAATGAAGCAACAAAAAATGCAGCAGCAGCAGTTGAGCAATGTGATTAAGAATACAGACTCTGGAACTAGACAACTGCACTCAAATCTTTGCTTTTTCACTTCTGCTTGTGTGATTTTGATAGATTATTTCTTTGTGCTTTAGTTTCCCCATCTATACATGGAGATAGTAATAAAATACTCCCTATCTGAGTGGGTTGTTAAGAAAATTAAGTGGAAAATAGATAAAAAGTTTATCTATTAATATTTTTTATAATTGATTCTAAAAATAAAAATAGCCAGAGGGTTTAGATAATACAACCTTTAATTAGGCAGAGAGAAATGATATTCCTCACTGTTCATCATGGCTTTGATGACAATACATAGCCTCTCCGTTCCTGCAGATAAGGGAACTTTTGCTCCCAGGAAGAAAGGAAGGGAGAAAGGACAAAGAGAAAGAGAGAGGTAGGGAGGGAAGACTGGAAAAAAGAAGAGAGAGAGAGAAAATGTCAGACAAGAATGAGGGAAGTAGGGGGAAAGGACACAAAATAGCTCCACAGTATCTGCTAGGATGCTAGTGGGACAAGGTAGGCAAATGTCCTCCTCCTCCCAGTGTTCAAGTTGTCCAGAAGGATTCTCTGCCTAGCATTCTGGTCATCTCCATTCATCAAGAAGAAGCATGCAAGTTCATGTTGGTGATTTTATTTTTTCCTTAGTTGAGATGCAACTATTAGTATAGTAGTTCACTGACATTCATGTCACATTTCCTAGATACCAGATTAAAAATACTTTTAATTAGTTATAAATGAGAATGTATACACAATTCTGAAACTGCATCTTCATCAAAGTTTGCTTCTAACTATGATACGTATGACTATAGTGCCAATTCTTATTAACTGTGCAGTGCAGTGTGCATGACACATTTCCCCGTATCTAGTCACAAAAATGCTTCTAATTAGCCATAAATGAGAATGTACATACAATATTTCCAATAGCCACTCTGTTCCTATCAAAGTTCACATCAGAGAAAACTTAAACTATTGCCACTGAGCTGCCTTTCTCCCATTGCAGCAACTCTTATTTCAGAAATGCTTAGAAAATGGAATCTTCAGATCTTGCTAGGTAAACAGATCTGAGGTAGATTTATTTCAACCCAAGTCCTTTATTTGAGATACGTGTGCTCTTGAACCCACCTAAAATGCATACCATAGCTATTTCAAAGGCAGTGATAAAATTACTTGGTTAAATATTTTGGCTAGATTTCCTGTTTCCAGAGGCCTGGGCTTTGTATTCTGTGGCTTCTGCATTTGCACGTGGGAATCAGGGCAGTATTAAATGGCACCACATCTGCCAACCTCCTTAAGAACCATGCCCCCCAAGGAAGGCCCCAGGCACCATCGGCTTCTATGAGCCACACGCACCAATGACTACAAACCTCAATAACTGCCTTCAAATTCCCAGACCTTTGACTTTCTTCATGAATCCAGGCTTTAAGCCTCTTAAGATGATCACAGACCATAAAGTACCGCCTTCGCTTCAAAGTGTGGAAAATATAAAATCACTGTAGTGATTTAGATATTCTCCAAACTCAAGGTTATGAAGCATTCTGACCTGCTCTTAGATTTCTGTATAATCTCTCTGTCATTTTATGACTGGCTGTATCTGTGCAAATGGCAATCTTTTACAAGTCATAAGGCCATGATTTGTGCATGGCACATCCCAGTGAAAGGGGGGCTTTATGTGAGGGGACAAAAACCAGTTCCGTTAAACTTTGCTTACTTTCACTACCTTTAAAAACTCATTAAATATGATTCTGTTTTTTACTTGCCCGAGTGTTTAAAACCCTTTTTAATGAAAAGTTCTAATCCTATATAATCACACCATAAGTACTTTCTTTCTGCTCAAGGAGGAAACAGTGTTAAATTTTAATGCATACCTCTGGCAAGCTATAATAAAAGTGTTCAGTCAGTTTTAAATCCGATTAGGTAACTATTACAGATTAGAGAAAAATCCTAAGTGATTGGAGCAAGTCCCCAATTCAAGGAAACTAATTTAGGGTCCGAAACTAATCATGCCAGACCAAAGGGAACATCAAGACTTTTGTATTCAGCTTGCCTAAAATTTGTTCAAAAACTAATAAAATAATGCCCTGTGCTAGCTATTGCAGGGTTATAAAAATAAGCTTGCAATTGGGAGGCAAGTAGAAACAGAATGCAGCCCTATATATAGGGAATGAGGGAAAGACAGGGAGAAGTGAGGGAGTTGTGAGAGCATAAAGACTACAGTCACATCCTAAAGAGAGAACAGTTGAGATTTCCTAAAGGATGTCACTTCTAAAAAAGACCTTAAAGGTTAGGTGGATTCTATCAATGAGTATACACAGACATCCTCCTAAAGAGAGAAAGGACATAAGTTTTTTAAGAATTAGCTAAAGTTCATTTGTTCAGAACTTAGAGAAAGGAACAGGGACTCCTGTTTGTCAAGGACTCTGTGTAGTATATACCAGGCACTGACATCTGCTTTAATTAGTCCCAGCAAGTAGCCCAATGAACTGGGTATTTTAGCCCCATTTTATAGACGTGAAAAGTGAACCTGAAAGATTGTCAGATTTGCCTCAGGTCAAACAGCTGGCAAGTGTTAACACCTGCTTGTCTTCATGTTTAGTCTTAGGAACTCCTTGAATCATGCATTCTGGTTTTTTAGCCATCTCTAAATCTTGTTCTTAACTTCCTTGATGACTAGTTAGAAATTATATTTCTGGTCCCTGAGTTCCTAACATTTTGTCAGTAAGTGGCACTTACTGTACCCTGGCTTTTATTGTCTTTTATCATTTATATATTTACCTCAATGCTTCATATTTGGTAGGTTCATTTGTGTTAAGCATGAATATAAAAGCCTTCAAAAAAGAAATGCATGTGTATATATGCTTATATATATATACACAGACATGATTAGTGTTGCATGTGTTTGTGTGTGTGTATGTGTGTATAAAGTATATAGATAGATATATATATAGAGAGAGATGATATACTACTGTTCCACCCACCTCACTTTGCCTTCTTCTGTGGTCTGAAATATGTAGAGAAAAGGGTATTTATCAATACCATAAGAGTATGTGACAAAATGTGTGAAACACCAGTAACAAATATTTTTAAAATATTCCATCCATAGTTCTAATTTCCACCCCATGTAAGGTAAGAACCATTAAACTAGCAAGATTCAAAACCAGGTGATTTGATATTAGGTTCTAACTCTCTGCTTCTTTGTGAGATCCTTAATCTCTCTGAGATCCAGTTTTATCATCTGTAAAATTGAAAACTATTGTATCTACTTTACCTCCATTTTATTAGCATATTGTATCAATGAAAAATCTTTTATAATGGTACCGTATCAATACTTCTGTATTAGAAACACTTTGAAATAAGTGTGCATATTACTTTCATATGCATTTCCTAAGTGATTCTACATAGCGGATAGTTAGTAATAAGTGTTGATTTACAGATGGCTTTATGTGTCTTTCTCTTGGGGAAATAGCATCTTCATCTAGAGGTCAAGGAAATTGTAGTGTTCTCTACCTGGAACATTTACCTCCAAATGCCTCCCCTACCTGGCAACATTTTAAAGGCAATGTCTGCTTGAAAGTCCTGGCTGTGTGCTTCTTTTTGCCTATGAAATGAGAAGCTTTGTGCTCCAGATAATTATTACTCACCAACTTCTTTCATGTTCTCCATTCTGTAGATCCACACCTAGATGCTCACCTGTACCTTTTCAAAGTCAAAAAGATGTAATTCTGCCTTAGATAAATTAATGATTACTCTGGAGTACAGTACACATTTTACCTTCCAAAAAAACATAATGAGTGATAAGAAAAATAATTAATGTCCTCATCTTTAAAAGGACCAGGAAGGGGAAATGAAAGCCAAATGCAACTCTCTCCTGCTCCCCCATCCACCCTACTAAAAGAAAGAACTGAGAAAAAAAAAAAGATTGATGAATGCAAGAAGAAATTAAAACAAACCTGCAGGCCCTCATAAATACAGCAATCAGGCAGCTCCATGCATGCATCCATATTTGAATTTTTATTTTACATGAAGTATTTTTGTATCTGCTTTGCCTAAATTTGGCCTCTTACCAAACCCTAATGACTCTACTTTATGTTAAGCTTTTCCAACGATCTAAACTTAAAACTAAAAGTAAAAAAAAATCTGTTAATTTATCTTGCAGGAAAAGGTGTTATAATTTGAATGAAAAACAGCAAGCAGACAGATAAAAGGAGCTGGCACAAAGCTCAGGCAATCAGTAACATTTTTTGTACCTGCAGGCTGAGAAATTGTCTCTAGTGTTGTATGATGTTATTACCATTGCCTATTTTCACTTGTACATTAGGTTCAAACATAATTGTGTGAAGATTTGAATGTTCTCTACAAATTTACTATTTTAATAAGCTCATAATGTTAAAACACTGTATGTGTTGACAGTGGTACTTACACTGTATTAAGCAAACAAATCAAATCATTTTCTTTGAAATGTTAAGTCCCTACTTTGACCACTCTGTAGGCCCAGCTCAGTTCTGAAATGGTCCCTCAGTAGTCTTTCTAACCTTTCTGCCTTTTACCCCGTCCTTTAACAAACTCACTGACCATGTGACCTTAACATTTCAGAAACTGCCCTTGTCCTACTGACCAGTCTAAGATAGAGCTGAGCCACTATGAGCTGTATGAATATTCATGGTAACCAGAAATATACCTAGGAACCATAAGGAAGGTATAGTATCTTGCTCATAAATCTATTTCATGAAGTAAAATGTACGGCTTGGTAGGAAGTGCGTGAATTAGAACAGCAGGAACATTAAATCCATGCACAAGCAAGAGGGAGAATTATTATCATAGGTAAATGCAAGTTTAGAGGTTTTGACACTGAGTTCAACATGAAAATAAAGAGAGGGTAGTGTCACCAGTTTTAGAAGGCCTGTTTGGGACTTTTCTTTATTTTAAGAAATAATTTAATAGCACCTTTTTTAAATGTGTGTGCATTGTAAAATATTTTTTCAAAAACACACATAAACCTAAAGAAAAAAAGAATCTATGCTTCTATCTCTCAGAAATGGTCCTTGCTATTGATTTTAGATAATATTATTCCTGTGTTCTTCTATTAATTTTTTTTAATTTTATTTTAAAGATTTATTTATTTATGCATTACAGAACTGGGGTACAGGCCAGAGGTGGGGTGGGTGGGGTGGGGTGGAGGAGGGGTGAGAGGCTTCACCAGATACAGACTGGGGAATAGAACAGGCAGATCAATGAAGTGTACTGCTGAGGGGAAAAGCTGGTCGGTCAGGAGAGGTCTGCTGCACCATGTGGGTCACCTCCAGGGTAGGTGGGTATCAAACTCATGCTGAAGTGACTTTGGGTATCGAACTCATGCTTAAGTGGCGTTAGCTTCTTAGTGCTGTGCTTTAACACGCTGCACCACCAGGGAGGGCCCCTATTCTATGAATGTTTTAATTGCTTACTCTGGCATGTACAGATTTTTAACTTACATTTCTTACATGTTTTCTTATTAACATCTTTCCATGTTATTAAATATTCTCTAACTACAATATCACTTTAAAAGCTGTATAGTATTCCATTAAACAGCCTGTTGCCTATGGTTAAACATTCAGATTGCCTCCACAACACAATTACAATGGTGATAAACTTGCAGCAGGCTCTTTTTGAAAGCCAAAATTTGTCTATCTGCTTACTCACCAGACATTGTGTAACTCTTAAAGCCTCTTACTCTTGTGAATTTAGTGACTCAGATTTTTATATTTATTTGCACTTAATTTTTAGGCTACATTACACACATGCAAACACAAACATGAACATACACACATACATTTTGTCTCAAACTAAAAATCCCTCAAAATAACAATCTACGTCAGTTAACATTTTGTTTTTGTAATGTGCACTTCAAACATATTTGCTTCTGTATTATCATCCTTATGGTAAACGTAGGAAATAATATACACACTTAAGCACTGCACAAATACTTGCACCCAGTCCAAAGACAATTCTCATGTAATTATTGATTCATTCAGCACTTAGTGAGTACCTACTGTATAGCTTACACTGTGCCATGCTGATGTAAGCATTAAGCATTTTGCATTAAGCATTTTGGAGATGTTCTTACTGAAAAACCAAAGCCATGAGGAAATATTTATGTTTTTCCCATATTTCTCTCAGTTATCAGAAGCAATACTTAAGTTATCTTAATAAGGTATTATGCTACTTTTAAGTGACATGAGGACCTTTTCCAGCTTGTCGACCAATTAGTGAATAACAGGAAACTAATTTCTCTTCACAAAGGTAGAATTTGCACCAATTTAGCTCAAATCAAAATTTTCAGAAGTTCCTTTCATCTGTGGGCCATACAGCAAATAGATAACAGTTATGCAGTTATTCCAGTTATACTAGTTAATTGATAAATGAGGTGGACAAGTCAATTGATAAAAGAGATGGGACCCTTGAATGGTCCCATCACCTCCCTTTGAAATTTTAGTACATGTCCATCAAATCCATACAGTAACTCATATCTTCATTCAGATCTCTGCGCCTCTGTCACATCATTTCATTTTTTAATGTCTGTATTTACCTTTTCAGTTTTTCACTGACTCCAAACCTGATACCATACCCATTTTATCTCCAACATTCAAACACGCATCAGACTAAACAGTCACCCTCTTTTAGTAAGTACTTGAAAGAGCACTCAAACTGGCCTCAAATTTTTTTCCTGATTGATTGGAAGGAAAAGCAGCTTTCTGGGGAGTTCCATCTCAACAGCATGCCATTCCCCATGGAAAGTGTATCTGGATATAGATAGTGTTGTTACATATGTATGAGAATATGTTTTACTTATTCACCTGCCTTTTTTCAGCCTGATTGTAAACCTCTAAAGACTGAGAACATGTTTTCTCTATATTCTGTAATGATCCCATCCCCACAGAGTCACACTGCTAAATGTCGGTACCACCTTTCTTCAAAGCAGCTACAAGTAATTACAGAATTTTAACTGGCTAGGTCTAACAGAGAATACGATTTTTACAAGTGGAAGGTAATGTTGGAAGCTACCTAGTCCACTGCCTTCGTTTTTTTAAAGTATACATCTATGTAGTGTTTACTACCTACCAGACATCTTGTAAACTCTATTTTGTGATTACATGTGATCCTCACAAAAACTCATAGGGTAAGAATGCTAAATAATCCCATTCTTGTGTGCACACCAAAACCCTCCTTTTGCTTTTTCACAAGAAAGTATACATAAATGAATGAATAATAACAGCTCAATCTAGAATTAGGACCAGGATAAACAAGAGAGGCCCATACGGAGCAAAATTTAAAGAGCACTCTATCTCAGGGTTTTGCATGTACCTCTTAAGTTTTGCACTTTGATTGCCTTTGTTACTCACTGTAGTCTTAGCCATAACCCAAACCATATTTGTATGATGATAGCTCCTGCTCTGAATCTAATTATGTAGCTAATTCAACAATAATAAGAAATAAGTGGCATTATCCACATTTACAAATGTGGAAATAGAGATTAATATGCCTAACATATTGTAGTTAGTAAATGTTAGGGATAGTATTCAAATCTGTATTTAAATCCAGTTGGAGGTAGACAATTGAATGAATACAAGAAAGAAAGTATGGCTTCAAGCCCATACGGAAAGTTGCAGGCAGAGTAACCCCACAATACTGATTTTTCTGGTTCTCAACTTAGTACCGTTCCCCACCTCCCCACACCTCTGAAAAACAAGCTTTCTATGATGCATTATCAAATTAAATGTGGTAAGTTGTTGACTTATCTTCAGTGTACAAATAATATTTTAAAGCAGTTAAAACTTGATTCAATACCTGTAAAAGATACCTGTCTGTAATTTCTGACATTAGTGAATGGTTTTTCTCCAAATTATTTAATTTCACAGTTGAGTCAAAGTTAAATTTTCAGAATCTTAAAAGTTTTAGTTTTAAGCTTATATTTTATATGCTATAAGTACAATTTGGTGCTACTAGGCTGCACATGTTCTGCCAAAATTCACAGACTCCAGTGTCTGCTTTGGTCTTTTCCTGGCCCACTTCCTAGGTTGTTTCTCTGTTTATGGTAATATGTTAGCAGATTCTATATCCCAAAACAATAGGGATTAATTTCATAAAAGGATTTAATGCTTCTATGTGGATTTAGAAAATTGTTTATCTGATTTAATCCTACAGATCTCATTGTGTAAATGTTACACCTATTAGCTCAGAAGTATATAAATAATACGCAACACTAGCTCTTGCAGGCATTCTGTATGGTAACTTTTTTTTTTAAGATTTATTTATTTTTGCACACAGAACTGGGGTATAGGCCAGACATGCGGGGTGGGGGGGGGTTGAGAGGATTCACCAGAGACAGTGTGGGAAGCAGAACAGGCAGATAGACAAAGTGCACTGCTGAGGGGAGCAACGGGCAGGCCAGGATAGGTCTTGGGTGCCACGTGGTCACCTCGGGGGCAGGCGGGAATCAAACTCATGCGGAAGCAGCTTTCGCTTCTTAGTGCTGTGCTCTAACCCGCACCACCAGGGAGGCCTGGTAACTTGTTTTATGTGTGTTTTTGGGCAAGCGACTCATCGTATAGGAAACTGACATGTTGACTTAAAGTCACAGAAATGTAATGTAAACTTTGCCTAATATACACAAATCAAATATTGCAGAGTCATATATCAGTCAGGATAGCCTACATTATGCTGAAGTATCAAATGAAGGACCCTGTTACAAGGTGCTCAGCTTCAGATACCCAGGGGTGGTGCTGACAGGTGGGGCTATCTTCTGAAGGCTTCTTCAGAACATGCAGATTCCTTGGTCACTAGCAGGGTAAGAGGGTGTTTGAGGGTTTCTAATCATATTGCTAAGCACACAATGGTAGAGAAAATTATATACATCACTTCCACCCACAGCAGGTTGCAAAATCTAGTGAACCTGGCATCTCACTGCAAATGGCAGAGAAATGTAATCTTCCTTGACATCTGGAAGGAAAAGCATCAAACGTGATGAGCCCTACAAAACCCTACCACAAGACAATGTTCCTTTGTACAGACTAATAAAAAGGAAGCCTCCAGTTTTTTAAAATAACTGAATGGCTGTTTCCCCAAATTGTTTTTATTTGCTCTGTTAAAGAAAGGAACTGTAAAACTGAGTTTTAAATTAAGATTTTTTTTAATTCATTGTGAAGAAATGCATTTTATCCTCATGCTGACTTAGCACAGATTAATCACTGCTAGGGTAGCCCTAAATAGACCAAAATAAAAGAAGTTGTCTTCCAGATTACTTTGCACAACAAAGTGTTAAATGAAATACTAACAAGCAAAATAAGGTAATGCTCTTTTGCTGTCTAGCACCACATAAGATGCTAACTGAAAGAGTAAATAAAAACACTCAATGTGCATTTAACTTTCATAATTTACCTTCTGCAAGGTTGATTTAGAGTATGCAGAATATGCCACATTATTTAGGCTGTAAAAAGGAGCTGCTTTACACTACCTGCCATGTACAATTATAATAATCTGTCAGACAAATATAATTACAGAGTGTGATGTCTGTTTGAGTGTGAAGGCTTTGATTGTGTGGTATTGTCTGCTCTGCATTGTGGCACAGCATAAACAATTGTACTCTGTGGTAACTCTCAGCCAGGACTAATGCTCCACATTAGGAACGCCCCAGCAAACAGCACAGATGGTTGGATTGGGGTTTGAAATTGTTGGCTTTGTTTGTTTGTTTTTTCCCCCAGGACTTTTCCAAGGGCAAACTTGACCACAATAAACCTTCTGCAGTACAATGTGGTAGGTCTCTGAGATATTGTTAGTAAAACATAGAAGTGCATGGAGATGGGACTCTAACCCAGGGTTTGGTGAGTTAACAGGAACCAACCATTTTAGTGGAGAAAGTAGGTTGAGAAAGGAAGGCATGATCACTTTAAAATTTAAAAAAAAAAAAATTGAAGTGAACTACCAAGAGTCTAAAAGATAAAGTTACTATTTTGTAGATTAAGTTATAAATGCAATCTGCTATTAGACTCTCATGCCAGCTGAAAAAAAAAATGGGAAAAGTAACTGCTATTAGAGTCTTTTCATAATTATATTTAGTTAAAATATTTAAGGGCACATTGACTTTAACTTAGTATGTGGTCTTCTTTAAAAAAAAAAGATTTAGGCCCTCCCTGGTGGCTCAGCGGGTTAAAGCACGGCACTAAGAAGCTTAGGCCACTTACGCATGAGTTCAATTCCCGCCTGTTCGGAGGAGATCCACATGGCGAGGCAGACCTCTCCTGACCCGCCCGCTGCTCCCCTCAGCAGTGTACTTCGTCGATCTGCCTGTTCTGCACCCCACTCTGTCTCTGGTGAATCCTCTCACCCTCCGCATCTCTAGCCTGTACCCCAGCTCTATATGAATAAATAAATAAATCTTTAAAAAAAAAAAAAGATTTATTTATTTACACAAACAAGAACTGGGGTACAGGCCAAAGGTGCAGGGTATGAGAGGACTCATCAGAGACATAGTGGGGAGCAGAACAGGCAGATCTACTAAAATACACTACAGAAGGGAGCAGTGGGCGGAACAGGAGAGGTCTGCTGTGTCACGTGGCCAGGAACCCAGGTTGTGCTATGGTGGTTGAGGATGGAGCCAACATCAAGAAAGGTACAGAGAGATAGAAACTAGAACTCTCATTTGTACTCAGTCTTAGTATCTCTGAACTTTGAGTTACAAAAAAATTTTTTTGCTTATTTTTCATGTCAGTCTGAGTCAGATTTTTCTGTTTCTTGCAACATGAAGCATCTTGATAAAATTATGAATATCACCATTGAACAGATGTGAGTTTAACAAATACAGTATATTTCAGAAATATTGGCAAGCCCTAGTGCAAGCCATTCCACAAACCAAAAATGATAAAAACCTCTAGTATTCATTTCTCACTAAAAGAAACCAGACTTACCTTAAGAAAATGTTTAATTGAAGTCTTGTATAGGAAATACACAATTGATCCTGGGATATCTGCTGTGTCAAAGGCAAGAACATTCTCAAAAGTTTTATCAGAGAAGTTACCACTCATCAAAGATGGGACAACTTGAGCATCCAAAAATAAATAATAATAATAACTTCAAAGGATTGAAACTAATCAAATATGATAAAATTCATGCATTCATAATGGTCCTAGAGGAAGTAACCCTCATCAATCTTTAATAATCATATTAGGCCATCTAAATAAAGAAAACCAAGCATTTAATTTGCCTTTCTTGTATGAACTGTGCTCACAGATGTAATAGATGTTACGTTTCTCTCTATTGATATATTCCAACAAAAAAATAATGAGTCAAGCTCCATGTTGCAAACTCTTAATGAAATAATGGACTTAGGTAATAAACATCAGTAGCTGCTAACATTTCCCCAAGTAGAGACAACAAGACATTATGAGTCTCTTGATGGAAATACACCATACCACCTATGAAGTACTCTTCCATATAATCAAATCTGAATCAGATCAAGCCTCTTAATCTGCCATAGGAAATAAAAAAATAAAAAATATGCAATCAACCGAATGTGGGAAGCCCTATAGGGAAAATGAGCCAATTTTTATAAACAAATCACAAGAAAAAAAAGAAAAGGAGGAATAACTTATATATTAAAAGATTCTTAAGAATCGTAACTGCCAAATTTAATGTACCTTGTTGACATACTCATTTGAATAAACTACTGAAAATGAGACAGTCAGAAAAAGTTGGTCCTCACTGAATATTTGATAATAGTAGGAAATTAATTTTATAGGCATAATAATGGTACCATTGTTATTTTTAAAAGATTATCTTTCCTAGATTCATATAGAAGTAGGTACAGGTGCAGAGATGGAAGAGAGGGAAAGTAAAGAAGAAATAAGATTGGCTGAGTTCATTGTTGCAGCTGAGTGCAGGGTTGGTGAGGGTTCGTTATACTGTTTAATCTTCGGTAATGTTTAAGATTTTCCCCAGTGAAAAATTTAAGGACCTCATTTCCATAATAGGATGCCGGCCTATCTTCGTTTCATATGAAAAAGCTATAGTCTTTCAACTATGGTCTAATTTCTCCACATTCTAATTCACCCACATGCCAGCCACAGTTACCGATATCTGCATGCCTTCTTCCCAGACAATGGGCATTATCCCACACATGCACACTCATCCCTATGGAGGTGTCACAGCAAATCCATCATTCTCCTAGCCCACACACAAAGACATCATTTGTATAGAAATGGTTCCCTTTCATTCATTCCCTCACACCTCTTTTCTACTTCTACCACAGCGTTCATTCTGACTCCTATATCCCTCATTACAAAATACTTCCCAAATCATGCAGACAGAATATAACCAGTTCTAAGTTAAAGAGTTCCAAAATCCACCTTTCTGTGGGCCCCTATAAGTAAGCTGGCAGAGTCTAAACCTCTTAGGTGAAATGCTCTCCTGGAAATAAAATCTGCTTTCTATGTTCGTCTATTTTATTTCAAACTCCATACAAAGCTGTAGTCCCCAAAGAAAAGTTATGCTGGCGTTAGGTTCACACAGTTTCCCCGAAATGTAATATGAGATTTAAACACAGATGATATGACTGGTTAATAAATGTCACCATTGAGTGGCTTTGTTCACCTAATAATATCATTCAGATCATTATAAACAAATTGAAGGGGTTCTTATGTGAAACAAACACGGCAGGACTTATTCCTGAGTAACACAAGACCGAGGCAGGGCAGCCAATCCTAACGGCCTGAGAGAAGGGGCAAGGCCCGCATGCAGCTTTGTGGTATCCCGGGAGGATTTTATTTCCAAATATAAAATTCATGCCATGCTCACAGGCAGAACCTTAGAATAGTCATAATGATCTAATGGCAGCATTACTATGGAAGGCTGCTACTAATACTTTGAACTACTGCCGTTCTATACAGATCCAGGGATATGATTTCAAAGCTCATGTGGAATGAAGATTGCCCCAACTGAAAGCAATCCACCTGGGTAAAAAGGAAAGGGAAGAAAAGAAAAAGGCAGAATGCAACTGAAGCCCACAATTTGGGATTTCTAGGATGGGGAGTTCAGAGTTGGTTCTTTGATTGTGGCATTTCTTTTATTATTGTTATAATTTGGGGAGGGAGTGGCAAAGAAAGAGAAAATGTCTCTAAATGAGAAGGCATTGCCTGCCTCTGACTTTTTGAATTACCTCTAACTTAAAGATTATAATGTGTTTATTTTTCTCTTCCAAGAAGAGAGGAGTGGTAATTGCCTCCACAATCCTCGCACTCTCCTCCCTCTGCTCATGTGGGGACAAGTACTCATTGATGACAGCTCCCTTGTTGTCAGCCTTACTGTAACTCTGATGGCAAAAAGAAGAGAAATAGTATATTAACTGTAGTGGAGTTGGAAACCCCTATAAATCCTACATAATATCTAGGACGTATTGGGCATGTCACTTGACATTTAGAGGCCATGACTTTTATTCTAGAAGTCAAAGGAAACATTAGATCCTTTGCAAACAACTAAACTACCTACCATTTCAAATACCACTTCAATGTCATATTTCTAGGTAACCTTCACTGTTTCAAAGCTAACCCTACAATTCTTTAGAAGAGAGATTCTGGCAGCAAATAGGCCTGTTAAACACCAATGCACACAACACACACACACACTCTTCATTTTTAAATGATGCCGGAATTTTCTTCTTTTGATAATTTGCAGTTATAATTCATAATTTTAGAAGTGTTTCTCACATAGAAAGCCAAATTTGGTAACATTCACTTAAAGTGCATCGTAACATGTGTTTAAGATACATTGAGCTCTGTGGAGAAAAGGGGCTGTAAAAATCTAATAAATAAGTAGATGATTGACAAAAGATAATATTAGGAACTCATTTTTTAAACTTTATAAAAATGCATGCATGTGAGTTAATTTGCAGCTAGATAATTTCCTTGGCAGGTAATGTGTAGGGATCCCACATGCCCCAGATTTTAAGATTCTGGAGTATGAAAAAGAAAAAGACCATGGTCTACAGAAGCTCATTCTGAGGATAGAATATTTCTTAACAAGAATTCAAGCAGAAATCCCAATTTTGGCCTTAAAATGCATTCACTTATGCTATTTGGATTGTGAAAGAAATTTGAAATATAGAAAAAAAGTAGAGTTATAAAGGGCAGCTGAATTCAACCACATGGCCAAATTTGAATCAGCAAACTGACATTCTCTGAGATAACACACATTATGTCCTTTAAAATTAAAAAAGGAAAATAAGAGCCAAATATCATTACTCATTTGTTATTTTGTGAGCTGGTTAAACTCAAGAATGCATAATTTTCTGGTTATAATGCAAACTAAGAAAGGATGAAAGCCAGATATAAACAACCTCCTCCTTCTGGAGTAAAATATATAGTTATCCAGGGATTCAATATGATGATGAAAAGAGACCATACTCTATGGATCTTGGCTGCTACAAAGCCTGACTTGGCAATCTATAGATTGATTGTCAGGTGAGTCTATGAGGACTGGTTAAAAAAGCAAGTAAGTATTTTAGAGAAAACAAAAGTAGGTTAAAGTTTATTAAAAGCAAAGTAAGCTGATGAGGGTATAGAAAAAAGATTTCATCAGTAACAGTGTAAGATTATTTATGCTAAAGGATTACATTTGGACTTTCACATAAAAGGGTGTTTCTAATGCATAGGCTTTGGGATTTTATATTGTGCATTTTCCCCCCCTCTCCTTTTTAATATTTCTCTGGTGACTTTGTTGACTATTATTAATTACCAATATATACACACACATTATATATCGCAATTGACTAATATGCTTATTCTGTAGAGATGCTTCATGTTAATCAAATATATGCCATCCTTCATATGTGGCATATATAGATTGTTGCTTATGTCAACATCATTTGTTATATTAATGTTCAGATTGTTTGAATTTCCCTGTTTGCTAAGTTTGGAAACACAGCATATTACCATACTATTGATGACCTATTTTATAATTTCTGTTTTCTTATTCTAAAAATATAATATGATATATATACATCCCTAATTATATGACAGAGAAGCATATCTATCTTAAGAATGTGAAAAATCAAGTTTGAGAACCAAGCCAATATACAGAGGATGGAAGAGTAGAAAGAAGGAAGAAAGCTTGAATTATCATTAAAATTGCTGTGCTATAGATCAACCCAAGAATTGTCTACTACACCTGAGTCTCTTCTTATATAAAATCATAACACCTTTTTATTAAAGAGGATACTTTGAAGTTCAGTATTCTGTTTTCTGTATCAGTACTAATACATGAGAATTAGAACTTTCAAAAGCCTGATCCCTGAAAAACTTAGAGCATGAAGTTTATACCAACAGATTTGGAAGTAAAGATCAGAACCAATTAGATGTAAAAGCTGATTCTTTAGGAATGGGGTGTGGGGGGAAAAGAGAGAAAACTAAGATATTAGTTTTTCCTGATAAATACACAGTGAGAATTGGCAGGTAGTTAAGAGAGTTCATGCTTGATAGCATTTATGTTATGTAAAATTTAGAAGTTAACATTCATTTTATGAGGGGTAGACCATGGCTTTAAGAAGGGAAGTTATAGCCAGTTTGTATATTAGAACAGTCTACTTGGTAAAGAGTAAAGGGAAGAATTAGAGAGAGAATATAAGAAAAGACTAGCAACTGAGTGACCCATGAAATCATTCAGGGAAAGAATCATTAACGTCTGAATGAATACAATGAGAACCTACCAAAATGATCCCACAGATGTTTATAAGCCAATCACGGTGAGAAATTACTTATTTAGGTATCGGCAAAAATGATAGGAGAGAAAAAAAGATGTTAAAGACTAAACATTAGGAACCTCAGCTGAAAGGGAAAGCTTTGGGGATAAGATAATGAGCTTAATTTTGGAAACATTAACTATAAAGTTATTGAAAGGTTATAGATGGTGGGCCCTCCCTTGTGGTGCAACAGGTTAGGACACAGCACTGCAACCTAGCCACAGCCCCTTCAGTACAAGTCCCATCCCTGAAATGATCCACGTGGCACAGCAGACCTCTCTAACTTTCCCACTTCTCCCCTCAGCAGTGTACTCTGTCATTCTGCCTGGTCTGCTTCCTGCTCTTTCTCTGGTGAATCCTCTCACCACCCCTACACCTCCAGCCTGTACCCCAGTTCTATATGCACAAATAAATAAATCTTAAAAAAAAAGTTATAGATGGATACAGAAATTGATATACAGATAAAAATCAATTGTATTTGTGGATCAGAGTTCAAGAGAGGAGGTCTGACCTGAAAAGAGAAAATGGGGAGAAATTTGCGCCCATAAAAATTGTATCTTGTGGCCCTCCCTGGTGGCGCAGCGGGTTAAAGCACAGCACTGAGAATCTGAAGCCACTTCCGCATGAGTTCGATTCCCGCCTGCCCCGGAGGAGACCACGTGGCGAGCCAGACCTCTCCTGACCCGCCCGCTGCTTCCTTCAGCAGTGTACTTCTTGGATCTTCCTGTTCTGCTCCCCACTCTGTCTCTGGTGAAGCCTCTCACCGCCCCTGACTCTGGCCTGTACCCCAGTTCTGTATGAATGAATGAATCTTTAAAAAAAAAATGTTTAAAAAAAAATTGTATCTTGTATATGAGATCAACATGTATGAGTGTATGAAGATATTTTTGGCCTTTGTTTCTTAAAATTAGTCAATTATTTTAATTTAAGTTACATTGATGTACATTACTGTTGGTTTTTGAAAGTATAAGTTCTTCCCCCTCAGGTTTCACCTTTATTTTTAAAGTATTTCCTATAATTTGCTGATTTGATAACCTTCACTCTCTTCAGTGATTTCTAAATGTCTAACCTACATTCACGCTTTTAGATAACATCATTTTTCTTTTTGTGTTCATAAAAGTCAGAGAACCCCCAGAAAACACATACCATAAAGACTAAGATACACAATAAACATGCTCTACTATCATTAATGCATTAGTTATAGTTGTATGATGAAGGTTTTAAGACTACTGAATGAATGACTGGTAGAAGAAAACAATGAATGAAAATCCCCTTTTGTCAGTGCTAATACTAGTCATTGCATATTGAACAAATTTATGTAATATTTTGTTACCAATTTTAACACTTATTATGAATATAATATAGTGTTTTACTTTGCTCTTTAAAGTCATCCTACAGGGTCTCCCTCATGGGTCAAAGGGTTAAGTCACAGCACTGTGAAGCTTCTGCAGCCTCTACAGCAAGAGTTCGATCCCCGGCCAGGATGGTGACCCACATAGTGCAGCAGACCTCTCCTGTCTTTCTCACTGCGCCTCTCAGCAGTGTATTTCAGCCAGTCTGCCTACTCTGCTCCCTGCTCTATCTCTGCTGAATTCTCTCATTCCCCCACCCACACACCACCCTGTACCTCTGGCCTGTACTCCAATTCTTGTATGCATAAATAAATAATCTTTTTTGAAAAGTCATCCTACATACACAGATGCATAAACACATGAGATTACCAAAAATGTTAACTCATTTTAATACTTATACTATAAAGCACACATTTCCATTTTTTCCTTACAGAAAAACAAAGTTTTTCTTATAGTATCTCTCATAAATGACCTTAGTACTGACCCAAATATAACCTATTAATTACCCTCTGTGTACCTTCCAGGCCCTGATTAGTTGTATTTAGCATTTGTGTGAGACTGTGATTCTACTCTGGAAATCTTCCGTATCGCTTGTAATTCCCAGTGGAAAAAAAAATTGCTGTGACCTATACAGTTGGAGAAAAGAAAACACAGCTACACTTTTCCAAAAGCAGAACAAAGCAATGAAATAACATACCTTTCACTAAGGACTTGGTGTTATCTGAAACCCTATAATCCACATCCCATTCTGCTTCTTCAATAGGTTGGATGATTTCAGTGGGCGGGTTGGAGAGCTAATCAATTTTGAAACAGCATCTGCAAAAATAGATAATGTTCATCTAAAGGGCAACCTAGTCATAAAACCCTACAGGGGTGAGTAAATAAACACACAGGCTTTGTCTCAAAGGGGTTCCCCAAGAAGAAATGGCAATGTAGTATTGGCAGTGTGATATTCCATCAATACAATTCAAAGAATTGATCAAGCCTCAATATGATGAACTCTGTGATTAAACTGACATAGTTCCTGAACTCTTAGAATTTATGATGTAATCTAATTCAGCACCCACTATGGAACACTTAAGAAACTAAAATTCGTTGACTCCAAACTAACTTTTTCTCCCAAATTTCTTTTTGCCCTGAGCTTCCTATGCTGGGGAAGGAATCCAAGACACCCAAAATACATCTCTCTCCTTCACTTCATGTACATAATTCATCTTTATATCTTGTTGGTTCAACTTCCTAATTTTGCCTTAATCATTCATTCCCTTTTCTTTCAGCTCTATGCCCATTACCCTATTCACTAAGACTGCTGTGATTACAGTTGCCCTGAGTCCCCCACCCAATTTATTCCCCAAGCTACCTCTGGAGGGATCTAAAGTTCAAATCTCAGTATGTTGTTCATCTGCTCAAAATCCACAAATGTCTTCAGTTACCTATCATATTAAAAAAAATCTCCTTTTTTTTAAAGAATTATTTATTTATACATACAGGAATTGGAGTACAGGCCAGAGGTACGGGGTTGAAAGGATTCACCATAGACAGAGAGGGAAGCAGAACAGGCAGATGTACTGAAATACATCTGCTGAGGGGAGCAGCAAGTGAAACAGGAGAGGTCTGCTGTGCCATGTGGGTCACCCCACTGGCCAGGGATTGAACTTGTGCTTCAGTGGCTGTGGATCACTTCATAATGCTGAGCTTTACCTCGTTGTGCCACCAGAGAGGAACCTGCTTTTTATTTCTTTACTCCTATTCTCATTTTAAGCTTCAACTCAAATATAACTTTACTGTAAAATATCTTCAGGCTCAATCACTTAAATATTTATTAAGCACAAACTTCATGTTATGCATGATACTTGCATTGGAAATAGAGCAGTGATATAATCCTAACCTTACAAAGTTTACAGTGGCAGAAGTAATAGTGAAGTATGAGGAATACTGTGAGGAGTTAACAGACAATAAGACAAATGAAGTCCACAGCAACACTTAAGGTGTGGGTAGAAGATGAAAGATGTTCAGAGGACTAGATGAAGTGGAAGAGAATGTACAGACTTTGAAAGCCAAAAGCTCTGAAAAACGTAAGTATTTTGAAAAATAAATGATTGTGAGTATCAAATCCTACCAAATGGCCAAGCAAGTAGGACTGATAATTATCCTAGAATTAAGTGGGGGAAATGGAAAATAATTTTAGTGGAATGATGAAGGCAAAAGCCAGCATGGAGTTGAATGTTTTGAGGAGTAAGGAGTAAAGAAAAGGAGACAGCAAACAGAAATTGGACTATGGTAGGAAAAAAAAGGGACTTGATAGCTAGGAGGAAAGAAATTCTCCCAAGAGTCTCATGCAGGGCCCTCCCTGGTGGCACAGTGTGTTAAAGCTCAACACTACAAAGCTATCCTCAGCCACTTCAGCGTGAGTTCGATCCCTTACCCAGAGATGACCACATGGCACAGAAGACCACTCCTGACCTGCCCGCTGCTCCCCTCAGCAATGCACTTCATCAGTCGGCCTGTTCTCTCCCCATTCTGTCTCTGGTGAATCCTCTCACCGCCCCTGCACCTCTGGCCTGTACCCCAGTTCTGTATACATAAGTAAATCTTTCAAAAAAAAGAGTCCCATACAATTTATGAGTACCTTCATAATAATATCAATTAATGTATTGCACTGTTTGGCCTTCTGTTTGAGCGTTAAAAAGCAAGACACACATCCTTTCATCTTTATATCTCCAACTATTGGGATCAGATAGAAATAAACATTCAATAAATATTGACTTATAGGCCAGAGTTAATCGAAAAAGTGATAAACTCTCATTCCAGTATGAGGTTCAAAGGTTCATTATTTTTTTTTAAGATTTATTTGTTTATTCATACAAGAACTGGGTACAGGCCAGCGGCTTGGGAAGTGAGAGGGTACACCAGAGACAAAGCAGGGCACTGAATAGGCTGATCTACTGAAATACACTGCTGAGGGGAGCAGTGGCAGGGTCAGGAGCAGTTTCCCTTACCATGTGTTGCTCCCTGGCCAGAGATTCAACTAGTGCTGCAGTGGCTGCAGATAGCTTCATAGTGCCTTGCTTTAACCTGCTGCGCCACCATGGAAGGTCCATGAAGTTCATCTTAAGTTCCCATCCTCCTTGACTTGGCTCCACATTCCTTTCAACTCCTCTTCCTGACTTGTAATCACAAGTTACTTTATTATATTTTCCAACAAATTACAATTTTGAATTCTTAGCCCAGTTTTACCTGAGGAGCAGACAAGCTTAGACCTGGTTATCTACTGTAAAATAACCTACAGCATTCATTTATTTTACTTTTCCCAGTCTTTGATACTCTGGACTGGTTAAGATTTTAGAGTCATAGGCTTAAACTAAACGATCTTAACATGTTTCTATCCTATATTATAATACTTCTGCAAAAATGTAGATAGTGGGAATAGTTTTGGACCAAGCAATCTAAAATATCCATGAGAAATATTTGCTTTTTGTAATGATTCAAGTTGTATGCCTCTATAGTAGATAACATGAATGCAAGCAGTATTTCATATACAGTGATTTTTTTAGGATAATTTAAGATCATTTAGAATCAGTCATTTATTTTAGGTCAATATTGACCTGAAAGCATTTTTAATGTAATAGCATAATTTTATTTAAAGTACTATTTTGAAATTTTTCTCATTTAGTTATCTCAGTGTATGTATATTTTTCAAATAGTTGATAGAGGACACTCTAAGAAGTTGTCATTATTCAGTGGGGTCTTCATTAATACTTTAGTTTCACATGCACTAACACTGCAGACTACAATGATCCATTCCATTTAGGGGAGAAAAAAATCTTCTCTTATATGCTGGTTACTTTGTCTGGGTCAAAGGTGGAATTGGAAATATAAGAAATGAGCCTGTGAAAGATAAAGGAATCTAGGCTGCATCTGAATGTACCAAAAGGTGAAAGACATGCTGATTATCCAGATCAAAGAATTTGGGAAGAGGGAGTAGGTGAAGATTGCATGGGGGCTAAAGCCACCTATTGGCAGCTGTCAACCATTAACTTAGTCACAGAGTGGTTGTTCAGTTAACACTAGCTCATTTGAAATTTAGTTGATCAACAGCAAAGTTAAACATATGCAAGGTCACATGCAGTCTGTTCTATTTCTTAAAATACTTTTTGAGCACTTTTAACTCCAAGAAGGCAATCTAAGGCACAGTTCATGGCTGAGCCAGGAACACAGTCCACAGCTCTTGCCCTCCGATCCATGATCCTAATCCAGTGCTTTCTCTCCTCCCCTCCCCCTGCTCTAAAGCTTGGTGTGTTGAATACACTCAGTAGTTCTCAACATGTTTTTTCCTTACAGTTCTTTATTAGCAACATTCATTTAGGTTTTGGACTCCTGTCAAATGTAATGTGAATGGAGACCAGATGCCTTTTCTGAACTCAACAGAACAAGAGGAGAGTCACAGAGCCCATCTTGCCACAATCAAAACTAGTGCTTACAACAACACCCACTGTTGGTGACAGGCTGTGTGGAACAGGGCCAGTGCTGATCTAGCAGTATATGCCAGCTCAATGAGTCAGAAAAATGTTTCAGATGTGCCAGGTTGTTCAGAAATTCCCATCAGTTCCTGGGCAGAATAATTGTTGTGTTCCCCCAAGAGCTAGGAATCAAGATGAGAAGCAGCGTCCTTCGGATGGTGTGTGTCATTCACATCACTTGCTGGCAGCAGAGGGCCACTGCTTTTAAAAGGGTACCACAGACTTGCATGAAGGACTACAAAGGCTAGGGCTGCTGGCAGCAATTCAGAAATACACGGATAGGGGAGAATCAATGTGGGAAGGAATTCAAGGCGGACAAAAGGATTAACAGCAAAAAGATGCAGGGTGTGGGGGACAGATGATTATCGTTTGCTGTGGGTTTAGCAACACTGACATGTTTTTATGAATATTTACAAGAACATTTGGAAGCTGTTTCTTTTGCCCACACAGCCTCCACCCCCAGCCCTCTTGGTAGGAACTGCACCATATTTAATATTTAATAAGAGTAGGAGTGGGAGGGGGATCAGGTCCTCCTTACCTCCAGGTTGCCGTCACCTTGTCTAGTTGCCAAGACACTGAGGGGCAAATATAAGTAAAGGAGAGTTGGAACAATAAGCCAGGTTTTGGTTTCTCTGCCTGTAATAATAAGAAGCCTGTTTATTAAAGGGAATGAGAAGTGAAAGAAATGGTTGTCAAAAGATATGAAAGTAATGAAGTGAGAATCACAAGAGAAAGACCCATTTTGATGCCAGTGCTCTGGCCTTCTTCGTTATCGGAGCTTATTCACCTGTCAAAGTCACATCAATATTCAATTCTTATGAATACTGATAAGTCAGTCCCTACCCTTCCTGATATTGAAACTTTGATAGGGACTGCATTGAATTTATATATTGCTTTGGGTAAGATTACCACCTTAACAACATTAAATCTAATAATTCATGAGCAAGGAATGTCTTTCCATTTAAAATTTTCAATATATCCAGGCCCTCCCTGGTGGTGCAGTGGGTTAGGATGCAGCACTGCAAGCTAGCCACAGCTGCTTCATTGCAAGTTCGATCCCTAGCTCCAGAGATGACCCACCATGGTGTGGCAGTCCTCTCCTGATCCGCCCACTGCTCCCCTCAGCAGTGTACTTCATTGATCTGCCTGTTCTGCTCCCCTCTCTGTCTCTGGTGAGTCCTCTCACCGCCCCCTGCATCTCTGGCCTATACCCAGTTCTGTATGCGTAAATAAACAAATCTTAAAAAAAAAAATTCAATATATTCATCTACAAAATGATAATAGATAAGGATCAATGGAATTTCACCAAAAAAAGAACTTAGCATAATATAGGGACACAAAAAATGTTATTATGATTGTTATTATCATTATTACTAAAGATGGCCCTTAACTTTCATACACTAAACATATTATATATGAACCATGCTTTCATACATTATAACCTGGTACTCCTAAAATGTTGAATTCAAACGTCAAACATTAGCTCACTCACAACAATGTCCAGTTAATTACCAGCACTTAATTACCAGTTATTGAGAAAGGACAGGAAGTTTCATTCTGTGGGAGGATTAGCCATTGGGACCATAAGTGGAATTAATGATTCCTGTGAGCCATTCCCACAGGTATGAGAAGATATCACATTGTGGTTTTCATTTGCATATCCATTATAAAGAGTAATGATTAGCATTATATCAAGTGCTTTGTGGACCATCTGTATATCCTCTTTGGAAAACTGTCTATATTCAGCCCTAATGCTCATTTTTAATTGTGTTATTTTTTTTGTCATTGTTGAGATGCATGAGTATTTTATATACCATGGGTAGGGTATTAACCCCTTATTAGATATATGATGAGTAAATATCTCCTCCAATTCTGTAAAAAATTATATATA
>NW_004567114.1:51266924-51323402 GCF_000260355.1 Condylura cristata | reverse complement strand
ATTATTTATGCATACAGAACTGGGGTACCAAAGGTACAGAGGTGATGAGAGGATTCACCAGAGACAGAGAGGGGAGCAGAGCAAGCAATCGAGGAGAGGGGAAATAGTTGGGGAGAGGGGTGGAGAAGAGGGAGAGTAAAAGAGAATATGGTGATAGCTTACAGTTGCTTTGGTGGTGGGAGAACAATAGTGACCATACCTAAGCAGCAGAGATCATGTATTGTCCAAATATTAAAAATGACGTAAGAAAAAGTACTACATTTTAAAAATTAAAAACAAAATAAAATAAGGTGAAATCCTGTCATTTGTAACAACATGGATAGAGCTAGAGAGCATTATGTTTAGTGAAATGTACCAGACAGAGAAAGGTAAATACTCTATAATTTCATCCATATATGGTATATAGAAAAAACAAGCAGATACACTGAATTTAAAAGAATAAACTTTTGGATTATAAAATCAGTTCATAGTTGATAGAAGTAATGGAATAAAAGGGTTGGGTAAATGCAGTTAAAGAGCAAATACATGGTGAAGTATCAAAACTATAGGACTCTCAGCCGTTAACTTAGTGTAGTAGATACACATACTGATTTTCAAAGATGTATACCTGAAACTTATGTACTAATATAGCACAGTGTTACCTTTATTAAAAAGGATTGAGTCTGGGCCCTCCCTGGTGGCGCAGCGGGTTAAAGCACAGCACTAAGAAGCCAAAGCCACTTCCGCATGAGTTCGATCCCCGCCTGCCCTGGAGGAGATCCACATGGCGTGGCAGACCTCTCCTGACCCGCCCGCTGCTCCCCTCAGCAGTGTACTTCGTTGATCTGCCTGTTCTGCTCCCCACTCTGTCCCTGGTGAATCCTCTCACCCTCCGCATCTCTGGCCTGTACCCCAGTTCAAAAAAAAAAAAAAAAAGGATTGAGTCTTCTCATCCATGAATACATCTTCATTGATTCAGGCTATTTCTCTCAATGATATTTTGTGTTTTTGGTGTTCATTGTATAAATTTTGTCAATTTTATTCCTCAGTATTTCTTATCTTCATGCTATGATAAAAGGCAGTTCCATGTTCATTTCATTTATGATAATTTACTGCTAGTAGAGAGGAATAGAATTATTTTTATATATTAACTTTGTGTCATACAATCTTTCTTGCTAACTTTGTTATCAATTCCATAGGATTTTTAATATGAATGATCATGTCAACTGTGAGTAGTTTTACTTCTCCATTTCAATTTTTATTTCTCCTTAATTTATGGTACTGACTGGAATTCCTGGTTCAGTGTTAAAAAGAACCAGTAAGAGGTTTGGGAATTTTAATTTAGGTAAACATAATCTTTTTTTTTAGATAGAATTTACAAATTAGGAATTTTTCCAAATATGAATGACTTATAGGAGGATGGAAAATCATAAATATGGCACCCATTGTTGGAGAGATGGGCAAGGAACAATGGTAGGAGAGTGAAAGAAAACAAAGCAGACCTTCCAAATTGTTTCCTACCTGTGTCATTTTACATTGGATTAAGAAAATGGACCCAATTAAGTACTGAAAATATTTTTCTGGGCCCTCCCTGGTGGCGCATTGAGTTAAAGCACAGGCTAAGAAGCTAAAGCCACTTCAGCATGAGATCAATCCCTGCCCCAGAGGTGACCACATGGCGCAGCAGACTTCTCCTGACCTGTCTGCTGCTCCCCTCAGCAGTGTACTTCATCGATCTGCCTGTTCTGCTCCCCACTCTGTCTCTGGTGAATCCTCTAACCTTCCCTGCACCTCTGGCCTATACCACAGTTCTGTATGCATAAATTAATAAATAAATCCTTAAAATATATTTTCCCCCTAAAGATAGGAAAGTAAATTGAACCACATACATGAATTTACTCTTCCTCAGAAAAATTTAATGTTTTTTAAACATGTATGATAATGACTATGGATTCACTTTTTTATTGCTAACTAGACTGCAATGAACAGTTTTTATTTTGTACAGTGAGAGAAGATAGCAGTGATTCATATAATGTTTACTATATTATATGTATGTTTATATAAGTATGTATGTGTGTAAATGTGTACATATATGTGTGTGTATATATATGTGTGTGTATATATCTATATGTATATACACATACACAAACACACACACATACACACACACACAGATGTATCATTCTTTGTCTGGTCTACTGTTAGTCCAAGCTATTTCATCATAAATCAGCTTAATTCTTGCTACAGGCTCTATTTTATAACAATTTGATGCTTATTTTTTACCTTTCAATATGCTGATATCCAAACTAACATGTTTTTTATGGAAGTAAGATGAGTCATTCAATTCATTCTAATTTTGTTTGCATACTTGTCAGCTAACACATAAGTTTGATTACAAATAACATGTTTTATGTAAAAAAGTGAATTTTATCAATTGATTAATTGATAAACATACCATGCCAGTACATTCATTTAAGTTAGTGATTAGAATTAGGTGAAAAACAGTCAGAACTAATACATGTGATAACATGAAAAAAACAAGAAAGGAGGAAATTGTCATCTGTCTTACCTAATTCACCCAAAATAATATTTTTAAATTTGTACCTATTAAATGGAACTACCTCCTGGAAAGAGTTCAAAGGAGTTCAGTATCTACGCTCCTGATATGCAAACTGGTCAAATGATATGAGAAAATGGGAGATTCATCAAAGACGTTCAAGTCAGAACAGGTTGATCATGACAGAACTTCTCAGTACTGCAAGTGCAAATGTACTGTTTCAATGGAGTTTAACATTCTGATTAAAAAATTTGTGTCGTTAATGGCTCTGCCTCATAATATCCACAGAGAAGCCTTGATAGTGAGTAAATGATCAAAATCAGCGTCAATGTGCAAAGTAATTTAAGTCAAAATACACATGACCCAAGCCTTTTAGCAGGTAATGAGTTGTTTTAATCATTTCAAATTATACTTTAAAAAGTTATTCAAAATCTGAGTGAATAAAATACCTTTTTCTTTCAAAATCTTTCTGATTTTGAAATTAACTTGTCAAGGTCAAAATGATATAGCATTAAACATCTCCAGTATGACTGCTTTTCAAATACAAAATGCCTATAACAGAAATTGGATCTACCTTATTAAATTAATACTAACCTTTTGTGGAGAAAAAAAATTAATAAAAGATGTATTTTAAAATATAGTCACTTGCATCAAACCGGACATTTTCTATAAAATCAACACATTTCAAATAAAAGTATGTTAAGTATTATGTTCCTAAATTCAAATGAGTTTTTTTTTAAGATTATTTATGCATACAGAACTGGGGTACCAAAGGTACAGAGGTGATGAGAGGATTCACCAGAGACAGAGAGGGGAGCAGAGCAAGCAGATCGAGGAAGTACACTACTGAGGGTTTTTTATATTATAGTTGTGCTCCCAAATTATAGGTACCTGAATATTGACCAGTTTAAAGGGTGATACTAGACAAAACATTCATTATAGTCTCGGGGGTACTAAAAATAGGAAAGCAATATTTTTGCTGACACTGAATCTTTCTCTAAACTACAATAGCCATAGGCCTTTTAAGAATGTATTTCCCCAAGAGTGGGGACAACTAGAAATGGCCCGTCCTTGTCCTAATTGGCCTTGATCAAATAAAGTCTCTTATTTCTGCTGCTGCACCAACACAACACTTGATGCAGTCACAACTATTCATTAAATGGACAGTCTTATGAGATATTTTTGTTGTAGTTAGTTTATTTACCAGCTAAAGATAATGTAGAAGATAATAAGCACAATACAAAAAAAAAAGCAAAAAAAGAGTTGAGGAGGGAGCTAATTGCTGAAAAACTTTATTATCAATAGCTTAGAAAAATAAAAGCATATACTCCTTAATATTAATTTTATATTTTAAGCAGTTTTATTATGATGCCTTAAAAAAGAAAACATAACATGCGAACTGTGTGCCTTTTTGTAAATCAAAATCCTCATGAGCAGGGTATGTTCACACTGACAGCATAAGTTTTATAAGCTAGCAGATAGAAAGAAAATAATAAGTATCCACAATCATCTCACCAGAGATGACACTTGTGCTGGTGAATTTCTGTTTGCACTTCAGGGTCCCTTCTACATAGTTTTCTGCCTTGTTCTGTGTACCAGACAAGACTGATCTCTAGGGACTGCATTTTCATTTCACAGATGGTATGCCTAAAGGGACATCAGAGGATCAGAATAGGAAAAGAGCTTGGTAGGATCTTCCACAGCTTCAGCTCTCTTCACTCTCTGGTGATTGCCCACTGCTCCTAGCTGATGAGGGCCTAGGGTTAGTAATATTGTTCTTTGTTGCTGGGTGCTTTACCACCCCCTCTTAGTTCCTCTAACTCTGCCCACACCCAGATAGCATTCCTTCTTTTCTTCTTGCCTATTGGATATCCTATTCCACCAGGAAGATCACTGCTTACACTTTGCTTTATTTCCTTTCAATTTTTTAAGCCTAGTTGTTCATTTTGCTTTACATGTGTAATCCCCCCCCCGCCATGTTATCGAAAACATTTTACAAACATCATGTATAGCCTATTTCACTTCTTGTTGAACCACCCAAGTTTTGAATGACATAAATAATGCTGTAAAAACATCTTTGAATCTAAATTGTTGTTTGGATTTCTGATTCTTTCTGTGGGATGAGTTCCTAGAATTTAATTACTGAGTCAGAATGAGAAAACATTTAAAATTCTTACTTTTACAGTTAAGCCACATTTTTGACAGCACTGAGTATTATTACTTTTCATTTTTATGATCTCATAAATGAAAAGGCATCTGTTTTTTACATTTGCATTTTCCTATTACTTTTGTATATATATAGTAAGTGACTAATCTTTTATTGTTTAAAATGCTTTATTTTGGAATTTTTTAATATATTAAAAATATAGAAACTGCTATAAAAAGTCTCCATGAATATATTACCCAGCTCTAGCAATCATCATTTACAGTACCTTTAGAAAATTCTTAGACAAAAACGTGAAAAGCACAGACCAGGAGTCTATAAAAAGTAATGTTTCCCCATTTCCGATGCCCAGACCCCAAAGCTGCTCACTCTTCATAAATAGGCTGTTTTATGTACTGCCTTCCAGTTAATTCCTCAGCAGTCCTTGTTGTACCAGTACAATGCTCATATATAATTCATTCAAAGCAGCCTGCTACCCAGGTGCCAAATCTAGGCTTAGAAATGAGGCCAAAGTTTCTTTACTAAAGAGAACCAGATTATAAATTAGTAACTGATTACTTTGCTGCACCACAGAATTAATGCTTTCAAAGGCAGGTAGAGTTACTGAAAAAATGTCTTTTACCCTTTTTTTAATCTGAGTATGAAAAACAAAATTTGATGGAGAATTGAGATCCACAACTACCCTACACCCCTCCAGGAATCCCTGCCCTATACTAAATAGCGCCGTTAATAACGGAAGAGGGTAGGGGCAGGTCAAAAGACTTGGATGTTTCTTTGCTCCAAACTGTGACCTTGAACTCTGACTATCCTACTGGTGGCTGATAGGCTCACACAGTCAGAAAGGGAGGCAGAGGGCAGCATAAGGTCCAAAGCCTTATGGGTACAGGGTAGACAGATTGTAACAATATGATGAAGCACCTGGGAAAATATTATGATGGACAGCAGTTGTTTGCAAGGCTGTTTCATGTAGAGATAACAGAGGTCCTGGATCCTTTATCCCAACCTTTGCCTTCAGGATGCAGAAGACCACACAATGCACAGCTACTTGTAGGTAGTGATACTGTAGCAATCCTAAAATGGCCCTGTGAGTAGACAGGGGCACTCCAAACTTAGTGATTTAGTACAATAACACTGTATATATTCATAAGGGTTAAGGGGCAGCTCAGCTAGTCTTTCTTGGGCTCAGTCATGTGGCTTCATCTAGCTGGTAAGAAGATCTTGACTGGCCTTGCTTATATCCATATTGTCAGCAGGGTCTCTGTCACCACCAGTTGTAACCTGGGCTCCTTCATAGGGTAGTTTTAGGGTTCCATGACATTAAGAGTGGAATCTGCAAGGCCACTTAAAGTCTTGTTTGGTCAGGTCACTTCTACCAGATTTTATTTGTTAAAACAAGTCACCTACCAAGATAGTGAATTCAAGAAGCAAGGAAATAAACTGTTCTTTTGATGGGAAGGCTTACAAAGTGCTCATAGCCATTTTTAATTCACCGCACTCCCATTTGCAATACTGAGAGATCTGAGAGCCAGTTGTTTTACCTATGAGGAAATTGAGATACAAAGAGGTACATTGTTTAAGATAAAGCTGTGCTATGTTTAAAATAGCCAGTATGTTAAGGGGAAGGATGGCCTAAAGGGACTCTGCAGTCTTGTGGACTCCACCCCCTACTCCAGCTTTCTGGACTTTACCCCCTACTCCAGTGATTGGAAACTTCAACTCTGAGCAGTACCAAAGAGAGAACTGATAGGTCCCAGGCATTCTGGGACACTGGGGGATAAATAGGGCGCCATTTTGTCTCTCGCTCAGGAAACGGCTCTCAGGACCACATGACCTGGGGTTTTCAGTTAGTTTGTTTCCAGAGCTCCAAGTCAGCTGAGCAGGTTAGATATTCCAGTTGTTGTTTCCTTTACTTCTCCCCATTTTGTAAATAAACCCATTTTGACCCTGCGGTATAAATGAATTTTAAGCATGAGGGTGAGGCCCTACAGACAGGCAGCCCAATTCACACTGGGTACCCTGTAACAAGTAGTCCAGTACCTTAATAGTATCTGGGTGGCTGTTAGAATAAATTCTTAGATCCAACTCCAGGGGTATTAAATTAGCATAGAGATACTATCTAAATAATGTCATAGTTGGTACTGTTAGTTTTATTCTATATTCATTCATATGTTGCCTTAAAGTATATCCCAGGAACCTGTTTTAATCAAGTATCCAGGTGATGCTTATGTACTCTAAAGTTGGAAAGGTAGTATCATTAGAACAAACGGATTTGAAGTGAATCAAAGCACAGTTAATTCCCAGTTTTATCACCTGCTAGGTGAGTGAACTTGAATAGATCATTTACATTTTGGAACTTCTGTTTTTCTTATCAGAAAAAAAAAAAAGCTATTAGTATCTGCTTTGCCTACTCCATCAGCCTGTTTTGAATATCAAAAGAAAATGTTGCCTAGAAAAGCAGGCAGTAAAATAATGATGACTTTGGTAATTTTGTCCAAGATCACAAAATTTATCAGTGATAGAATCAAGACTAAGGGCCCTCTCTAATGGTGCAAGGAGTTAAAACATAGCACTGTGAAGCTGCACCAGCCACTTCAGAACAAGTTCGATCCCCAGCCAGGGAGATGACCTTAGACCTTTCCTGAGCCACCTACTGCTCCCCTCAGCAGTGTAGTTCAGTACATCTGCCTGTTCTGCTTCCTGCTTTGTCTCTGGTGATTCCTCTCACCCCCAGCCCCGCATCTCCGACCTGTACACCCAGTTCTGTATGCATACATAAATAAACTTTGAAAAAAAATCAAGACTAAAATAGCTGGGTTCCTGGTCTTAAACCTCTTCAAGGACAAACAGAATTGAATCAGCCACTTCTTTTAGTCTTTCCCAGATCTACAGAGCTATAGCAAATAGCAGTACTGATTATAAAGAGCAAATAGTGGCATGTTTTGCATTCTCAGTGTGACTAAGAGCCCCTTTCTGTTCCCCTCCCCTTCCTCAGTGGCACAGATCCCTCAAGCCCCTAAACAAGCTCAGTCAAAGCTATCCCAGCAGGTCATGGTCGTCTTCCTGCCTTCATGGGAAAGAATTATTGAGTGGGAAGTGTTCAGGATGAGGGAGTGTTACTGAGGAGTGGGAGGTGGAGTGACAATCCTGGCCTAGATTGTGTTTTTCAAGTTTGATGTATGTCAGTGGAATGGCATCTACAGCCTGCTGAAGCTTTTGGAGAGTCAGAATTTGAGAGCTGGTGGGTGACAAATTGCAATCTCTTCCTGATTATTCACCTCCTCCATCCTATATTTTTAATTCACCCACTCTTAATTCTAATCTTCCCTCCAAGCAGTTTTCTAAAACTCAAAAGCCTGTTTTATCAGCTTCTTCAGCCTTCATCAAACTCGGGCTAATGTAGAAAGAAGGTAGTAAAGTCTAGATAACCCCCTTTTCCTAGTTAATCATAATCCTAGTTTTACACCAAGTTGACAGGGAAAAAAGAAATATGTATCCAGGCATTAAAAGAAAAGTAACTCAGCCTAAACAAAAGTGGTAACACAGACATCTTGGGCCCAAAGCCCAAGTCCATCCCTTAATGACCTTGAACACTACTCTGTTCTTCATTTACTATTCTGTGACATGAAGAATGATAACACATAGATGTCATGTGGGCTATATGATATAAAGCCCTTAAAATATGCATCTACATAGATAGAGCACTATAGCTTTTGCCATATCTTACTGGTCCATAGTAGATTACTACAACTACCTATCAAATCTCCTTCATTAAGTTTCATTAAGTTTCCCATCTCCCACCTTCAGGAATATATTATCTATTACACAAACTCTACACACTTCTTGGCTTAGCACTGAAGATACTGCTCATTAGTTCCTTCCTCTATTCACCCACATTACTCAATATGTTTATAAGAGAGTTTCTTACCCACAGCAACAGTAACATTTCTTTGTTACCTTAAGTGAAACCATCTGTATGTACATTGTAGGGTGTTTAGCAGCTAGATACCTATATAGCAATCTTTCAGTCATGAAGCCCACAGATGTCTCCAAAAGTTGTTGAATATCCCGACACATAAGTAAGCCTTCCAGTTGAGAACCCATCATAGTTAGGAAAGGTCCTTTTAAGAATTCACTTGATTAAAATGGACCCATTCCGGAGAAAATAATAATAATAATGAACAACTATATATGAGAGACATTTTATGGGAGTAGACTGGGGAATGGGATCAAAAATGGGGGGGGGGGGGAGAGTGCACTGAACTATGGTGATGGCACACGGGTGATTTGGTGATGGGAAGCCCACGGGGACTACAGCTGAGATGGAAAAGGGCACAAAATGATGTAAAAAAAAAAACTATTATATTATTTTTTAACAAATGGACCCCGTTAGATAATCCAGGATAATCTCCCCATCTCAAAGTTCTTAACTGTAATCACATTTGCCAAGTTCCTTTTGCCATATAAGATAACATATTCACAGGCTTGTGAGCCTAGGGGCCATGAAGTTAAAACAACCAACCCATTGTTCCATCTACTACAAAAAGTAAAAAAGTGTGAATTATGGGCCCTCCCTGGTGGCACAGCGGGTTAAAGCACAGCATTAAGAAGCTAAAGCCACTTCCACATGAGTTCGATTCCCGCCTGCCCCAGAGGTGACCACATGGTGCGGCAGACCTCCCCTGACCCACCCACTGCTCCCCTTAGCAGTGTATTTCGTCAAGCTCTGTCTCTGGTGAATACTATCACCCTCCACATCTCTGGCCTGTACCCCAGTTCTGTATGAATAAATAAATAACTCTTTAAAAAAAAGTGTGAATTGTAAGTAAATCTGGATTATATTCACATTAATAATGTAATGGGAATTTCTGAACACATTTTCTCCCTCATTTCTTAGATGAGCAGCATGATAACTCTTCATCCTCTGGACTTTCGATGTTAACTGAATTTCTATAGACTTTATGGCCATCTGCTTTACTGACCAAGATATTTCATGACTTCACACTCTCTTCTCTGGTTTAGAATAATCAATATTTGAAACAGATGGGGTGAAATCTTTTGAAGTTTTGTCATAACTTTAGCAAAGGAAGTTAGAAAAATCTAGCTAACTTGAAATGCTACCTCCCTATTAAATATTAATATGTTCACTATATGTACATTAAATATACATACTAATGTGTGTGCTGATTACTTATGTAAGTATATAATAGGTGTTTAACTAAATGTGGACAATGAGATTCTCTTAGGCACTGGTGTCTTAGAGATGCCTGGCACTAGACAGTGGAGGTAAGGCCATCATATAAAGTAATGTCAGTTGTCTTCGGCACAAGGCCTGTGGAATTCATGCTTAAATTCCAGTCCATTATCCTAGGTCTAACTATTCAGAAGAAGCGACATTATTTTTTTAGATTTGCATGAAGGCATCATATGAGTTAATGGTGACCTTACCTGAATTGCATTTAGAAAGAGGGATAAAATGCACCTTTGGCAACTGCTTACAGGGCCACAGTTAGTCATACCTAGGACACATGGAGAAGCTACACATATACTATCCAAATTACTCTAGTTCCCTGATGGCAGAGTATATGGAACAGCCAATAGAGCAATACAACCCTTACCCCTAGATATATAGCTGGAGAATATGACTAGGACAAAGGCAAGTTATGACAAATTCTCCAGTCTACCATGGTTTCTATCTCCCATTCTGTCCATTTTTACCATATCTACCATGAATTGTTCATTTAACTCTGTGGTGTCTTTACCAACCAATATAGAGCATTGAATATAGTAGCTTTTCAGTCAGAGATACAAAAATACCAGCTTAAACGTAAATTTAGGAGCTTTGCCAAGTAAACCCTACTTAAATAGAATGAATTATTGCTAAGCATCTCATCTTATTTAATATCAAAATATATTTGACTAATATTAACATCAGCCAGTTTGGAACTATACCAAGCCATCAAGACCAGAGACATGTTTAACAAACGATGTATTATTATATGTGTACACTATATATAATATATATTATGCTATTTAATAATATAGTGTTATGCTTCCAGACATTATGGCTACCCTATAGATAAGTAAATAGAAGGGGAAATGGGGGGGGCAGGACAAAATAAGGCATTAGAAATCACCCAGCATAACCTCATACAGAAAGATAAAATTCATCATCATCAAAAGAATTCTTTGAGATGCTTTTTGTTAAGAGCCCACAATTTGCTTGTTCCCATTCAAAAATGCACTATTCAAACACTGACAAACAATATCTAAGAATCTCTAGTAGAGATAAAGCTATACCATTGGCTTGTCATTCATTTTAAGGACTTTTTATTGTAGAATAGGAAAGATCAGATAGAAATGATTATGATTCTGTAGAAATATATATTTCAGTAAAATCACACACATTTCTACAGATCCATACACTAAATATCTGTTTCTTTTAGAAAATCAAATACAAATAAATGCTATTGGAAAGAAATGTTATAGAAATTCATTTCCAAAATCTTTCATTTCCTTTTGTATACATCTTAGAAGAAAGGAAATGAAATCTTTTTACAGGTCAATGAAGTGAGTTTATTCCACAACACTAAGATTTTGAATACAAGTACACTTTAGCTCAGTATTTGGTGGACAAATATGCAGGTCACAGACTGCCCACAGTTTACCTGATTAGGATTTACATGCTTCTATCAGTTTCTCCTCATTAATCATATTTATATATATATACATATATATGTATATAATCATATTTATTATATGTATATAATCATATTTATATATATATACATATATATGTATATGTATATAATCCCACTGTTCTCTGAATTTTCTGACTTCCACCTCTTTGAACAGTCTCACCCCACTCTCTGGATCCTACTTTCACTTTTCTGCATCTGACAAGCTCACATTCATAAATTTAGTCCCAGAAAAATGCCATCTCTTCTTATTTTCCCTGGCTACACTCTCCTTATTCCCCCTCCTGTGACTGCAGAACTACTAACTTTTAATTCCTGTTTCCAAAGCATTTCTGTTGCATGTATCTGTGTGACAGAACCTATTACAATGAGTTATTATTTGTTTACATGTACATAGGCCACTCATCTGTAGGCAGAACTTCTTAAAATATGGGCTTTTTCCCTCATGTTTTCTCATAAACCAGCACATTTTCTTGCATAGTCTGGCGAATAGATTGAATAGAAGAAATATGTAAGAGATGAACTTTCTTTTCCCTGAGATCACACCCATTTGAAAGATTATACAAGTATCTTTACAAGACTGATAATGAGCTTAATGGTACTTAATATCAATTATGTTCAATGTTAGAAATAGCTTCAAATTTAGTGTTTTTTTTTTAAGATTTATTTATTTGTGCATACAGAACTGGGGTACAGGCCAGAGGCTTAGGCGCGGCAAGAGGCTTCACCAGAGACAGAGTGGGGAGCAGAACAGACAGATTGACAAAGTACACTGCTGAGGGGAGCAGCGGGCACGTCAGGAGAGGCCACACCATGTGGTCACCTCTGGGGCAGGCGGGAATCGAACTCATGCGGAAGTGGCTTTAGCTTCTTAGTGCTGTGCTTTAACCCTCTGTGCCACCAGGGAGGGCCAAATTTAGTGTTTTTTTTAACCAATGGTAGTTAAACAAAGATATTAAAGGAAATTTTATTGCAGGAATTGCTCAAATTGAAACAGGTTTGAGAACAAATCCAATTTAAAGACATGCCTTTTACTTCTATTTACCTACAAGATATTTAAAATGGAATACTTTGGGGTAGAATAACACAAGTCTCCATCTTCAATTGTGAACCACTAGGAAGGCCTTTTTACAGTTTTACAATGTACTGTTTGGTTTTTCAAAAATTTAAATTGTCTCTGATTATTCACTGCCATAGATTGCTAACAGTAACGATCACGAAAATGAACCTATGCTGTATGGAAAACTGTGATTCAAATAGATTGGGTATAAACTTCCCAAGATGGTACAAGTTGGAATAACGTCCCTAGGTCTTACTCTGTACAACTCTGCTGTACCATGTGGATCACCTCCGGGGCAGGGATCAAACTCACTGAAGTGGCTGCGGCTAGCTTTGCAGTGCTGCGCTTTAACACATTGTGCCACCTGGGAGGGCTCCAGAATAAATAATTCTAAGTGACAAGAGATCTAGCATTATTCTTCCATTGATTTCCCCAGGCAGTTGGCTTTTGGTGGATCCATAAACTTGCAAATAAACTATACCTTCCGAGATTCCAGAAGTTAAGTTGTAAACTGACATTGGTCACCAAGTACCCCATCATCCTTATTTGCCCACTCTCAAATCTCCTCCCCCTTCCATACACCTACACAAAGAGAAACTTTACCCTTTATCTCATCTCTTTATGTGCCCTTCTTTTGTCTAAATTAAGAAACAATCCATGTCTTTACAAAAGTGGTTCACTTACACATTTACCTGTTAGCTACTTGTTATTCTTATCTTCAAGCCATTCTGTCTCATCAGCACATCATTTATCTACTCAAAAACCTTCTGTTTCCTCTGGCTTTAATTCTAATCCTAATGCCCTTGACTTCCTAACATTACTCCTGACTGTCCCAAATATATACCTCTGTACCTTGTGGGTATATACCATTCAGTTCACCACCTCTGACATAGCAGGCTATTGAGATGACCTTTCTACTTCTGTCCACTCCCTAAAATGATAATATCCCCCAAGAGCTACTCAGTCCTATTACTCCAGTCCTGTTTGACCTGCCAGAACTCTCTACCTCAAGCTTCCTATAACTCTTAGAAAAATAACACAGAGATTAATTCTTCCTTAACCATCATTGTGTCTTTACTGTTTTACTTTATACTCATATTCCCCTTATCTCTCCAGCTACATTATAAACTCTTGAGACAAAAGTAATGTGTGTTTGTGTGTGTGTTATTCATTTCTCCTGGGAACTGATAGCAATTGTTGGTGTGACTTGCTGTACCTTATACTCATGGCAAAGCCATAGTTGAATAATATAGGTATGCTGTAAAAGCAAATTGATATGACTTGTATTTTGGAAAAACTGGGCACAATTGTATTAGCTTTTGTGGAGTCGTTATTCCTCCTACCCAGCTTAACATCCACATGAAAATGAGATTATAAGGGGGTTGAAAAGTATTCCAAATCTATAGCTGCTTTCCTGAGACTGTGTTAGTTTATCCCAGCAAAGATACCACTTCACAGATCTAAGATGGCATTGAGTGGCAGCACAGAGTCATCTCTTCCAGGGACTCAGCAAAACATCACTGAAGAATACACTTGGAAGAGAACTGAGGGCTTGATGGTCCAGGAGCTGGAATAGCTACCACCAGAAAGGGTAGGAAAGCCTGAGAAATGATCACATCAGAAATGATATCAGGACATTTCTGCCAAAACTTCTTGAACTTCCCTCTATACCTAGCCCATTATGGTAGATGAGCATAGAGAATATTCCCACAGCTGGTGAGCCTAGTTTGGAAGTCCTGAAAGGTACTATTCCCTACGTTCCCTAGGTTCCCAGGACTTCCCTGGGTTGCCCAACCTGGTATAGCTGGGCAAGCACCACTTTATAGCTGGACAGGATCCACCTCACCCAAAAGATTACAGATGCCAGCCAGGCAGGCACTAAGATGATGGAATCTGGAATTGGTAAAAGTTACATTGATAGTCTCAAGAAGCACCAACCTCTCTTCTGTCTAGTCTTAGCAGGCATCTGAACAGCCTAACTACTACACATTCTATAACTTTCCATAGTGCCTGTAATTTGGGTCAAGCCCATAAAATCCCTGGCTGTTGCATTTGAGTCTCTAGGTGAAAGAAACTACCAGAAAAAAAAACATGAAGAAATAAAAACTAGGCTGAATTTGAAGGATTTACAGTGTGGGGCTTTTGGGAGAACACTACTGGTGGAGTCAGCCTTGACCTTCCTTGACTAGAAAGTGATTGTAGATGCGTACCTCTGTTCAAGAAACTGCAACAACAGGGGAGAGTTATATTGTTGGCAATCTATCTTAACAACCTATGTTCACACCCAGTGCATCTCCAGCCCTTACCCTGTAGGCTGGGCTCTTAGACCACCACCCTTCACCACTCTTGGACCGTTGAGCATCAGTCATCCTGTTTGGTGATGAGCTTTCAATCAATACAAAAGAAAGCAAAGCATCCAAGACTGACACCATAGGCCAATACTCTAGCACTTGCAATTCTAACACACAACCATCATCCCAACAAAACTTTTTAAATTAATCCATACAAATAATCACAGAGCATCAAACAGAATGAGGAGGCCATGAAATTCACTACAATTGGTAGATCAAAATAAAACCTTGAAAAAAATTACTAGTATGATAGGATTTAACCAAAGTATCAAAAGAAATCTTAAGAGCAACAGTGTTAATGGTACTTACTGAAATTGTGAAACCAATGGATGAACAAAATTAGAATACAGGACAGAGTAAATACAGAAGGACTCCAAATAAGCAACATAGAAATAAAGAATGTAATAGCTGAACTTAAAAATACAGTAGATAAGGCCAATAAGCATGTGAAAAAATGTTCAACATCTCTTGTAATAATAGAGATGCAAATTAAAACCACAATGAGATACCACCTCACCCCAGTGAGAATGGCACATCTTCACATAACCAGCAACAACAAATGTTGGTGAGGATGTGGAGAAAAAGGAACTCTCCTGCACTGCTGGTGGGAATGCAAACTAGTACAACCATGATGAAAAACTGTTTGGAGGTTCTTCAAACTGCTAAACATGGAGCTTCCCTACAACCCAGCAATCCCACTCCTAGGTATCTACCCAAAAGACACAAAAACACTGATTCAAAAAGATCTGCACCCCCATGTTTATTGCTGCTTTATTTACAATTGGAAAGACATGGATACAACCCAAATGCCCAAAAGTAGATTACTGGATTAAAAAGCTGTGGTACAGGGCCCTCCCTGGTGGCACAGCGGGTTAAAAGCACAGCACTGAGAATCTAAACCCACTTCCGCATGAGTTCGATTCCCGCCTGCCCTGGAGGAGATCCACATGGCGTGGCAGACCTCTCCTGACCCGCCCGCTGCTCCCCTCAGCAGTGTACTTCCTCGATCTGTCTGTTCTGCTCCCCACTCTGTCTCTGGTGAATCCTCTCACCCTCCGCATCTCTGGCCTATACCCCAGTTCTGTATAAATAAATAAATAAATCTTTAAAAAAAAAAAAAAAAAGCTGTGGTACATATACACAATGGAATGTTACTCAGCAACCAAAAAAAAAAAAAAATAAGTACATGCCTTTTGCAGCAACATGGATGGGAGCTGGAAAAAATCATGCTGAGTGAAATAAGCCAGAAAGAAAAGGGAAAATACCACATGGTTTCACTCATAGCAGGAGTATAAAGGATCAGGCGAGAAAATAATAATAATGAACAGCTATATACCAGAGACATTTTATGGGGGCGGAATGGGGAGAGGGAGCAAAAATAGGGGGGGAGGGAAGTACACTGGACTATGGTGATGGCACATGGGTGATTTGGTGATGGGAAGCCCACAGGGATTATGACTGAGATGGAAATAGGCACAAAATGATGTAAAAATAAACTATTATATTATTTTTTTTAAATACAGTAGGTAGACAGCATCAATGAGCCATAGTATCAAATCATTGAGAAGCATCTGAAAAGATCAACAAAACAAAAAGAGAATTTTTTAAAAAAAAGACAATATAAGAGACTATGAGACTGTATAATAAAGAAATAATATTTACATAATAGGATTCTCAAAGGAGAAGAGAGAGAAAGGGGTCCACATCACATTTGAAGAAATAATAGCTGAAAACTTCCCCAAAACTAGGGAAGGAAACAAACATCCAGATCCAAGAAGCTCAAAGAGTTTAAAACAAAATAAACTCAAACACATTACACCAAATAAGTTATAAGCCAAATGGCAACAATGAAAGAATCCTAAAAGCAGCTAGGAAAAAAAATGTTATATGTAAGGAAATCTCCATAGAACTACCAGTGGGTTTTTCACTAGAGACTTTACAAATCAGAAGAGAATACCATGATAGGTTCATTGTTCAAGGAAAAAGGATCCAACCAGAAATCCTCTACCCAGATAGGCTAACCCTCAAAACTGAAGGAAAAAATAAACAGCTTTACAAATAAACAATAGTTAAAGGAATGCATCCTCTAACCTAGCATAAGAAATATTAAAGGGACTTCTATAAAGTGAGAAGAAACTTAAAAGTAACAAGTCTCTAAAAATGTAAAACATGGGAGGACTACAAAAATGGGGACTCAAGAAAGGAGATTAACTTCCTTTCTGTTTAACAAAGTTTGTAAGTATAGAATCCTTTATATAAATAACATGCTTTCAAATATGGTTCATTGACTAAAGGACACTGAAAGAAACGGAAGGTAGAGTATCATAATGTAACTGTTGCATTGAAATGTATATAAAACTGAGTTTGATATACTGGTTTTATAAGTGATAATTTATTGCAAATTATATTGACAGTTATTGAACATAATTATTCACCATAGGCACCATCCCTAATCAATTAATCAGGGCACAATTCAACTTTATTTTATTTCTTGCATGTGGCAACAACCAACCTTTTTTTTTTTTTTGCATTTTCCTTTGCCTACTTTGCTGCTGTTGAAACATTTTAACTAATTAGATGTTAATTCTTAGCAATAAATGAAACTCTTAAGGTGCTTAAATAGTAAACTCCACAATAAAATCTGTGTATTCCAGAACATTTTCCTCAGACTCTGAAAGAATCTCCAGAGATTGTATCCAAAGGTGGTTCCAGAGCCCTCCCTGATTTTGGCCAGCAGAGGCATCTCCAAAAATCCTATAGAACAAATTCTTTTGTATTCAGATTTCAGTCAATTACTTAAATATGGAAACCAGGCTTTTTGAATATTTATCTGATTCAACAATAGAAGTATAGGTAACACTAGATACACATGCAAAATTCTGAACAGGTTGAGTGGTGACTGAAAGCTAACAAAATAAAATCTGGAAAGGAGAAAAGTAGAGTCTTGTTCCCATTGGTAGTATGGAGTCAAATCCCCCTAACAGGATGGTGAATATAAAGAGTAAGAATGCGCATATGAAAAGAGTCCTACTGTTTCAGTTAACATCATATAATAGAAATCAACAGTGAAATATAACTCAAAAAATGCTAGTGAATAATTGGTCTGCATGCTTCTCTGTAGAGTTAAAAGTAAGAAAATGAAAATCCTCTTGCTTTCTGTCTTGGTCAGACTCAGAATATAGTATTGTATTAACACCAGTGTTATAGCTTGCTAAGGAAATTAAAATACAGAAATATATATAACAAAGGATTGCAGTTACAGTATTGAAACATTTCAACACCAGTCCTGTGAAGACTGATTAGGAAAAAAGTAGATATGTTATCTAGGAAGGGAGAAGTTAAGAGAGAAAGAAGGGTTGCCTTCAAAATTCATAGAATTGGCTAAAAAAGAGCAAAGATGGATTCTGAGCAACAACTGCAAAAACATGAAGGAGTGTTAATTAACAAAAATTTTAGGAAAGCAGTCAGCCTATAGAGTTTTAGATATCCCCTGCCCAAATGCGTGTCTCAAGGACATGGTTCTCTGTTGTCATCAGTCTCTGACCTAAAGTGCATTCCAGCCCCACAGTTCTAGAATTCTGTAAGGGAAGAACAGATGTGTCAAATTTGTTACTACACTGAATTTTTTAAGTTCTTTCTTCTATTGAAAAATCAAGAACATCTTTGCAAAATAAAAATAGAATTTTATTATAGCATTACAAACATTTTATGCCATTCTTTATAGTTTCAAAACTATGAATATCCAATCAAACTTCATAATTGCTTTCATAAATGCCTAATTAAACTATAAATATTATTAAATATATCCACGTACAATAAAGGAATGGAAACATCTGCATGAAAATGAAAAATTTAGACTAGCAGCTGGATATTTTACCTACACAATGCTAGACACCAAGATATTCAGAAACATCAAATGCTGATAGAATTTTGGCATGTCATCTGGATATTTGACTCTTCTACTTTTATTTCAAACTGCTTCTTAGTTTTTTCAGTTTCCCCGTTTTTTGATGATTCCCATTATCAAAAAGTTTTATAAACTTCACTGGATAACATTGGTCAGTCAACCACAGTTTCTCCTTCTCTGACAGCTGCACAACTCTGATCAGATACCCTTCAACCCTTCAATTCTCTCTCTCTCTCTTTTTTTTAATTAGTAGGGTATATTTTTAAAGATTTATTCATTTATGCATACAAGAACTGGGGTAGAGGCCAGAGGTGTGGAGGGTCAGAAGATCTGCCAGAGACAGACCAGGGAGCTGAACTGGCAGACGTACTGAAATACACTGCTGAGGGGAGCAAGGGGTGAGCCAAAAGAGGTCTGCTGCACCACGTGGGCCATCTCTCTGGCCAGGGATCAAACCCGTGCTGCAGCTGGCTTCAGATAATTTCATAGTACTGTGCTCCAACCTGTTGCACCACCAGGAAGAGCCCTCAATTCTCTTTTCTACAGGAAGAATCAAATAGGGGCTATGGGAATGCACCCCCACACACCCCTTTATAACTGTGATGGCTATAAGAAAATCCATACAATCTGACTCAGTACCCTTCACTGTGAAATGTTCTTCACACTACCTCATCCCCACCTTATTTCTATTTTAGATGCCAGTGAAATAGTTCTAATTCAGTATCGTCTTTGATCTCAGTTTCCAGCACAGTGTTTTTCTTGACTTGCTTACAGTCAAATTCACTATACCCACAGTTTTCACAATGCTTACAGTCAAATTCATAATGGTGACAATAATAACTCCAACTTAATAAGGACATATGTTCAATTACAGGAACTGTAATTCTCATTTGACAGAGGAAGACACTGATGCAAGGAAATTTAATAACTTGCCCAAATTCTCATGACTAGTACCCTAGATCTTAAATACATATTCAGATTTTCTCATTTTGGAGCCTCTCTGTCTTAAGCACTATGACTGGAAAACAATAAAATTAGTCTTTTCTAATTTCTAGATATTATCAAGTATATTCAAACTCGGAAGTGGTTATAATAGATTCCTTCTGTTGTTGAGAAGTACCTGAAACCCTACCTCTTTCTAGAAGCCTCCATCTATGTATCAGGAAAATGACATTTGTCCTATTACAGCAGAGTCCTTTTGGCTTCCCAGCATTTGTTCTCTGCTTGTTCTCTTTACAGTATAAATGCAGCAGATAAGCTTGTCCATTGAAATACTTTTGTGTTTTACAGGGGTTAATCTGCATGAATGAAATAATTCATTCATTCAACAAATATTTACTCAGCTATTTAGGCACTGATGACATAAGAATAAATGTGAGAAATCTCAGCCCTCAAACTCAATTCTTGTGGGGGAGATATGGCACACAAGATAAATATATAAATCAATCATATGGTATGTTAGATGATGATAAGTGTTAATGAAAATATAAAGCATGGAAGAAGTATGTGCACTGTCAAGTAGGAGTATGAAATTTTAGATTATGGTGTTCAGGAAAGCCATATGATGAACATGACTTAAATAACATTCTGAAGGAGTAAGGAATGCAGTCATGAGGTGCATAGGAAAGGAGCATTTAGGACAGAAGAACCTAAGGTGACAACATGCCTGGCATGTTCCAGAAATAACAGGAAGCCACTGGGACCAGAGAGGGAAAAATGAGAATGTGGCAGGAATTTTGTGGGAGCAGGGAGAAAGAGGGGAAGGGGTGGAAACAGAAAGGCATGTAGGTAGAGGAAGCCAGGGTGGAAAGAGTTCTAATTATGAAAGCCTTAACAGAGTAAAGAGTAAATTATGAGTTTGTCTTTTATTTGAGTCAACTGGGAAGCAATTGGAGGGTTTTGAGCCGAGGCATGAAAGATCTGAAATTCGTTCCAACAGGATCCTCTGACTGTACATTGAGAATTGACTGCAGTGGGTCAGGGGTAGAAACAAAGAGACCATATGGGAGGTTATCACCATAATTCAGGTGACAGATGGGGGGGTGGGTTGCTCCAGGAGTAACAGAGTAACAACAGGGGAGGTACGAGTTGATAGAATTCTATATATGTTTTGGAGTAAAGCTGATAAAATTTGCTGACAGATGTGAGAAATGAAAGAAAAAAAGGAAAAAAAAGAGTCAAGAAACACAAATTTGGGTCTGAATAAATAAAAAAGAGTTGATTAAAAACTCCTTGAAGGAGGGAATCAGTGACACTTATATTCACTTAATACATAATGAATATAAATTTTAAAATAGTAAAATGAATTGAAATTCCTCTAGAAAGTGTTAAGTATGTGTAAAGCAAAAATAGGATAATATGAAGGTGTGTGATTAAAATATAGGATATTTCCCTATTTAAATATGACATTGATAGTGCCGTGTACCCAGTAAATAAAAGGAGGGCTTAATTCTTTCTACAGTGGTATTCAGATAGCAGATACTGAACACAGCATTAAATATTTGCCAGAAAATCTGATAGTCAGATTTTGATATTTATTAAGGACTTTCCATATTGAGTTTAATTAAGGATTTGATTATGAATTCTACCTTGAAGGCATGATTACTACTTATCTCTTCACTCTTGGGCCAAAGAGAATTACAGATGCTGAATATCTCTCTACTGCATCTATGAAATAGTCATTAGTTTGAAAAGGCATCTCTTTTCTTAGTGTTGAAAATTGCCTAGAGAAATTTAACTCATTCAGCTTTTATAGTACTCTGTCTTGTAAGGAGAATACTGGATATATTTTTATTATTAAAACCAAGAAAAATAGATGAATCATCACAACTAATTTCCTGATAAATATGCAATTGTCTTTTATTACCCTTTTATTAGTATGTATTAGGGATTTATTCCTGTTAATACTGTAAAATAATGGCAGGGAAATAATACTGCTTTCTTACATTTTACTACCTACTTTCATAACGTAGGGACTTTTCCTAGATTTCCCATTTCCAGTGTGTCAATGGAAAAACATCACCATAGAGACTCTTTAAGGAACCCTATTGTTAGCTAACTATCTTGAGTATCATAAAGAGCTGGAGGGTTATTGCAGTCCATTTTAGCTCCTAGAAACTTATGAAACACAATATTAAATGTATGAGGAGTCATATGACTATTTGACAAAGAAGGAACTCCTGGGACATAAGTGGTGTCTCTTCTCTCAGGAATTGGAAGGCTAGAATATCTAAACTGCCAATGCATGATAACTCTGCAATCCCTACACTACCTTTTTCTGATTGAATACTCCTGTCTTATCTCTCCCCTCCTTCCAACTCAAGACTTACATGATTAGCCCTAGAAATATTTAGAAACTCTTGTTTCCTTTGAAGATGTTTGAATGGTAAGAGAAACAATAATCATATTGTAGGAGGGGAAAACAAGCAAGGATAAATACCTGTTTTTGCTTTCCCTTTGCAAATGATCTGAAGAAGTCACCAAAATTCTAGTGAATTTTAAGGCCACTATCTGAAATAAATGGCCAAGGAAACAGTGACTGAAATTAATTCAATCCAAACAATTAAGCAGTTACAAATTTTCTCAAAGATTTATTATTTATTTATTCATACAGAACTAGGGTACAAGCCAGAGGTGAAGGGGCGATGAGAGCATTCACCAGAGACAAAGTGGGGAACAGAACAGGCAGACTGACGAAGTACACTGCCAAGGGGAGCAGTGGGCGGGTCAGGAGAGGTCTGCCGGGCCCTGTGGGTCACCTCTGGGGCGGGGATCAACTCAAGCTGAAGAGGTTGCTACCAGCTTGTAGTACCGCACCCTAACCTGTTCTGCCACCAGGGAGGGCCCCATACAAATTTTCAGGTCCTGTATTCTGGCATAAAAAGTATATCCTTTTGGGCCTTCCCAACAGGTTAGGAAGCAGCACTGTACGCTGGCCGCAGCCACTTCAGTGAGGGTTCAATCCCTGGCCCTGGAGGTGACCCATATGGTGTGGCAGAATTCTCCTGACCCGCCTGCTGCTCCCCTTATTTCGGTGTATTTCGGTGATCTGCCTGTTCTGCTCCCCACTCTCTCTGGTGAAGCCTTCACCGCCCCTTCGCCTCTGGCTTGTACCATAGTTCTGTATGATTGAATAAATCAATCTTTAAATATATATATACATATATATATCCTTTTTTTTCTGTAACACCTCACTTTACACCTGAAAACCTCCCTCGGAGGTATGATAGATGTGTGGTCTTAAATATGCCCACAAAATGATTGTGTTCATCACTTCCTACATCCATACTCAGTGATACCAGACTGATGTCAGTTTGAAATTGACCATAGGGCTAATAATTTATACTATGGACATCAGCAACTGTTTCAATTCTACATTTGGTTTGTGTGTGTGTGTGTGTGTGTGTGTTTTTAACTAGAGAACCAGTCTTGTTATATAGTTACCAGCATATTCTGCTCTCCCCTGTTATAGAAATGCAATCCTAGTCAATTATGGATGCATTTCCTCCCTTCTCTTCTCCCTGTAGGAACATTTACATTCTAAAGTGCTTGTGGATTCATGCGTGTGTCTGGGAAAGATATCTAGTCAGTCACCAGCATCTGTCCACTATGATGTCTTCTGCAATGATCATACAATTCCATCTTGTTCTCAGTTAATATCTCCTCCCATTTCAGCAACCATCAGCAAGCTATTTCCAACCCACCATCTCCTGCTTTGTGTGGTCCAGTCTGCCTCCCACCATAGTCATCCCTTTTTCACAATTGTGAGGCCCCTTTACCTACTGTTCTCTACTAACTTCTGCTCACCTTTCCCAAACAACAGAAAAATGTGGCAATTCCAACATTCTACTCTTAATTTGGGAAGTGCAAATTTTGGCAGACTCTCACATATTTTCAGGCCAGGCATAACTTGTCACCATAAGCACTATGTTGCTACTACCACATCAGGGATGTGGAACAACTCTTGACCTTGTCCTTTTTCTCACATGCTTACCAAAAGATAAGATGCTGGGCTCCATGTCAGGGGAGAGTTGAGCCCCCACTGAGACTCTGCTGAGGTTCTCTTCTTGGTGACCTGTTGCTCTCTGACTAACTCTCAGCTGTCTTTTACCCAGCACAAAGAAAGTTTTTATTTTCCCCAGAGCATTGGGGAATCTGGGGGGGAGAGGGAAGGGAAGCAGAAACCTAGCTGGGTAAGTATTCTTCCATACCTATCACTTAGTCTATACCAAGATCTTGATTCTGAGTACATTTGGCTTACAGATGGACTCCTCAGCTATAGATAAACCTCTTGTTTGATTTGGTAATGATATTAGATATCCATTCCTGTTTTTTTTTTTACCTTAAATACTCAGTATAAGCATATTCATTTTTCAGGAAGGAGGAAAAGACAATATTATTTCATCTACCACCAGTGTCAAAATATAACATGAAGGTTAAAATAAAGAGCTACAAAAGGAAGGTTATTTCCTCTGATTTTTCTCTAACATAATACTTACTCTAGGTTTTATATTTTATTCCCTTCTTTATATTTGTCCTTGAACTCCATTTCAGACAGTGTCATTCATGCTGTAAACCCTTAGTAACTTGTTCCTCCTGAACCACGGCCTAGGTGTAATCTTCACTCCTTTCTCAGGATTCCTGCTAGGAGCTATCATGTATTCAGATAATTTTTTCAATCTCCACATTAATTGTTGATTTCTATAATATTCCTTTCAAAAAGACAGCCTCATCATAATGCTGAAAATAACTGTTTTCAGACATCTTTGTGATTGTCTTACATGTAATAATAAATATAATTATAAGAATAATAACAATAAATTACAGTGTATCTATTTTGAATATTAAAATTAGTAGAATCAGTTTTCCTACCAATATTCTTCTTTGAGCATCACATTCAGAACCTACAAACTGCAAATGTTTATTTTTATTGAAAAAGATAGGTAGCTTGCTAACTGTATTTTATATCAGGAATAAATATGAATTTGTGAAAGAGAGAATTGATTTACTGGCAATCATATGTCATTGTTTTAAAGGTAAACTAGAGAACTTTTCCCAAAACAACTTTAAATAAAATTAAAACCCATCTTCCTCTCTCTTAGGCAAATTCTGAAATATAGATAATGAAAAGCAAGGGATTCACTTTCATCTATATAAAAATGTATGCTGGTAAAATTATTAAAAATGAGAGACTGTATCTATGTGAAATGCCAAATGTTTGGTAGCAATAATAGAAAGTGTAGACTATAGGAGTTTAAAGAAAGAAAAAACCAGTCTGGACTAAGACTGTCACTAAAACTTCCAGAAGGAAAAGAAGCAGAATTTAAAATGGATTTTTAGGATAGGTAGGATTTAGATAGTTGTAGAGGAAATGGGAAGCATATTTTAGTGAGGAGAGTAGCATTAGCATAGAACATGCTTTGTTTCAATAAGAGAGTGAATGTATCTAGTTAGGACAGATAAAAAGGCAGCCCAGAATGATAAGATAGGAGGCCTAAATGTGAACCTCAACTATACTAAGCAAAAAGTAAAAAGATAACTCACATAGTGGGAAAAAATATTTTCAATTAATATGGCTGATAAAGATATAGTATTAAATATATATAAAGATCATTTATAAAAATCAATAATGAAAGCACCGATACCCCAATTAAAAACTGAAGGAAATAGTTGAATAGATATTTCTCAGATTTAAGATCTGCATATGGCCAATAAGACCCTGAAAAGATGTTCACTATTATTACTCATTAGGGAAATGCAAATCAAAACCACAATGAGCTACTAAATCAAACACACTAGGATGATTATAATTTTTTAAAAAGATCATTACAAGGGCAGTAATGATATCAAAAAATCAGAACCATCATACATACATTACTGGTGGAACAATTTGGCAGTTCCTACAAAATGTGTGTGTGTGTGTGTGTGTGTGTGTGTTACCAAATGACCAGGCATTTCCATACCTAAATATATACCCAAGAGAAACAAAAACACGTATTCACAAAAAAACTTTAATGGTTTTAAACAAAAAGACACCCAACTGAATAGGAGGAAATATTTGCATGTCATGTATCCGAAAAGGAGCTAATATCCAAGATCTGCAAATAACATTCAACTCAATAGAATTCTTTCCACTCAATAAAAACCAAAAAATAATTAGGAATGGGTGAGTTGATGGTGGGAAGCCCACGGGGATTACAACCAGGATGGAAAAATGAACAAAATGAAAAATGATGTAAAAATAAATAAATAATTAGTTAACTAGAAACTCTAAATAGACACTTTTTCCAAAGAAGACCTACAAATGGCCAACAAGCACATACAATTTTTTTCAAATGCCAAAGCCACAATGAGATAGCACCTCATTCCTATAAGAATGACTCATGTCAATATAAACAAAAATAACAAATGTTTTCTAGGGTGTTGAGAGAAAGGAAATCTGTTGCTAGGAATGTAAATTGCTCCAACCCCTATAGAAAACAATATGAAGGGTTCTCAAATTATTTAAAACATATACTAGGTGATCCAGCAATTCCACACCATAGTATTTATCAAGGATTGCAAAAACACTAATTCAAAGGGACATATACCCTTCTATGTTCATTGTAGCACTATTTCTAATGACCAAGCTATGGAAACAACCTAAGTGCTCAGAAACAGGTGAACAGGTCAGGAATGTATGGTGTGTGTACACAGTGGAGTACTACTAACTTAATACAAAAGATAAATTCTTAGCTTTTGCTACAACATGGGAAACTGAAGGGGATTTTGCTAAGCAAAATAATTTAGAAGAAGAAAGGCCAATAATAGATGCTGTAACTTATATCTGAAATATAGAGAAACAAAGCTAAAGGTCAAACCCTCAAAACCTGACTGTAGAACTGAGATTACCAGAAGGGGAGGATTGAGAACAAAGTGAGGAAAGGGCACAGTAGTCTATGATAGTGGGCTGTGAGTGATTTGGTGGTGGGTATGGTATGATAACAACACCTGAAGGGGGAGACCCTATACCTCTAAAGCACAAACAACATTGTAAACCAATATTCCCTCAATTTAACACAAAATGGTTAATTATAAAAAATATGAACTCTTGCCATTTGCAGCAACACAGATAGAACTGAAAGCTGTGGTGCTCAATGAAATAAATTATAAGGATACAGACAAATAATGGGTAATTTCACTAGTGGAATATGGGGAGAGGAAGGGAGTAAAGAAATTGACAATTAAACCAGGAAAAAAAAGGGAGAAATACAATCATGAAATTAAGGATACCAGAGGAGTAGTGAGCATGTGTACCAAAGGGGGCCTAATGACCTAGGGCAAAGGACTATGGGTGCTTTGATTATGGGGTTGGTATGGTAACCTACATCTAAGCAGGTGTGAACCTATTTCTCTGAATTATATATAGTGCTGTAAACCAAGGTTAAAACGCAAAATAAAATGTCATGAGGAAAAATAAAAATAAAATCTCTTTTTCTTAAAGGTTATCAGAAAGTTCCTTGCTACTAACTTATAATAGTAAGCAGGTGTTTATTTGTACCCAGGTAATAAATTTTAATTTGTGATAATGAGATAATGATAACCACCTTTTTCTTGTAATTATTAGCTCCTCACCACTCTGAATGCTCCTTCTCTACCTCCTGCTCCCTAAGTGAGAGATCTCGCCCCAAAGAATTTTTTTTTTTTTAAGATTTATTCATTCATATGGAACTGAGGTACAGGCCAGAGTTGCAGGGGCAGTGAGAGGATTCACCAGAGACAGAGTGGGGGGCAGAACAGGCAGATCAACGAAGTACACTGCTGAGGGGAGCAGCAGGCAAGTCAGGAGAGGTCTGCTGTGCATGTGGTCACCTCCGGGGCAGGCGGGGATCAAACTCATGCGGAAGTGGCTTTCGATTCTTAGTGCTGCGCTTTAACCTGCTGTGCCACGGGGGGGGTGTGGGGGGTGGGGGGGGGTAAAGAAGTATTTTTAATCCTTTTAACTTATAGAGGGTTTGATGTTCTTACCCAACCCATGATTTCTGTAGGACTTGAAACTCTTTACTCAGTATGACTCCACAGCTCCAATGCCTCTCTTCCTACTGTTGTCCCTAAATGTACTTCAAGGCTGCTGCTCAGTCTTAATGGGACCAAAACTAGGCAGACTTATTCTGTGTTTTATCTATAATCTCAGTATCTTCACAACCACTCCATCTCAAAAATTAGAATACTTCCTAGCCATTACTTTTTTTTAAAGATTTATTTATTTATTCGTACAGAACTGGGGTACAGGTCAGAGATGCTGAGGTTGAGAGGATTCAGCAGAGACAGAATGGGGAGCAGAACAGGCAGATCAACAAAGTACACTGCTGAGGGGAGCAGCGGACGAGTCAGGAGAGGTCTGCTTTGCCATGTGGATCATCTCCGGGGCAGGCGGGAATCGAACTCATGCGGAAGTGGTTTAAACTTCTTTGTGCTGTGCTTTAACCCGCTGCGCCACCAGGGAGGGCCCCCCTAGCCATTTTTTTAATAAAATCTGTTCCTACAACTTGTTGACTCTGCATTCACAGCTCTTAACTTCTATCCCATAATTTCCTTTCCCTCTAAAAACAACCTAATTCAAATATTCGCTGTATCATGGCTTCAATAACCTATTCTATATTCATGTCTTATCCATCATTCAAAACCTGGTTCAGACATCATTCTGCATGATGTCTTATCCAATTTCTCTACCTAAAAGTGGTCTCTCCTTTTAAAAGCTTATCATACTTTTACCCTCACATTTTCAAGAATCCCAGTAAAATAGAGAATCTATAATACTCTTATAGGAAAGCTCCTGAAGTAAAGAAACAACACTAAAATATACTCTGCAATTTAAAATTTTTATTACACTGCTTTGTATCCAGCTGTTGGAGTGTCAGAAAAGTCACGGCAAATAGAAAAAATACATCATGACTTCTGACAATCTAATAGTTGCTAAAGGAATGTAAGAAAGCTAGTATGTATATACAATAAGTCCTTATTATTAGTTCTATGAATAAATTTCATATTATCCTCCCCCCCCACCCCACAAGATCATCTGTATTAGGCATTGTTAATAATTTGCAATCAGAATTCAGATGACCCAAAAATAAAAGAAAATACTCACACAGACAGCTTCCTACTTACTTATATCCCATATATACAAATAAAAACAGTATAGAACAAGCCAGAAATTCCTCTTCCCTCTGTTACTACCATTACCATGAAGTTCTTCATCCACAAGAAGGGAACATTGCTATTGATCACCCTCACTACGATGTACAGGGAGTTGATAAGGATCAGATCAGATTTTTTTCACGCCTGCAGGGTCATCCTCTTACCCAGACCATCCCTTTTATCCTTCTGCTTCTGTACATATCCATTCCTTGCCTCTCATTCCAGTCCCCCAGACATATCACTCAGTTCCTGTCCTGCTGGAAATTATTCTCTGGCCATAGGAACCACCAGCAGAGACTTCAGTCCATAGCTCTCCAAGTCCTGTGGTCACAGAGTAAAGGACTGTTCCTTCTCATCCTTGGGATGAGACAATGATCTGCTCTGACATTCTGAATATATTTGCTCATAGAAATATTATTTAAAATAAAAATTAGCTTCTGTATTTACAATACATTTTACATGCTCACCAGCAAATTCAGTAACCTATGTTATAATGTTTTCTTGGGAATATGGCTTCTGAATTTTAAGCATGAATTTACAAATGAAACTAATTGCCAAAGAGTGGGACAAATTGTCATATATTGGTAACTTCATTTACACTTGAACAGAATGTTTATTTTTTTAATTATCATCATTATTTTTCCTTATTACATTATTATTAATCCTAAACTCTAGTCTGTTTTGTTGCTATCAGCAGTTCAAGAGATTAAATCAATGCAATCCAGTAAAAGATCCTTCCAGTTAAATAAACTTTTAGAGATGGAATTTTAGAAATTGTGTCTCAAAATTTTTAAGTAAAGAGAACAAATATTTTGGGTAAAACCCAAATGAGTACTTGATTTTCCAACTAAATGTGTGAACCTTTATTGATACAGTCAGTTATGATTTTAGTATTCAAATGATGAGAACTATTTAAACTACCCTTCAATCTGCTTCAGATTTCTCCCCATCACCTTAGGAAGATGTTATACTGCTGACGACTAGGTGTGATTTTGTCACATCAAAATACATATACACCTGTGCTTAAGACAGAAAGGTGATTGTGAATAAGACTCACAGTTCGTAGGTACAGCGGGATGGTACAGAGCAGAAGGTTTGATAATGAGAAATTACAGTTTCCTGCAATTCTTGAGGACTGGAGGGAGGGAATTATTTGCTTTATGCTGGCAGCAATTTCCCTAAACCCTGTGAGATGACATAGCTCAAGCTGTTGCAAATGTAGACAGAGAAGCTACCAGCCACAGTTCTTGGTTGGAGCAAGATTCCCCGGGGCATGAAATATATTGAAAAGCCTTCCTAAATAGGATTGATCACTTAATTTGACTGTTCTAGAGAAAAATCCTGCATGGTCTGCAACTTCTGTCATTTGTTCACAGCTTTCTGGAAGCTTATTAATGACTTCTGCCATATATGTATGTGTTTTCATGCATGTGTATTTTTGATTAGATAATGTAATTAGACACAATCTTAGATATAATGCAGCCAAAGCGTTAGACACTACTTATCAAATCAGCCTTAACTTGGCTTTTACAATATGTGATCATAACCAGCAAGTTCTTTCTCTGAGAAAAAAATCAGTTTTAAATGCATAATTATGTCATTTTTCTAAGATGGGTATGGAGATATCAACCATTGCCACCAATCTTCAAAACAAAACAACCAGCAACATAAAGACAACCTTCATGTTTAAAAACAGAGGAGTTGATAGCTGTTTTGTTAGCTGCACACTTTAGTTTGAGGGGTTAACTTTTGCCTCTCACTTAGACTTTTTCTTTCATGAATGAGCAATTAATTACTTTGCTGCTGTCACTGTTTCAGAGCTTCAGTTTACAATAGTCTTTTGTTTTCTTGCAAACGAAAAGAACTTTGAAGGATTTCAATCTTCAAAAACATGGAACACTTTCTTTCTCTTTATTTCTGAACACAAAAAAGTGTCTATTCTTATGTATATTTAATAACAGGCTTCCAAAAGAACCTTATTGTGCACCTTAACATGATCTGATTGATTCTTGCAGCTAAGTCAAAGGAATACATACAAATCCTAGTTCTGGGAAACGTTCTCTATTTAAAAATTTTTAAGTGTAAACTTTATAATAAACTAGTAAAGTAAATGTAAATAATGTTGTATTTCATTTTAAATACAGTTAAACGCACAGTGAACACAGCCAACTCTCTCCAAATGATGCTGTAACTTGTATAATGAACTACATCCTCTTAAGTCACAGAAAGTTCAGTGCAACTACAGTTTACAATTATGGAGAAAATTCAGTATGTCCTTGTGTAAAAATGTTTAGCCATTAAGAACAAAGAACTGCATGTATTTATGTGTACACACACATACTTACACTCTATCGACAAAGGAAAACAAGGTTCAGGCATTATCTGATAGAATCAAGTGGGCATTGATAATATCTGAGCCATCAATCCCTAGTATCTTTCTTTTATTCCTTATGAAGAGAGGTAGGTAGGGCAATTAATTTGGCTTGCATAATAAAACTCAGTTGTCTAGAATGGTTGCATAAATGAAATATCCTACACATTTAATAGTCTGATTAATTTAGCACTAGCCAATATATATGTTTTGTCCAATTAATATAAAAATATGAATAATTCAGTTCAACTTAGAGAACAACTTCCATCTAAGGTTAAGAAGAATTGAACTTAGAAGGTATTTTAGTCTTGCTATTTAAAATATTATAGTCCTAAGACAAGTTTTCATAATATTGGGGAGAATGTTTATGGTTGTACACAAATGCACATACCCAGTTGATAGGGTTAAATGCCAACAAATTCAGAAAATACTATAGTATATTGTTGATTTGGGGCTGGAACAAATTAAACTAACTAGGCTTTCTGTTCATTTGGGGGGTGCAAGAAGTGAAAGAACTACCCAAATGCCTTCCTACACACAGCGAAATTTCATCCTGGTATCTATTCATAACATGGTAGGAAATGAGTTCATCAGATTTTGAGGTCCAGATCCCATCACTTTCTAATGGTGCAATCCTGGATAAATCTGTTAACATCTCCAAGCTTTAGGTCCATCATCTGTAAAAGGAAGATCATTCCACCTAATTTTTAGAGCATTTTTGATGGTCCAATAAGAAAGTCCTTGTAAACTTATAATTTGCTGGGAATTAATGGGAATTCATGTTGATTTGTTCTTAGCAAGAAAATTATACTTATTTCCTTAAAATAAGTTTCTAGACATGAAATTATTTTGTCCATGAACATTTTTAAGATTCTAGATGCATGCTGCTTTGTTGCCCTCAAACTGCCAATTCCCAGTAGCAATAGCAGTATACTGTAACTAGATATGCATTTCTTTGCATTTAGAATTAACCTGCTGAGTCCTCAAGAGGAAGCCTAGATCTTGTGTCATTCATCTCTTTTTTCTAGGTACCTACCACAGGGACAGATGCACAACACATGCTCCATCAATGTTTATTTAGTGAATATATTTTTTCCTCTTACATAAATAAGCACATCTATTTTTTTTTAATGCACCACCTTTTCAGAGTTTCAGTAAAGAGCCTACTCATTAATTCTGGAGGCCGTTGATGGTAAATCAAATCAAATAAGCATAGTCAATGGAGTAGTTCTCACATAGGGAGATTATTTTAAAATGCAGATTTCTTTGTTCCACTTGTAGAGATTCCTATTTATTAGGGCCCCAGACATCTGTATTTTTATTCACCATCCTCTGACCACCATGATTCCTGACAGAGGTAATGCACACATTCTACTTTGATAGACAATGCTATCTGTAGTCTGTGCCTTATGGTACCAGAACTTCAAGTTCCTTCAGCCCTGAAATTTAAACATAACCAAGCAAAATACCCAGAGCTCTTATCCATAATATCAGTTGATTTGTAGAAGATGCACTGCAGTAAACTAGCTAGGTTGTGTTGATTTGGGGATGGAACAAATTAAACTAACTAGGCTCTCTGTTGATTTGGAGATGCAAGAGGTGAAAAAACTACCCTAAAACTTCCTACACACAGCAACATTTCATCCAGGTACCTATTCACAGCATGATAGGAACTGAATTTGTCAGATTTTGACGGAAAGTAAAAATTATGTTATCACTCAGTTTCATTCTGTTCGATCCAAAATTCACACAGCTGGTTGGGAGTGGCCTTCAGGGAGGGTGCCAGCATCAAAGTCCATGAAGGCAGAGTGAAGCAGCCTATCACTTGCTGTCATTTTGTGGGAGCCCAAAACCAAAAGACCCAGATGAAGTTTTGAAGAAGGTGGTCTTCAGAAAGATGCCTCAAGGGTCACCTGCAAGTGTAGGAACTGAGACTTAGAAGCCAATGCTCCTGAGAAAGAGGCATTCAAAGCAAATAGACAAATGATACTAGTAAAGAGCCACTCTTAAGCTTGATTGCTAGTTCACGTAGTTTTGGATTGTGTAGTTCTCGGTGCATCCATATCAGCTTTTTTCAGAATGGGTCCCCATTATCCAACTATACTAAGCCTCAGATGAGAAAATAGATGCTATCATACATCACTTCTCTCTTCTTATATAATATAAGGATAGGTTAATAAGAGAATTACATTAGCAGGATGTCTGTTACATAATACAGGTGGTCAATCTTTTCCCTCTTTTTCTCTCTTCTCTCATCCCATCCTTACTTCCAGTGTCTTTCAGTGTCTAGCTTTTTACATAGCCCAAAAGAATTTGTTGAAAATTTAATCATATGACAGTGTACTTGTTATGGAATACACAGTGAAAATATAAATCTTAAATCATAACCTCATTGAAATTATAATCTGATAGGAAATGAAAAATAACACAGATGTAATAACTGGGGAAGCTGTTAACAGTGTTTATTAAGTAACTCAGTTTATTTAATTAACTAAATCATATCGTATTAAAAATTATCTATTGGATTGTCCTTAAGTACAATAGCAATTCAGATGAGGAAGAATTTACAGGTAAAACCCCAGGGATTGGTCAGTTTAATCTTGGCTCTGAAATAAATACATTTTATTTATTATTTATTATGTGTCAATTATACTTAATTGATAGGTTTGTATTTTATCTTTATCATTACTTGCTTCCTCTTTATGAAAGTACTGTTTAGTTTGCATAGAGGCAAAGACATTACAGATATGAGAAAAGTAGCAGTTCTGAAACAAGAGAATGAGAGGATTTATACCATGCATTACTCAGGCAGTGCTGCTCTACAAGTAAGCCTTTTGAATCCCAACATAACAGGTTTGTCTGTACTTTCCCATCTAAGTCAATTATAGCCCTTACCATGCCATCTGCACAATTCAAGTTCTTATCATTTATTGATAGAACAATACAGTCCAAATCTAAGAAGTAAGTCTGTATAAAGTCATAGCAGGTTATGTTAGAAATAAGGTACTATTTTATTATTCAAAATATAATCACAGAAATAACCTGAACCAAAATTTTCTTGAACTGTGAACATTGCAAGGAAGAAGTAATGCAGTGTGAGGTAGGAAACTAAACTAGTCTTGGTGACAGGTGACTAGATTTGAGTTCCATCACTCACCCCACCTCTGCAATTTGATTGTGTGACCTTGGATAAATTATTTTATTTTTGTGTTTAAATTGAAATAATAAAAATGTCTTTAGCACAAAATTTTTGTGATGGTCAAATTTTTATGATTCAATGTAGTTGAATACCTTTGGAAATTATAAAGCATTATGGAAATATTGTTGCTACTTTTATTACTATTTGGATAACTAGGAATTCTTATAACAAGATAATAGATTTAGTTTTGCTAAGAAAGAACTGGGGGGAAAGAAAGGATATGCTTCCTCTTTTCTTCAGGCATACTAACTAAACTTTCGCTCTGTAATCAAGCTCTTGTATTTAGCTCACTCCACATAAAGCTTATTGGTGATTCGCAGTCAGAGTACCTTGCCTTACAAGGATGTTCAGAACACCTTTATCTATCCTAGAAAATAGTATTTCAGAAGCCGTTGCATTTTTCTCTGTACCTAAGTGCATTTACTCTTTTACCAAAGAAAGATTACACCGCCAGAAAAATTAGTCTATTTCTGCCTCTTTAAAAGACTCTCTTCTCTTCATCATTCCTGGCTTGTGTTGAAACCAGATGGTAAAACCATGACTGGAACATCCTTTGGTGTCCAGAAGGAGGCCAGTCTGGCCAAACCATTGTCATTCTTGTCAGCCACCAGAGTCAAAAACATTTTTATAGTTAATCATCAGGAGTGCCTACTGGCTCTAACAGCCATTTATGCAGTATTTGTCAGCATGAAGGTTCCATCCACACCACAGATGACGCCATGTCGGCACAAAATGTGTTCCACTATCCTCCAGCAATGAGCTGAGTAAATTCTCATGGCTGACTCCCAAAGCAAACTACAATATAAAATTTAGTTGCAGGACTTTTTTCCACCAATTTGTGTGGAGACTAATATCTTTCATTTCTAAAAACTATCCCCCTTACAGCAAGTTTGTCCTGTGGCCCTCTTAAAACACAGGGAGTTAAAGAACTACAGCAAATTTACTACAAATATTTTTAAATTAACCTACCCTAAAATGAACTTTATTTCAATATATGAGAGTTGCAGTCTTAAATTTTGAAGAAGGAACCAGAGTAATTTTATAGATAAGAGCCCACCAGTAAAATTCTGTCTACCTACAGCTTCAGTAATCAGTTGTAGCAAGGAGACAGTGAATGTGAAAATTATATGACTATAATAAATGCACTGTGCTTTAGAGCTAAAAGAGGCATTTTAGTGGACACAGAAAAGGAAGGCATTGAATAGTAGTGATTTTAAGCATGTCAAGGAGGTGAGTTTATCAGACCCTGTATGCAGCTAATAGATAATACTCATTCTTCAAGTACTTTAGAACAACAAATCCAGGTATCGGGAGAGGGACGTCCAAAAGTGACTTCTCTACTTTACAGTTGCAGCTTGTCACCATATCAGAGGGCGTCAGATGAATATTTCATGTGAAAGGTTCAAGTAGAAAAATTTGAAGGAGATGCCTAGACCAACAGGACTAAATTGCGATTATATACTACAGTATTACAAGAGGCTCTAACACAGATTTGACTTGTTTGTATGATGAAAGTACATATCCAGGCTGCAAACCATAGACACTTCAGGTCATAACTGATGAAGACGTGCAGAAACCAGAATGCATACTGAAGTTAATCTCCCTGCCATGATATTTACATTCATAGTATTTATATTTATAGTTTTTTGCACAAAAACTACTTTGTGCAAAAATAAAAAAAAATAAATTTGTTGTTATGCTAAATCTATTATTCTCCTGTTAATGGAGATTATTGAAATGTATTTATTTACTTCTGGTTAGTAACAGCTGAAATGTGACCATCAATACTTTTTTTTTTCTTTAAAAATGTTTCAGAAATTATCTGAGATATGTGAATTATGGTGGAAGGTTACTGGTATGTTTTGGTTCCTACCTTTTGACAATTAACTCTTTTCCTATACATAGTGTTTAGATCAGTAATACACTCTTTGTTATTTTTAATTTGAATTTTTGTATTTTCATGATACATTAGCCATTAAAAGGGACAGAGAGACTTTTAAATTAAACAATAGTCAGAAACTCTGAAAACTGTGAAGATATTAGCATGTTCTATTTAAAAGAATAACAATTGAAACAAATATTTTTTTAAAAGAAAGAACCTCAGCCTAAGGAAAAATGAAATGTCATTTAAAGCAAAATGGAAGAAATTCAACAGAATTATTTGTAATAAAACAAGTAATGATGAAAAAGACAAATACTGGACATTTACACAGATGACTACTTGACAAAGCAAAATACTTAAGAAAATTAGCAAATACTAATAAACAAAGTGTGGTTTCTGAAGTTCAGAAAGGGTGGAGATGGAGAAAAGGTCAAAAGGGGAAAAAGAAAGAGTATAGAAATATAGTCATATTTTTGTTTACAAGCTGTTGTGTTATGCTTGTTGTCCCATGGTGAAGCATAAGAAAAATGATGTTATCACATCTTAAAAAAAACCCAAATACCACAATAGAGAGCAATAATGTAGCAGACAGTACAGATTTCTTTCCAAGAGCCCAATGCCTAATTTAAATGTCTTTTGGTTGGCCAATCATTTTCATTCCCATGCCAGCATGATTGGAAACAAGCTTCTTTCAACCCCCCACTTCAGTCCTTAACTGAGCCAATCAGCAAAACAAGACGGGTTTTGAACCTACAGAGTAAATAAGATCATACGTTTAAAGAAACATGACTCTCTAGCTGTCCTTTGTTAGATTAGAGATGCATTATTTCATTCCTTAAGGAAAAGATATTTGTTTTGCTTTCTGAAAGATAAGTGAGCTATAAACAACTTTACAATAATTTAAATGTTCTGAAAATCACCCAATACTGAAAGATATTTCTACTCATAAATCAAAAAGTGAGTCATTCTGGGATGGAAGCTATGTCAAGTTAAAAATTATTCAGAAAGGAATTTCAGGATTCTAACCTTCTTTTGCTCCAAGTATTATATAAAGAGAGCTGAAAATCACCTGGCAATAATAATTTTACAAATTTAAACAGGGCTCCTGATATCAATTTTCTCCTCACATATTAAGAAGCTAATAAAATATAGATTAAATAAAGCCTAACCATCCATGTAAGCCTTTACTTGTTATGTAAGAAACCAGAATCTTATGTAATATGCACCTTCTAGCTAATTCTTCAAATTCTGAATGCTTTGTGTGATACCAAGGAATACTGAATAATGGGGTTTAAAATGTTTTTAAAAGCTGTTTGAATATGTGCAAAGCATCTGAGCTACTTTTATCAGTAGTTTGGTGACATCTAGTGGAAATAATGATTTGCGGCCTGAAGTACTGAGAAGTTCAAGTCCTATAGCAAAAAGAAATTATTTAAGACCAAAAACATGTATAAAAATTGAAACATTTCCCTTCCTTATGGCCCAAGTAACAGGTATGAACAAATGTAAATAATCCCTCTGAAGAAGAAACTTGACATTCATGTGAATTATTGTAATTGTTTTCTGTTTATAAAGTACATGTTCTTTGTAAAGAAATTAGAATAGAGACACACAAGAAAACAAAATTATCCATAATGATTCCACCCCAAAATGAATACGATTGATATTTAATATCTTTTCATCCAAACATACATATTTCCATTGATTTTTTTACTAAATTTGAATATTCTGAATTTACAATTTTATATCCTAATGTTTTTAACATTCTGAGAACATTTTTTGCGTGTTCTCGAATATAAAAATAATTTTAACTATGAAAAGCAAAGAACGATAATATTACCTTTTTTCAGAAGAGGAAGCCATAAATCTATAATTTTGTGAATTATATGAAGATTTGAGAATGGTGTAAAATATGATTCTAATGAAGTTCTTTTTTAGTAGTTTTTATTTTTATTTATTTATGTTTACAAAACTGCAGTGCAGACCAGAGGTTTTGGGGTAAGAGGATTCACAAGAGACAGAGTAAGGGCCAGAACAGGCAGGTCTATTAAAATACACTGCTGAAGGGAGGAGCAAGTGGGTCAGGAGAGATCTGCCACACCATGTGGGTCAGCTCGGTAGCTGGGGATCAAACTGGTGCTTCAGTGGCTGAGGATAGCTTGATAGTGCTAAGACTTAACTGTGCCAACAAAGAGGTCCTATATTGATATAGTTTTTAAAAAGACTATAGTATCCAAAGAAATGTTAGGTATGTGTTTTATATTAATAAAATTTTATCAGACTTATTTACAATACCACAAGGTATTGAAAATAAATGAGATCCAGACTTTAAAAGTGAGACAAAGTGGTCTAAATCGGAAAAATGAAATGAAAATTCTAAATGATGAATTGTGGTCAATATATAGTAGTACAACAAAGGAGGAGTTTATAGTCTTTCAAAGAAAAGGAAATAGGAAATTACTCCCAAGGAGTACAGCTGTGAAGGACTTTGAAGAATAAATAAGGAGGAAGGATATTTTATATAGAAGAAAGCCTGGGTAAAGACAGTAAAGCATGGAATGACTTGGCGTAGGTTGGTGTCCCTGGAGAAAAGTAGTCATGATGAAAGAAGTGACTAGAGAGGTGAGCAGAAGCAGATGGCTATGAATCTTTATCATGGAGGTTATGGAAACCCACGAAAAGTTCTTTTTAAGGACAGTAGCATGATTACATTAGCATTTTATAAAATCATGCTGACTGAAATGTGGAAATTGAATAGGAGAAGAGGAGACCAGCTAGTAGCCTGTCGCAGCAGTTCACAAAAAATAGCTGTGAGTTTAGACAGAAAACAGAGAGCTGGAGACTCTTTAAAGGGAGTCAAAAGGCAAGATTTAAATATGCTGGGTGAGGGATCCATAGAGGCCAGGAATGACCTTGGTTTCTACTTTAGGTGGCTGATACTTAGAACAGCATTCGCATAATTAAAGGGAATTGTTTATATTTTTAGAACAATATATTTTAGGATTAGAAAAAAATCCTTATTTATCTTAACATTACATAATAGGTAGCAGAAAAAGAGGTATTCACACCTTGTAAGAATGGTTCTGGTTGTCAAATAGGTTTTCTTTAGCATAGAGGTCAAGGAAAAAAACTGTCATCACAAAAATATGCCTCCACACTGATAAAAAAAAAAAATGCCTGCATTGCAAGCACAGAGTGGTTAACATTTCTAATTGGCTTTAGTATAGTGCCAAGACTCAGGAGTGAGAGGAGTACTAAAGAGGTCAGAAACATAATCAAGGAAATTCCAAAGAAAAACTAGCTTTATTTGTCATAGAAATTCATCTTTATGGCCTGCCATTTCAGGAGAATAAATGACCAGCTGAACTTTTTGGTATTGAAAAGACATTTCTAAAATGTAAGGAACATTAAAATTGGATCATTTCAAACAGTCTGCATTCCACTGTGCATTTATTCAATACACCAAACCTACAAAGTGCAGAAAGAGACCTGGGTTCATGAGTAGTGGTCCACTAATGATCTAAATTACTATCTCAACAAGAACCATTGCTGTGTTGTGCCCTTGCTAGGTGCTCTGTTTACCTGCTGCCAGGCAGCGGATGTTTCACCTACCACTGGTGGAGTGCTAACCTTGGGCTAAGTGCTTTACAAACATTATCCAGTTTAATCCTTTCAAAATCTTATGAGTTTAGCCCTGTGATGCTTAGGAAGGTTAAGCCATTTACCCAGGGTCACTCAGCCAGTAAGTGGAGAAGCTCAGATTCAAATCCTAGTCTCCTCTAGCTCTAGATCGAGGCCTTAGTCATGCTGGCCCAGTTCAGCACTGTTCTTTTTTTTTTTTTTTTAAATCAAATTCTCCTAAATTTTATTATGTCATGCTTTCTGAGCAGGGACCATGCATCTACTAACTAAATTCTGCACACCAACATAGTTTTATTCCTACTTCAGACTTGTGGCCTGCACAACTGACTTTGCAGTGTGTTCTTACTTTGTTTCAGAGCATACAGAGCTGGTGTGTGAGAGACAGGTGGCAGCCAGTTGCTATGGCAATTGACTGTGATTAATGATAAAGGATAATTATTGTAGCAAATTTCTGTTTAGTGTGAAAATCTAACTTGCCCCCTCCCCACAGGGGGCACAACCCTTTATACCTACCTACACAAAACAGCCCATCATCTTGCATAAGCTCGCCTGGACCATTCTACTTTGCTTCGAAGAGCTAAGTAAAGCTTTGCTCCTGAAAGATTTAAAAGAAGAGATGAGTCATAGAAAGAAAATTCAAAAGAAAAAAAAAAATATGTCTACCTGCTATACAGACTGTCTAAACTTGTTTTTGTTTAATTAAAAAGTAAAGAAAATAATCCCATGTATTACACATTCCTGAACCATATTTAATTGCTGTTTAAATAGACACATGGTTAATTACTAGATACTAAGACTATATGATCAAATAATATTTTTAAACTGACTTAAAATACCATAAGAAAAAATTATTTCCTAGAACAAGTGGTTCCAACAAATCTATATACTCAGTATTATTTACCAACCTTTCTTAGTTAGCAAGTAGCCCTTGTGATGGGAAAGCTCTGTTTAGTATGGCAGGAGCAATGCAGAGTGAAAAACTCTGCTAGTACATTGTAACTCAGTGTTCTATGGAAGTTATAAAAAGACAGTTTCTACCTATAGTACATTATAGATTATAGTAGATAAATATTATTATAGAAAGAGATGCCAAAGTACAAAGCCTAAAAACTGGTAATTGACATAAAATCTAACACCTATGTAGTCTCTCATTTCTTCCCATCCCTAAACTGGGGCCTAAATACTTTCCACTCTTAAGTTTCATTCTAAATGAAGCTTAAAATTGTTTGACATTCCAGTGATGAATCTCCAGGTATTGTTCTCACAAACAAGAAAGTCAATAATAACACTCTAGTCTAAGTTCTGTTTCATAATTATCTTTTTCTTTTTCATTCCTTTTCTCCCTTACACTTACCACACAGCCTAGAGACAAGTGGAGAAGCTTTTGATATATTCTCCACATATGTATAAACACACACACACACACTTGTGTGTGTGTGTGTGTGTAGATATCCATATGTATATACACACTCTTCTTTGGTGACTAATGTGCCAAAATGTCTGGAATCCTATCCTCAAAGACTCTCCTGTTAACTAGAGTTGTGTTTTACTGTTAAAATCTTATGTGACCATAGAATAGCAGAGAGATTTTAGCAAAGTTTGGGTGGGAAACAACCCAAGGACTGACTCATCCATACACAACGTGCAACACTTAGTTGGGAAAGGAGGAAGTTTTGAGTCATCAAAACTATGATTGTGAAAGTCACAAAGATTCAAGCATCCTGGATCCTATAACTAAATGACTAGGTTTCTAACCCAAAAGCAAACATCAGTCAACATAGGCTGATTCTTTTTTATTTTGAGAACCTGCAATGACAAGTAGAAGATTGAAAGTTATATACAAAAAGTCATGTTCAACTTATCTGTTGCATTTCTGTTCAGTGGCATAGCAAATTAAGGGCAGGATATTTGGCAGCAGAAAAAAAATTTGAGAACAGAATGGAAGTGAAAAAGGAAACCAGAATAAACTAGATTAGAGTTGTTCAGGCTTGTAAGCACATTCTCGCCCAATTGCACTGATACTGCCCTAAAAAGCTGATTAGCTAATTTCTGGGTAGGAGGGAACTTTCACCTGTTTTTGCTGCCTGATGTAGCCCAAACAGCTCAAAAGTGCCTAGTACACGGCTAACCCTTGATGAATATTTGTTGACTAAATGAATAATTGTTAAATACTTGATTTACTTCATTTTATGGTATTTTAATCCTTAAATCTTTGCATCTTTGCTTAAATTAAAAGTCAGCAAAACCTAGCAGAATATAAATTAGTACCTGGATTATAAACTGAAAATTTAAGATGTGGCCCTGATTTCTTTACCTGCACCCAAGAAGGATTTAAGACTGAGGCTAGTGGTTTCACTCTGCAATTCACTTTTGCTAGTTGAGACAAAAGGCACATGTCTTACTCCACATCCCTCACCCCATGGCCCCAGAAGAGATGTTCCATGGGACCATGGGAGGGGGACATATAAAGTCTCCCTTCTATTGGTGAGAAAATTAGTGGGAGGAACAGTGATCTGAAACCATCTCACATCTCCTAACTCTGCAACTGCAGACATTTAGAGAGACCCAGGAACTTGGGGCTTGCTGAACACATTAATTGCTCCCCTCAACTTCATTCTTCCCCTTTTCTCACTGACAACCTCCTGACTTTGCCAAAAAAGAAAATCCTATTTAGCATCCATATTGCTTAATTCACTTTCTCTCCCTCAACCTTAATCCTACTATAACATTTGATACAAGCTATGCAATGTCTACCAACTGACAGATTCCAGGTAGCTCGGGAAAAGCTCTGAAAAATCAGAATTTCCACTGCTAACTTATGTTATGACCTCCCATTTTTGTATAATCATAATATCAAAAAATATTGTAGCAACATCAATTTGTACCTGGATTGCCTTAGCTCTAAATTGGCTACCTGGCCTGGGCAAAGTACAAGCTGAGCTGCTCCTGGGCAGGAAATTCCTTTGACTGAAGACAAAAGGCAAGCTCCTGGAGAGATAAGACCCTGGAGCATTAAGACTCCTGGAAAACTTTTTTGGTCTTTTTTTTTTTTTTTAAGATTGATCCATTTGTGCATACAGAACTGGGGCACAGGCCAGAGGCTCAGGGGCGGTGAGAGTCCTCACCAGAGACAGAGTGGGGAACAGAACAAGCAGATCGACAAAGTACACTGCTGAGGGGAGCAGCGGGCGGGCCAGGAGAGATCCGCCACACCATGTGGTCACCTCTGGGGCAGGTGGGAATCAAACCCATGGGGAAGTGGCCCCAGATTCTCAGTGCTGTGCTTTAACCCGCTGCACCACCAGGGAGGGCCCTTTTTTGGTCTTTTGACAAAAAGCAATTCTTAGATAACTCTCAGGGCATAAGGCCCCATGGACAATTTCTTAAAACTATCAACACAGGTTTTGCTTAATGCATAACTATGTGACTTTTTCTTAATTTACTCTTTTCCTAAAAAAATCACTAACTACTCTCTGCTAGTCTTACTTAACCTCTTCCTAAAACAAACACTAGCTACTCTCTGCTAACCTAAGTGAGCCATTAGCTTCTCTTTAGACTGTCACTGAGGACTCTGCTAACACAATTTATTCCTTCCCTAGGACTTCTAAATCCTTTGCTAACAGCTCATCCTTTCCCAGACCCTGATCCTTTAAAGTCATGGTTAAACATCCATGTACATGAAAGTTATCACAAAGATGTATAGTATAGTATGCCATAAAGTAGCAGGAGAAGGATGCATTGTTCCCCTCTTCCTTTAAAACTTTTGTGCTGATTTCTTATTAACTTACCTGATGCATTATTGTAACTAAATCTTGCTACACAGTATAAATAAAGACCTGCAAAAAGATGAGCAGGAAGACTTGCACCCAACTCCGACTCCCGTGTCTTCCTCGCTCCCCTTTCCCCTTTTTCTCCTTTACCCCATTTTTTAGGAATCTCCACTGGCAGACGCCTTCCCACCTTAGGGTCCTGTCTGTGTTGTCTCTAGACACCTCAATAGTTGGAGCTGGTCTCCAACAAACATTAATTCTCAACCAAAGTCATATTCTGCCCTGCCCTCAAGGATGTACATAGTAATGCCTGGACAAATTTTTGCTTGGGATAACTGGAAGTATGGGGAATGCTCCAAGAATATAGTGAGTCGAGGCCATGGATTAACATCCTACAGTGTACAGGACAGTCTCCCACAAAATAAAGAACTATTTGACCCAAAATGTCAGTAATTCTGAAGTTGAGAAATAACTTTATTCATTTTGTGGTACTTACACTGTGCCTGTGAAAAACTCTGAATGCTCTTTGAATCTAATTACAATTTATCTTTAGAAGAATCTCTGAAGCAGACCTTATTATTCTTATTACAAATGCAGACAATGGACGCTTACTGGGTTTAAGTAACTTGTCCCAAAGTTACATGGCCCATGAAAGGCAGAGATCAGATCAACCTGATTGAGAAACCACACACTGTTGCCTCTTACCACTTGCCACCAAGGTGAGTTCAAATGCTTAGTGTTCCCTAGCAGACCACTTTGCTAACCAAAGACACTGCTAACGCCCAGAAAGTAGATCCAATTGGGGACATGTTTAGATACTATCATTAGTCATATTTTAAGTCATTATTCAAATAATAGTAGTGGGTACATTTGTGTCCCTGATTTGTGTCAGGCATTATTAATAAACTTCACTTCCTATGTATTAACACATCAAGTCCTCCATACTATCACATGAAGTAAGTACTAGTATTGTCCTCATTCAGATAAGAAAACTGAAATTCAGAGAGGGAGACCACATAGTCAGGGAGATGCAGAGGTGAGAGACCACATAGTCAGGGAGATGCAGAGGTGAGAGATGATTCCAAGGAATCATATTCTAGCCTCTAGAATCCACCTTACCCATTACTGTGTTTCTCCTTCTGCACTAAAAAAAGCTGAAGAAGCAGCCACATAAGCCACTCAGCGGTTCTCAACCTTTATTTCTTCGCATCCTGTCCTGCAGTAACTAGTTTTTGCTCCCTTCGTGTTCTTAGTTGAGCTGCCAAAACCTCAGTAGATCATGATACTGAAAGTGGGAAGATCAGAAACTAACTCCTCCCCAGTTTACTAGCCCCTGAAGGCAAACCAGCATCACCCTCACCTACTGCTTTGAAATTCTCTTTCATTGTTTGCATAAAATTTCCTTTTATTAAGTGTGGAATCCAAAAAGGTTTTCAAATAATTACTACAGTTAGTCTAAATTTAAAAAAGCTAAAAGGAAAACTGTTTGCAATTAGGATTTGCATAATTTCTTTAACACTGCCTAAGTTATCTACATTTGCAGTTAAAAGTAGGGCAGTATTTTGGATGAAACAAAATGAAATCTACTTGCCAAGTTAGCCCTAACCTTTAACATTTCTTTTAATTTAAATACGTAAACTTATTATAGCAGCCCAGATAATTAGATACTTGACCACTTTTCAGAGAATATTTTTCAATATCCTTGCTATTATGTCTGACGTGAACTTTATGAAAACAGGAGGTTAATTTATAGGCTTTCAAACATGAGTCAGGATATCTTGTGAATCAGTTACCTCATAGATGGCCCTCACCATCTCACAAATTCCAACAGAAGAACATTTAGCTTCTCACTTTAAAAAGCATATTTTATGGATACCTATATATAAAACTATAAATTAACATAAATATATGCATTGCCTACTGCCAATTAGTACGCATTTAGAAGCAGTGCCCAATAACCCTGATGATAAGTGAAAGTACATCAGTGATGAGCCATCCCTAGGAAACGAATGGGGATCTCAGCAAGTATTTAACTTAAGAGTAGGTGGAGGAACTCATTACTGGCCTGGCTTGTTGCCTTGTTCTGTTTAAAACCTTGATTAAAGAAATAACAAACACTGAATGCTAATTAAACTGTTTGACCAATTTCAATAAACAAGTAGTTCTAATTTGGGGAGTGAAGAGAGGGGATGAAACACTCCAAATCTACTATTCATTTTCTTCCATCAGTTCTTTTATTCCTGCTACAAAGGTTCATGTCCCCAAAGCCCTCCAGACCGGCAGGGAAACTAAATCGATGGTAAAGAGATGAAAACGTGTCAACTTGGTGAAGTACCCTACGAGCTAGAGTTTGCAGGCCTTTCTGAGCAAGCAGCCCGCAATTGCAGCCTGTTCTGCACCCAGACCTCACCGAATAGGGCACGTTGTAAGTCAAGAAGAGTGTTTAAGTATAAATAGTCTTGCCTGGCTTGAGCAAGCGACTGTTCCTTTAGTTTATTGCACACACAGCTTGGAGGCCAGTGTCCTAGGCATACCAGTTGTATCTGCACATAAAATGAATGTCGGCAGTACCCTAGTGTATAATATTGTCTATTAGACAGAGCATAAAGGCCTGCACTGTGTGTACATACCGTAGCCACACAGAAAACATTACCAAATGAGCCTGCCTTTAGCCCACTGCCTCATACAGTGGTAATTAAGGAGAACTGCTTTTTGATTTGCAACTATTTGCTGTTCTGCAGGAAAAACAGAGCTTAGACCATCTTGTTCCATTTGTTGTTGCCATGCTTAATCTTCTGATTCATGAGGAATTATTACACCTAACACCTATGGGGAATTTAATTGTTTGGCTCCTTTTCCTCTGGCAAGTATAATTATGGAGGAGGAGGATCTATAGATTAACATTTTTTAAAAGCTTCGTCCAAGAAAAAAATAAATAAAAGGAGGTGGAGTTTTTTGTAAAACCTCGAATTGAATAACATCCAGGGTTGGAAGAGTGCCAGTGCTGAGCTTAATAGAAAACACCAATGCCTAAATGGGAGGTCAAACCAGGGCCACACAACCTAGAAGTTTGATCCCATCGCCAGTAACTTGGAGATCAGCACACCTCACCTACCCTATGATATTTACGAATAACTGGGATATGTTTTTGCATGTGTGGATGAAAATGTAAAATGAAGTTGTTCTAAATGATTAGAACTGAAAATGTTTTAAGTCTGTTTCTATTGCTCATTAATGGTGAAGTTCTGTTTTTTCTGCAACCACAGATGACTAAAAGAGCTGTACTTCTCCAATAATTTAAATGGCAGTAAAGTTGCCTTTTTCGTATTTCAAATTGTATCAATAAACTTTTGAGTGCTGCTGGCAGTTGGCATGCAGACAAAGAGGACTATAGTAGACACTGTAAGAGCCCCTCCCATCTCCCATAGTTGTAGGACTTTCACATTTCTGTGGCCAATATTAACTTCCAGTATCAGCATTTTTCCATATCTGAAAACTTTGTCTTAAACTGTAGAAAGTCATGCTGTTTATAATGGCAGGCCAGTGATTCTCAGAAGATGGTGAATTACTAGCCAAACCCTTCACCCCTCAAGTAGGATCATTTGTAATATGTGTCTTACACCCTTTGAGGTCCAGAGTTTCACTTCAGGATTCATTACAGGGTTTCACACAGGATTAGTGATTTCACTATACTCCAATACTTGCTGGTGGTGGTAGTTCATTGTTTCTTGACTGTCTTTCCTTTTAATCAGTCACTACCCCTCTATAGGAATTCTCTGCATCTGGACTCCTTATCTCAGGATCTACTTCTGTGGAACCCAAATAAAGAAAAGGTACCTATCTTCAAAGAGGACATGAGAAGAGAGAAGAGGAGGTAAGGGGAGGGGAGGACAAGAAGGGGGAAGAAGGGTAGAGAGCTATATAGATTACATGGTAAATGTAATTATGTGGCTCAGAGATATCATATATTAAGAAATGTGTTCTGTGTCTTTGTTTATGGTTTCTTATCCTTGTGCAAGTCCATATTATTGCAAGCCTACTATGTGCCAGGTAATGACAGAGCAACAAAACAGAAAATTCCAGCTTAAACATTAATATATATAAAAACATTTACAAGACTTCATAAATGGTAATAAGTGTTGTAGAGAAAACATAATAGGATACCACAGCCTAGCAAAAATCTGTTTTATTACAGTTCTGGAATCTGTATGTCCCAAATCAAGATGCTATCAGGGTTGGTTTCTGGTGAGATGTCTCTGGCTTATAGGTGAACATCTTCTCTCTAATTGTCCTTTTGGAAATATGGAACAAAACCTCTCTTGTCTGACCAAGACTTAAAGGTAATATAGAGCATTTTTATCATGTAGCTATAATCTCTAATATTTAACGGAATTGCATATAAAGTTTTCAGTTGATATCAGAAGACTATTTTAAATTTGAAACGACATGTTCTTAAACAGAAGCAATAAGTAAAACATTATGTGGAAATCCTAACCAACCCATAGGAGAGCAGCAAGCCTCCTATGAAGGGCTTCAGAGAACACAGATCTTTTAGAAGAAAAATTCCATGTTAATTGCTAAAATGTTTTTAAGAGCAGCCTGCTCTCTCCAGACAGAACATGCTTGGCTCTCCTTCAAACACTGTTCAACCTGACCAAATCACGGGCTGTATATAGACCACACATACCAAATAAAAAAAAGAAAGAAAGAAAAGAGACAGTCCACGCCTACAGTATAATTATATGGTACAAATAAAAGAGTTTTTGTTAACTACTAGCTCTTTTTGCAGAGCCTATCAAATATCAGAGAGGTTATAATGCTGTAATTGCATCTGTGAACCTGTGTAACATTTAGACAATGAGTTCCAAAGGTCAAGGTATATAATACATATCCAATATATTTCTCTGACGAGTCTAAGAAGTTTAATAGGATATGAAATGAAACTAAAAGTAGAACATATGTTTCTCTGTAAATGAAATTAATTCTTTATCTGTTACAATGCCGGAATATTACTTATTTTTAAAGACTCATATTAATTGCTTATTTACAGTTTTATTCACTTGGATTACAAATGAATTTTATTCAACATATGTTTGGTTTAACTTTTAGTCAACAGTAAGTGGTTCAAAAATTTTAACTATGTATTTGTTGTTAATACTGAGGTCAAACTTTGGTAATACTGTCAAATACAAATTGCTTGGTCTTATCAGTAATTACCTCTTTAAGGTTAGAAGACCCCTTAGTGTTCTATTTACAATTTTTCACCCAGTCTTTTGACTTTAAATCCCATCTGTATACAGTCACCTGCAAAACTACATCTTCAACATAGATCTCACTCCTGAACTTTAGATTCATGCATCTAATTGTCTATATGAAGTCTCTACTTAGCAGTCTGATAGCCATCTCAAGGTCAGCACTTCCAAACCTGAGCTCCCAAAATTTTATCCCACAAAACCTGATCCACTATCAGCCTTTTCCATCTCCAGTTATGACAACTCTACCCATCAGTGGTCCAAACCAAAAACCTGTATTTGTATCTTACTCCTTTGTTCTGTTTTCTGTTCTTTCCTTTCTTTTTTTTTTTCAAACCACAATCTCCCAGAAACATGTATCAATTCTTGCATATCTAAAATGCAAACTTTTTTTACCTTCTCTGTTATTACCATCATGGTCCAAGTCACTAAAATCTCTCCTGGATTATTTCAACAGCCTTTCAACTGTTTCTTTTGTTTATACTTTTGAAACCTGCCACCACTACCAAGTCTGTTTTCACCACCACAGCCAAAGGAATCTTTTTGAATATATCAGATTATATCACTCATCTGTACCTCTTCCTCTAAATAAAATATAAAATTCTAACATGGACTATGAGACTCTAAGTAATAAGGTCTCCAATTCCTCTCCAACCAACTGCATTCCAATCACATCGATTTCTTTGATGTTCTTCAAACAGGCCTGGCAAACTCTCTTGTTTGGACTTTGGTACTATCTTCTACCAATAATACTACAGACTTTCTGTGCAAATTTACCTTATCTCCTTCAATCCTTTGTCCAACTGTTATCTTAATGACTCCTGCTTTAACCAAACTGTTTAAGATTGCAACTTGCTGCAGCTTTCCTCACACACAAATGTCCTTCACTCTGCTCTTTTTCATCATCTCCTAAATATTTTAAACTTTAATTATTTTTGTTTTTATTGTTTTCCATTTTAAACAGACTGTAGGACCCATGAAGACAAGAGCTTTTTCTGTTTCTTTCACTGCTGTATCCAAACACCTAGAATAATACTCAGCATATTAAGTATTTCTAAAGCACCCTTCTATTAGCTGGTTGGGATGCTTCTGGATTCTTGAGTAGGTAGTAAAGAGAATTAGATCTTTAATAACAAATACATGCATGCATAGAAATTTCTAGCATAGGTGCAGTGTTTTTCTTGATTTCTTTGTCCAAACAGTATCAGTAGAGTTTGGTAATAAGATAAATGAATCATCAAAGAAAAGAGACCACCCATGGAACTGAAAAATAATAATAATATGTAATAATAATAAAGTCAACCAAATGAATTTTTAATCCTAAAATGCCTGAAATTTTACTTAATGATTATATTTGTCAGTAAATATCTAAATCTAAATACATGAACATCCTTTCAGTGCAAAGCTAGGTGCAGGTGTTTTGTTCAGTGAATAAGTAAATGATTTTTTTCCAGTGGAGAGATTACCACAAAGGCTTATGACCTTGTTGGACATTAACTAATTATGTATCTAGTCTAGCATTCTATTAAATTGCTATTGGGACCTAGCTTCACTGACTAAATTGTAAAATGAATAAAATATTTCAAATGTTTTCATTTTAAAAGTCCACAGAAGTCAGGATACAGCCTTTTTGAAAATCACTTAATAATTTTAATGACCAGTTCTCTTTATCTGTATTTGAGAACTACTGTGATATGCTTCAAAGATAGACGATTATCAAGTAGAACATAATAGAAGTCTGTATCATGTTCATTAACACAAAGATTTAATGTTGTAAAGATGTCATTCTTCCTAGGTTGATTTGTAAATTTATCAGAATACTAAAAAAGCACCATTTTTTTCTTGTTTTGATTTTTTTCTATTTCTACAGCAATTCTAAAGTTTGTTTATAAAAAATACTAAGAATAGTCAGGAAACCAATGAAAGGGAAGCACAATGAGGATTACTCTTACCAAATAGTAAAACCTGAAATAATTTAAAAGATGTGATGCCAGAATATAAAGGACTAATAGAAGTAGACTCAGATACTTAAGGGAATTTAGCATGATTTGAAATATATCAGAAATGTCACCTGACGAAAGATGAAAGATGGTCTGAAATAAGTGGATTTAGGGTAAATCTGGAAGTTAAGCTAGATTCCTACCTAATGCTTCAAACTAAGTGGCCTCAAGATTTCACTATGAAAGTTGAAAGCATATCTATAAGGAGAAAATCTAGAATAATTGTTTCATATCCCTGAAGTAGGGAAGACCTTTCTAACTGACTCATAATCTATAAGTTCCTCCCCAAAATAATAGATAAATCTGAGTCCTTTCCAACAAATCAAGATGCTCCTCTTACAAGATACTTCCTACCAACCTAGCTGGTCTTTTTTGAACTTGTGCTGCAGCTTGAAACTTTTATCCAATCTTCTGTTGTCTCTCCTTCCACAAATGTCTGGTTCTCAGTGGACTGTAGTTTCCTTATGAGGGGTAGGTCATGAGGAAGATATGGAATCACTATTGTTGTTTTTGAATTATATATTACAAAGTTTCTCTAGTAATTTTTTCCCCAAGGGGTTATTTCAGTGTTTCCTACAAAAGTTCACCTGTCCTGGGCTCCATCCCTGGTCCATTGGAAAGGTATATCTGCTGAAAATCCTAGAATCTGTATTTAAAGTTTTGGATGGTACTGCTATTCATGGTTAAAGAAGTAAAATATAAACTATAAGATTAGCATGAACTGAACCAAAATATAAACATCTTAAAGTGAATTGAATGAATCAGCATGACCTTAATACTTATATATCAACTGAATGATACAGCTAATTAAAAAAACGAACATTTGAATTGGAAACAAAAATAAACTAGAAAGAAGGATCTAGCAGTTAAACGCAGATATCTTCTTGCTACCATTACGTGTTCATTTGGCACACTGTCCTCCATGTAACTTTGTAATAACTTGGATTCCCACATAGTTTTGACTATAGGGAGAGAAGAATACTTTCTTTAAAAATGCAGAACAGTGGCCCTCCCAGTGGTGCAGCGGGTAAAGCACAGTACTAAGAAGCTAAAGCCACTTCAGCATGAATTCAATAGCCTCCTGCCCTGGAGGTGACCCACATGGCACAGGAGACCTCTCCTGTCTCACCCACTGCTCCCCTCAGCAGTGTACTTCGTTGATCTGCCTGTTCTGCTCCCCACTCTCTCTCTGGTGAATCCTCTCAATGCCCCTGCACCTCAGGCCTATACCCCAGTTCTGTATGCAAAAATAAAATAAATCTTTTTAAAAAAATGCAGAACTATATCAGATCCTATAAGATCAGGAATAGCACCATTTTGATACATAATTTAATTGATCAACTTGTACCATTCTTTTTACACACTGTTTCTAGAAATACCTGTGTTTACTTTATTTTCATTGACCTCTAATTACTGAACTGTGATGTTCCGGTCAAATATTAACTCTATATAAACTCTTTGTTTATAATTTTATCTCCAACCCTAGTTTGCTAAAATAGTCAATAGAAAAGCAGGTCTTGTTAATCATAAATACAATAGACTTCAATCTTTATTACAGGATATAAGCCCTGTATGATATTCTAGTTAACTAGAATATTAGAAGTATAGCTTTAAAGAATATATTTTTTTAACTATCTGCAACCATTGATTGTCATGAGGTCACAGGATAGTAATCATTATTTTGGAGCATCTCTTTTCATGGTATATTCTAAATCAATTAGTGACATTTTATTATATGGTCTTCACTCTATTGGTAATCCTTACGTACCCATGTATCTGATTTCAGTAAATAACTAATGGTCATTTTTCTAGTTGCCTTTCCAGAGTAACTAGTAAGTTTTAGCTTCTCAACTTTAACTTGAAATTCCAGCTTTATTCTGTAACTTAAAACATGGGTTTGCAGTGTATTGCTCTTTGGCTCAACAAAAGTAATCTCATTCCGTGTTTTCTTGGGACATTTACTCTGTATCTCCAGAGGCATTAAAATACCTTGTTTCCTCTACAGGCAAATGAAGATAAAAAATGATGTGCTTTATTATATGCTCAAACTTACAAAAAAGGAGGTGAGAGAAGTGAGTTTTCAATATACTTTAAGTTATTCTTCATTCTGAATTTTGTCAGTGAAGTCCATCATACAGGACAGAATTTCTGTGAAAGCACTGTTCTCATTATATCTTCACTTTGTATGCAAGCTTCAGCTGTGTTACTTTTTTCCATTTTCAGCAAGAATTCAAAAAAGAATGAAAGGATGGAAACTCAAAGAGAATGACTAAACTGTAATACAAAGATAATGAACTCCAGTGCAACAGGACAGCAAATTAAGAGGCTGGGATGTTCTTAGCCATAAAAAAGAAAAAGAGCTTTATTTCCACATTTTTGAAGAATTCTTTGGAAACCAGAAAATCCTAGCAATACAGTTAACCAAGTTAGTCTTGGTGTAATTCTAGTTTCAAAAGAAAGCCAGGCCTATTTTAAAATAGCAATTATGTTTTGCGAAAAGCATAATGACTACAAACCAATCAGAAATAGTTTAAGGTCTCCAGTCACCTCAACTTTTTGATATAAGCATTTCCAGTCCTTAACATTTTACTAGAGAGACAGAGGCCTGAGGGGAGAGAGGGTAGCATAAGTTAGTATCAAAGGGATTCACATACCAAAACAAAACTCCTGATTTCCAAACTGAAGAAAAAAACAAAGTAAAATACAGATCACCCACCTAGTCAGGAAACAACTTAATCTCAATTAAGTTGTTTAATTTAATTCTCTTCTTAGATAACTCACCTAGAATCACAGGAAAGGTTGCCATGAATTTATCCTAGAACTTTTCCTGTAATAAGTCTTAATCTTCCAAGACACTAAATTAAGTCCAAGACTCTTCTGACTTCATGATATAGTGATGCACTGGTGATTGATTGCAAGTGGGTTGATTTCATACCAAACAACACACAAACCAAACTCTAGAGTAGCCTTTTAAAGCTACAGAATTCATAGAAGAGGTTGCCTTGAATATTCCAAGTGATTTTGAGTTCCCAAAGAATTTTCCTAAAAGAAAAAAGCCTCAAAATCAAGATGATCTTAACACCTACTTCAGCTAAGATTTTCCATCTGATCAAATACAGTTAATGACAAAAATTACTTTTTATATTTTTCTTATTATCATGAAGGTGTTTTCAGAAAATTATTTGTGAAACTCCTTTTTTTTTTTTTTGTTCTAACCCAGCAAGCTAAACATGTTCCATTTATTTTTAAATGAAGTGAAAATTAGCCAGGTGTGTTAGATAAGCTTTCTATACACAGGTCTAAATATTGACAAAGGGAAATGTGTCACTGGAAAAATCATCAGTCTGGCAATTATCACGTTAGCATGTTAAGTAGAAAAAGATGTGAAACTTCCAAATGTGTCAATACAGATTATTTCATTTCCACCAGCCATCAGCTATACTGTGAACATCAGTTCTTTATTGTACATTGAACAAGCAGTTCAGCTAAAGAAATTTCTACTCTGTGCCTAAAAAAAAGTCACAAAGGTTGGGTGCAAAATCACAAATGTTTCTAGCTATTGCTTCAAATGACCTAAAAGAGAGGAAGGGGGTACAAATGCTGGCAAACATATTTTTTTGTGTTACTATTTTTTACAAGAACTGAGTCTGCACACCTCGCATTGGTTATGTGGATGTTCCCTGCCATTCTCATTGGTCCCAAGCACACCAAATCCATTCAGAAACTAGCAACAGCACTTGCAAAGTCAGATCATATTGCTATATTTAGGGGGGCTGAAGAAACAGAGGATTTCAGTAATAATGATCTCATTGCACTCTTCAGAACTACACCTGATTAATTTTTGGTATTACTGAGAAAGAATCAGGTATATGGTTAAGTTTGCATAATATGAAATCGCTATCTTTATAACTCTAGATGATAAATGACCAGGTAGCACAATAATGTCTTTGCTAGAGTATCTCTAAATATATCCTTCAATGACATATTTGGTCTCTTTTCTTTCCTCTTTTTCTAGTTCCTACTACTTACCCACATCATTCTTCTTTCTGTGTGCTCAATGGAATATGAATTTACTAAAGCCACTGCTTCATTTCTTACTGCTCATTGATTCTTGCCTACTAATGAGAACTTTCTCTGGCTTCACCAAACTCCCACATACTAACTTGTCAAATTGCCTAAAAACATGGAGTAAGTTCTCTCTTCTTTGATTTCCAGGGTTGTTTTTTGTGAGGTTTTGTTTGTTTGTTTGTTTGTTTGTTTTTGCTATTTTCTAGATCCCTGCATGTTTCGAGTTCATATTTATTTACCCTCAAAGTATTTGCTTTGTAACCACTTACTTTCTCCTTATACTCATAAACTTGGCCTCCTGCTTTGCTGAAAGGTCTCTCTTAAAGGTTACCACTTAATTCCTTAAATGTAATGACACTAGAAGACATTAATCATTTTTTTCCAAATTACACCCTGTTGGTTCTTTGTTGACCCTTTCTACTCCTTTCTACATGGATTCATTTGTCACCTACCTGCCACTGTTTCCCATTCCTCCCACTTCCAGAAGTAGGAGCCTTCACAATTCTGTTCTTGACTGTTCTCAATCAGTTCCATAGCTTTGAGTTCACCTATGTTATGACAGCTTCAAAGCTTACACTTCAGACTGTAAACTCTCACAGATAAAAAATACAAATATTTGTGAGAAGTTGTATCTTTCTACTGCCTCAAATTCAGTATACCCCCAAATAAATTCATCATCAACTTACTTCTCCAAGTAAAATTCTAGAATGACCCCTGATAGTAGGACCACCTACCATTCAGGTCTGAATTCCATCATCTTGGACTCTTAACTTCATTCTCTAGTTTCTATAAATTACTTAGACATGTGAGTTCTTCTACTCTGAAATATTTTCATCCAATGCCACCATGCTAGATCAAGTGTTGTTTGCTTGTTTTTTCACTTTGTCTGAACCAGTTACCCTCAAAGTGAGCCAACACATCAAAATCACCTGGACACAAGTTAGAAGTAAAAATTCTCAGACCTCACCCCATGCCCATTTAATTTGAAACTCTAGTGGTGATGGCAGCAATCTATATTTTAATAATACCTCCAGGTGATTCTGATGTGCACAAAAATTTTGAGAGATCTGTCCTAAATTGTTGTAGATGACTATTAATTGGCCTTTTTGTCTCCTTTCCTGTCCTCCACACATTATTACTCTAAGAATTAACTTTCAAAGAATAATTGATCATGCCACTTCCTTGATTAAAAAATAAACTGTAATATCAAATAAAAGCTAACTCTTTATTACAACATAGAAAGCCTACCAGGGGATTTAAGGGAGGTATAATCAAACAGAAATTAAGTAACTATGTTTCTCTACTCTTCCTTTCCACATTAACCAAGTAGAATACTTCTACCATTTGCAGTTTCTTGTTTTCTAGAAAGAACAACTGAGTAAAATCAGTATGTTAGTTAAAGGAA
>NW_004567114.1:51255901-51266773 GCF_000260355.1 Condylura cristata | reverse complement strand
TTCGATCCCCTCCTGCCCTGGAGGAGATCCACATGGCGTGGCAGACCTCTCCTGACCTGCCCGCTGCTCCCCTCAGCAGTGTACCTCATTGATCTGACTGTTCTGCCCCCCACTCTGTCTCTGGTGAAGCCTCTCACTGCCCCCTGCAACTCTGGCCTGTACCCCAGCTCTGTATGAATAAATAAATAAATCTTTAAGAAAAAAAAGGTGAGCTGTAAAGATGAAAAAAGAAATATTATCTGATTTTTTTTTATCTGACAAAATAATTTGCTGCAGAACTTTAAAGATTCAGTCCATCTCCAAGGAAATCTTCAGTCTGTGAGGCAAGTGACCTGGGAAACCAGGGCATTCCAAAGAGCTGGATAAACAAGTCTCATCAGAACCTTCCATCATTTAAAGACTTAGCGCCCCCCCCCCCCCCACTTCTTATTTGACTGCTACACAAGCTGTAGTCAAATCTATTCCAGGAAACTAACCTCTCTATGAGAGAGTACTCCTACATGAGTAATAAACTTTTCTCTAGTCAATCTGTCATATGTCAGTTAATTCACAGGCCCCAAGAACAATTTTCCACCTAACAGAACAAAATCCATTGATTTTGGTCATTGAGAAGAATTCTTATGAAAGCTAAGGCAAACTAATCTTAAAGCCAATTACTTTGTGAAAGTGATTTTAAGAAATCCTTCTGAAAATTTTTAGTGCTAATAAGAAGGGTTTTACATCTATTTTAAGTTGCCAGGAATATGTTCAAGAATAAGTTTTAAAAACAGAAGCAAACTGTTCAAGAGAGAATTAGACATTATAAAAGCCCCTTTATCCAATGCAACAGTCACTTCACAACTTCCTCTGAGTAGTCGTCCTTCCGTAACATAAATCAGAGAATTAGAGGCACATACCCCATAGATTCCTCATTCCGCTCACATATATAAATATTTGTCAGTGTTTAAAATAGCCCAAACTATCAAAGCCACATAATGGAATTTGTAACTACAAGGAGTAAAAAGGTCCACAAACCCTTTCTCCCAGAACTACTATAAAATGACAATATTTTGAGAATCAATCATTTCAGATCTCTGAAAATTGACTACAGTCAAATAAAGTATATAAAGAATGCTGAATACTGTAAGAAACAGAAAGCAGAGGTGCTGTTGTCTGGGACTTCTTGTATCTCTTCCACCATCATCAGCTCTATCAGTGATGTAGTTCTACTGAAGCAGGGCTGGTGGTTAAGCAATTGCAATGGGCAGAGGAAACATTATATGATAAACAAGGGATTAATACATCAGGAAGAAGTAACAATATATATAAAGTAATCAATATATATATATATATATATATATATATACACTAAAAAAAGACCACATCAAAATATATAAGGCAACTATTATCAAAACTGAACAGACATTAGTTTCAACACAATAGTTGTAAAATACTTTAACCACACTTTCACCAATGGACAGATCAACCAGACAGAAGATCAAAAAGGGTACAATAACTATAATCGAGGATAGGCCACATGAGTTTACTGACATTTGTAGGGCACTGCACCCCAAAAAGACTGAGTACTCATTCTTCTCACATATGCATGAGACATTCTTCAGGATAGACCAATGTTGGGTCACAAAACAGTAGTCAATAAATTCATGATGATTAAAATCATACCCAGTATCTTCTCTTATCATAATGGTGATACTTTCCACAGTCAAGGTAGAAGTTTTCCACAAATGAGAGCAAGAAATAGTGGAGACTAAATAATACACTGCTGAATGGTTATTGGGTAAATAAGAAAACTTAAAAAGGAATAAAAAAAAAGCAAATGAAGAAACAACTTACCAGAATCAATGAGATACAAGAAAAACAATACTTAGACGGACATATATACCAATACAGACCCACATCAAAAAATAAGAAAATCTGTTTTTCTCCCCATTTGGTAGCCATTTGATGAATGCTCCTGGTTGGGGGCATCCCACACCAAAGAGAAAAAAGTAGTGACTGCAAGCAAGATGAAAAGTTACGAGAGTTGATTAACTTAGGCTCCAGCATGTTTTAAAAAGTGTTAAGTATGTACTGGTGCAGAAGTAGACTTTGAAAATGATTAGACAAGATAAAGGAAAAGTGGTCATCCTCTCTAGCATCCTTGAGGGTATCTCAAATAGAGTAATGCAGCATGTTGGCCAAAACTCATGTACATCACTATAATGGTAATAACATTGAATAGAGCACAATGCGTAGAAAATAGAACAGATTATGTACACTGGCTGTCATTGATCCAGGTGATTCTGATATCATTGGAAACATACCAGAACAGATTGGGAAGAAGTAAATCATGAGAATTTTTTCTTTAATAAAAGTGGCCAGAGTTGTCTTTGAAAAAGAAAAAAGGTGACTTTACTTCTCTCCTTAAGTAGCTAGAAAAAGAAGAGCAAGCAAAACCTAAAGTAAGTAGAAGGAAAGAAGCATAAAAATTAGAGGAAAAATAAATGAAATACAATCAAAAAGACTGTCCAAAAGATCAATGAAACAAAAGTTGATTCTTTGAGGGGGGGGGGAAAGTCAACAAGATAAACTTGCTAGACCCACAAAGAAAAAAGAGAAAATGCTAACAAATTAAAACCAGAAACAAAAAAGTTAAAATAGAAATACAAAGAATCATACAAGATTACTATGAACATCTGTATGTCAGCAAGTTGAATAACCTTGATAAATTCTTAGAAATATACAAGCTTCTGAGACTAAATCAGAAAAAAAATGAAAAGCCAAAAGACCAACTACAAGCAAAGAAATTGAAATGATAATCCAAATCTCTCAAAAAACAGAAATCCAGGGTCAGAGTTTTACTAGTGAGTTTTACCAAACCTTGAAAGACAAACTAATTCTATTCTTCATAAAATCATGAAAAAAATTTGCACAAAATTCTACAAATGTGCTAAATATCATTGAATTACACACTAAAATGGGTGACTTGTTTCATAGAAATTTTATCTCACTAAAGCTACTTTAAAATAGTTATAAAATCCGGCCCTCCCTTGTGGTGCAGCTGGTTAAAGCACTGCACTAAAAAGCTTAAGCCACTTCCGCACTTAAGCCACTCCCCGCCTGCCCCGGAGGAGATCCGCCTGGCGTGGAAAACCTCTCCTGACCCGCCCGCTGCTCCCCTCAGCAGTGTACTTCGTCGATCTGCCTGTTCTGCTCCCCACTCTGTCCCTAATGAATCCTCTCACCCTCCACATCCCTGGCCTGTACCCCAGTTCTGTATGAATAAATAAATAAATCTTTAAAAATAATAATTTAAAAAAACAGTTACAAAATCCTTTTTAAAATACACACATGAATTCAGCTACATAAATCATGTATCCTAAGTTCTATTCCACTGACTGTGCAAAAGTGTAAAAATCATGTAGGTCATCAAGATTGAAAATAAATGTGAGAGAATTAGTAATATTTTATTATAAATCAGCCAATGATGCTACTTTAGTTAATGTCATTGTTACCAAGTTATTTCTGTTTAACTGCTTATCCAAGCTAGTTTACTCATCTCCATACCCATATGGCTTTTCATTAGTTGGTAGAAAATTTTCTGGCTTCAGATATTTTAGCCAACTATGCCTTCCTTCTTTCTTCCTAATATTATTTGGGAAGAATGCCTTAAAAGATAGTCATCTTTCTCTGTGATAATTTCCTGGGGCCTTCTGTACCTTTGTGCCTTTTTCTTTGTTCACTTCTGTTCTACTGCCTCTTCTATCACCCAGCTTCAAATTTCTGAGACATAATGCAGTTATCATACAATACATTATTGTGAGATCAGTGAAATGACCAGGAGTGACTACTGCCTACCCAGCTAACAGAAGTTCCTGGAAATATGGCTGTGCTTTCTAAATCCACTCTGGTCCTAATTGTATTCTGTCACCAACTGGCTGTGGTTTTCTGTTTCACATTAAACTTAGTGGAAATGATTTTATATTGTGCCTAACTAGAATGGACAAAAGAGTAACAGTGATTCCGAGAACACCTTAACTGATTGACGTCCATTTCACCAGGCTGTTCTAAATAAATTAAGTAAAAAAGAATACTGAAAATGTAGGAATCTACCTGCTTTCTCCACTTTCCAATGAGAACTGCCAGGATATCTCTACCCAAGCATGCTCTTCCCTGCAACTTACATCCTTCCTCCCTCCTGAATAGACAAGAATTTAGCTCCCGTGACTTGAGAAGGGGGGGGCTATGATGAGAACAGGAGCCAAATGTCAATTGTGATATATCTAAAATCATGTTATCAATTACATAAATTGTAGAGTTTTACTAAGTCTATAAATCAAAAAAGAACTTTGAATTAAGTACAGAAAAGTTACAGGACTCCAATTCAAGTTGGACAGAGAGCATTGTGGTCACTGTGGTTGACTTAAGATGGTTTGTCTAATTAATCAAGGTAACCAGTTTCTCATTTCAGTTATTGACTTGGAATGAGCACATGATCCAATCCAGCTGTTGCAATATGAAAGAAGTTGGAGTGGGCACTTCTGGAAAAGCATTCCCATTGTCTCAGAATGAGTGTTTAGACAGATAGTCCCTTCCTGGAGGTTACTGGTTCTGGCTAGGAAGCTTGGAATCGTGAAGGCTTCTTATATATAAATGGGCCCAGGAACAAATTCTTTTCTTGACCAAATTGAAATAACCTCCTTTGAGCCTTCTGTGAGAATACACTCAACTTTGGCTTTCCATCTCCATTCTTGTAGATCCCAGTTTCAGTAATAATCATGCTAAGTCAGTTTGGCTAGAATCCTCATAAATTTGGTCGGTATCCTTTTTTTTTTTTAAGATTTATTTATTTATGCACACAGAACTGGAGTACAAGCCAGAGTTGCAGGTGTGGTGAGAGGATTCACCAAAGACAGAGTGGGGAGCAGAACAGGCAGATCAATGAGGTACACTGCTGAGGGGAGCAGCAGGCAGGTCAGGGGAGGTCTGCCGCACCATGTGGGCCACTTCTAGGATCGGGGATTGAACTATCCCTGAAGTGGCTGCAACTCTTTTACAGTGCTGTGTCCTAAACTGTTGTGCCACCAGTGAGACCCCAGTTGTTATCTTAGCAGTCATCTCCCACGTAATATCTGATTATCTTAGCCTATCTTCAGTAAGAATCCTGTTAGTACAGTTTATCAAGGATTTCTCTATCCTCTTAATTGTTTTCCATTCACTAACTTCCCCACCCTTCTTTTAGGCTTATGAGTCCACTTTTCATTGTTGTGTTCAGAATTGAGCTGACTTCTACACTAGATATTTTTCCCATATTGAATTCATTTCTGATTTAAATATTCTCTTACTACTGAGACTGCTATCCAGCTCTGATTTTCTTTGACATCAGCTTCCTAAGGAAGCTAGTGGCAAGAACAAGAGAGCAGGGATATAAGAGAGACCTAGGCTGGCAAAAACCTTTGTGAGCTGCTGATAATACAATAACCTCTGAGTTAAGAAGGACTTGTTTTGTTTGTTTGTAGTTTTCTGTTGTTGGTTTGGTTTGAGTTTGATTTTGGTAACTTCCTGATGAAAATATCTTAACACAAAGCTTTTGTGTGATTGTTAAACCCAGGCATTGAATCCTAGACTACAAAGATTTTTATAGGTTTAATTATTACCTCTTTTTTTAAAAAAAAAAAGTGGTTAATTGAAGAAGAATAGGAAGAGGTGGTTCAGATCGTAGGATAACTCTACTTAATCATATGGCATCCTCTCCCCCCTCCCCCACTTTAAGAATAAGAAGTGTATCTTCAATGTTCTGAAATCAAGGGAAAACAAAACAAACAAAAAAAATCATAAACTTGCCTATAGCATTAGTGGTCCTGGACCCCAGGTTGAGACATGTACAATTTCACATTACCTGACCAGCCACACCCAGTGATCTCTGTGGGAAATTGCCACTGATCTTGGCCCAGCAAGGTGCCCAAGAAGATTCCCCTCCCACCCATTAGAACAGCACATATCCCTTGAAGAATATGTTAAATGCATCGCCTTTGTAGAACATTTTACTTGCTACAGTACTTTCAAATCCATTAGCTAATTGCAATCTTCAAAACAGTGCACTAAGGTAGACATTACCCCGATTTGACAAATGACAAGTGCAGAGTGCATGGAGAAGGTGAAAACATTTGCTTAAAATAACTCAACTAACTATACTATGAATAGTCCATAGCTTGAGATTGCTTGCTCAGAAAAGCAAATATTCCCTGATCCTTTTGTATAGGGGCTCTCTTCAGGATTTTCCAAAGATCAGGAGGGTCACAATGTCTCTGAATATACTGAGTATACACCGAGTTTATGTATTTCCTACCTTTAGACTCCGCTGCAGTCAGTTTCTATTTTAACCTTATTGCTTTCTGGATTTCCATTGAAGGGAGCAGAATATTCCATCCCAGTATATGCCTCTTTGGCATAAGGATTACCTTTATTCAGTTATTTTTCAAAAATAGCAGACACAAAAGAAGTTCTGTAAACCAAGTAGAATTTACCAGCCTTAACCTTGTTTACTATGTTTTGCCTGATAACCTCTCATAACTGACTCCTCCAACTTCCACAAAATCTTTTGACATGGAAGGTGGTGACAGGTCATCAGAGTTACTCAGGTCTCCTGGTTTTTTCCCATTCTGTGAGGGATACATGATATTAAATTTCATTTTGTTTTTTTCTTGCTAACTTGTCTTTTTATAGGAGAGAGGGGCAGAGAGTCTCATCCAAGATAATAGAAAGGTACAGGGGAAATGATTCCTCACACACCATACTCTATTGTGTTTCATTCAGTCATCATTCAATGTGGCCTTTCACCATGACCAAATGATGCAGAAACAGGAAAGTCAGAAAGGGTCTACATCCAACATTTACCTTAGTTTAATAATTTACTATAATGATCACAAAACTCAGCAATACAGTTTGCTTATTAGATTCCCAGCTTATTATGCACGGCTACAATTCAGGAACAGCCAGAAAGAAGATATATCTATATATATATATAGGTATGTGGAAAGGGGCACAGAGCTCTATGCCCTCCTAGCATGTGTTCACCAACACAGAGCCCCATACTTTAGAACTTAATTGAAAATTTCATCACATGGGCTTGGTCAATTATTATCTCAGTATCTAGCCATTTTCCCTTGCTGGAGGATGAGAAGAACAATGAACATCACAAGCTTCTTACCTAGCTTGGTCTTTCTGGTAAATAACCACCATGCAGCGGTTTTGGAGTCCACCAACTGTTGCCTCATAAAAACAAAAAGATTTCTATCCAGAAAATTCCAAGCTATGCCAGAAGCAGGGTCAATAACCAAATATTAGAATAAAAGATGCTCCTAACACCTTTATTGCCTAGGAAAGTACAAAGTTTTCAGGAACTCCAGCCACGAGGGGGAAAACACCAAAATATTTGTTTTTTACTGTCACAGTATCACATCTTAACATCACACATTTATAAAAAATAAAAAATAAAAAAGCCTATTGTTGCTGCCTGCCCTGCTGAAAAAGGAAAACGGAAATTGGTCTCTACTTTTTAGAAAGTTTAAAAATGAAGGCAAAAATTCAAATTTTAAACAGTGAATGTATCAAAGAACTAAAATTGCAGTTTAAAATATTTTTGTTACATTTAACTTTTCTTAAAAAAATGTTTTTCAGTCGTTAGCATATTATAAATTTAATTCTTTTAAAGCTGGAGTTCAAACTGGTTATATCTAAGTACTAGGGGAGTAAAGCCACTATTCTAAATCTGTTCGCTCTTTTGTTACCATCATAACACATATTTTTTCCCCAGAATTTCTCTGAACCAAAAATAATTTAACTTGCAGTATGAATTAGGGTATACTTCACCCCTTTTGTGTAATAGAAGCCACAAGGCAGGTATTGTATTTAAGAATACCTTAGCTATGTTTTATTATGATCACCCAATAAAAAATATTTTTCTTATTTAATTATTATTCATAACTGATTTTCCCTGTCTTTGTCAATGGGTATAATACCAAAAAAAAAGAAAAAAGAAAGAAAGAAAGAATAGAAAAGAAAGAAAAAGAAACTGGCCAGAGAATTACTTTTGGAAATGAAAAGGTAAGGAAAGATTTAGTAAAATTCCTCAACAAAAACTTTGAAAAGGAAGCTTTAGAAAGACACAGAAAATGAAGATTAAAAAACTATGTGGGGGCCCTTTCTGATGGCACAATGGGTAAACCACAGCACTTATGAAGCTCTCTGAAGTCACTGCAGCACAAATTCAGACCCTCGCCAGAGAAACCCACATGGTGCAGCAGACCTCTCCTGGCCCGCCCACTGCTCCCCTCAGCATTTTCTTAAATCTTTTATTTTACCTTTTTTATTAAGGAACATGTCAAACTCATATAAAATGAACCCTTATGTACCCATCAGTTTCAGCAGTTATCACCATTCTGTGATTCTTACTATCTATAGATCCACCTATTTTACCACCTATTCTCAATTATAATTTTTAGGTAGAATTTGCATGAATTCAGATGCACAAATCTTAGTTGTAAATTTTGACAATGGGTATATTCCAGTCACTTTCAAAATTCCCCAGAAAGTTCCCTTGTGTACCTTTCTAGTTAAGTTTCCAATGTCGTTAAGGTTGAGTCAGAAAATAAAATCCTGACAGTAATTTGAATAAATGACATTTATGCTAGCCTAATGATTATAATAAACTCTTTTGATAGCATTTTTATTTGTTTTCTTTTACTGTTGTTAACTTTTACACAGTATTTGATTTCTCACCAGATATGGTCCCCGTAGTTCTCCCACCACCATAGCACCTGTTATTTATCACCGTAGTCCCTTATGCTCTACAAGTCTGTTTTGACCCCTCTCTGTTGCCCCCAACCCCAGAGCAAGTTTGGAACTGTCAAGTGTTTAGAATTGTTTCTATAGATTTTTTAATTGTTTAGTATATAACAAAAAATATATATAGTGATAGGTGCATAGAAAGTTAGAAATTCTTAAGAGATATTTATTAACTATAGCTAAACTTTTTATTGCCTGAAAATGGAATCAACTTTTTTCTGCAGTCAACAATAGTTTCATAAGGTCATGATTTCATAAATTCTATTGTTGAATTAACTAAAAATCATGGTGTATCATAATTCTGTGGCAAGTATGACTAAGAATAAGAGTCTGAGGAAAGTAGAAAATAGTTAAAATATCAGTTAGCATCATAAGAAACCATAGATAATAAAACTGGAAACTGAGGCTGACAGGAGGTGGAGAAAATTAGAAACTGATAGTTGTATTATAAAACTGGAAGTTCAGTTTGGGGAAAAGGGGTGAGTTAATGTTTTATCTTATTGAAAACATGGCTATTTTCCTAAGCATTAATTAAACTTTAAAAATGCCCCACTATGGTAGTAAAAATCAGGGCAAGAAACCTAAAATGATCCCAGTTCTTCACCTCCAAAAAACTGTGACCCAGCCTCTTTACTCCAGTTTCTTTATTTGAAGCAAGGGCTCAAAAATTTCTGTTTCACTCTTACATGTTCATAGCTGCTTCTCAGCGGCTCACTTAGCTAATCAGAAAAAAAATCCCAATGAACAACTTCTTCTCCAGGATCTTAAGTAGTCAGAAATAAACACATTCTTCTCTGACAAAGATTCTGCATGCTATAGACCTACAAGTAATAAGATTATCAGGTATTAAAAACCATACAGTGCTCTGACAAGATTTTAAATGACTCACTAAGTTATGGAGATTTTAGGCAACAATTTATCCTGTTCTTAAATTTTAAAAGTAGTTGTCATAGAAACTCCTAGACACAGCATATGGTATGTCTGGTACCTCCAAGTTAACAGAGCAGATTCTTGATGAATTTTCCTTACAATATGTTGTGAACTTTTGTACTTTTTAGTGTTTCAGTGGGCAGTGTTATATGGTGCTTGTATTCATTGATAATATCTTACAGTCTATTTTTTTAAGCATTTTGCAAAAACAAACTTATAAAGAATATTAAGATTTTCTTTAATATCTTTTCTTCATAAAGAAATGATGGCAAATTTGTGGGAAGAAATAAGCAAATGCTAAGATAATATTAAGTAAAAAAGTCTAAATAAAGAATAAATAATGTGGAAAATAATGTACTCATTTAGAGTGAAAGGAAGGAAAAATAACGTTAGGTACTATTTTTCCTTTTATCAAACTGGCATTTTGAATTAGTACTGCCATTCTATAAGTGACTTGATTTTGTAAATTCAAAGCTTGTAAGATATGCCATTTGGCTTCAGAATTTCATTACTATAGATCTGTCCGAAAGCCAAGTTTTTAAGAATACACAAAGATTTTAAAAATTAAATGAAATACAGACTTCTATGTAAAGATTTGAGGGAAAATATTATAGCAGTTAAAAATTGGAAATAATGTTAATGAGCAATAAAAGAGGACTTAAAAATGAAAGTTACATAAACATTCTCCTCTTATTGAACATTTAGATTTGATGCAATCTTGTTCTGTTATAAATTTTACTGCTATAAATTATAACACTACAAAATACAGTAAATATATTTATATACTATATGTGTAGATGTTAAATAAAAATGGGTTTTGGGGGCCTTCCCTGGTGACACAGCCAGTTAAAGCACAGCATTAAGAAGCTAAAGCCACTTCAGCATGAGTTCGATCCCCGCCTGAAGGGTGATCTACATGGCGAGGCAGACCTCTCCTGACCCGCCTGCTGCTCCCCTCAGCAGTGTACTTCCATGATCTGCCTGTTCTGCTCCCTGCTCTGTCTCTGGTGAAGCCTTTCACCCTCCACATCTCTAGCCTGTACCCCAATTCTGTATGAATAAATAAATCATTTTTTTAGAAAAAATCAAACTTCTAATTGTTCCCTGGAGCATAAA
>NW_004567114.1:51237789-51255801 GCF_000260355.1 Condylura cristata | reverse complement strand
CCCCCCCACCCCCTCAATAATCACCTGCTCCTGAGTCTCTACTTCTCAGGCTCTGCTGCCGGCCTGAGCCTCTGGCAGGCCGACCTGGGGAGACCCAGAATGTCCTTAGAAGTGTTCACGTCACCCTGTCCCCCCCACCCCGGCCCCCTGATGGACAAGCCAGAGCACGCCCACTCCGCTCCTGGGCCCTCCAGCTCAGGGCACTCCCAGAGAGGGCCAGGGCCTGCTCGGGCCCCCAGAGCTAACAGGGGGACGGATGGGGCCCTCTGAGCCGGCGGGCCTCCGTGCACGGTCCGGCTCTGCGCTCTGCAGCTCCGAGTCTCGAAGAGCGTGGCTCGGCTTTTATGAGCTTCTTCAGAGGCTCAGACGTGACAAGGTCACGAGACAGGGACACGCAGGGGCCTGCTGGTAGCATTTATTAGTCCGAAGAGTCCTCTTCGCACGGAATGCAAATAAATACACGTCTCAGCAGCGATACCCGTCCAGGCAGTGCAGTCTTTCCCCTCAGATGCACCTTCCTGCCCTGGACGTGCCTGCCGCAGACACGGGAAGGTCACGCTTGCGCCGCCTGACCTGCGATCTGCTCTTTCGTCAGCGGGCACGGTAGCTGCACTGAGCCCTGCTCACTGCAGCTGAGCTGACTCCAGCCAGCAGGCCCTGGGGCGACACAGGGCTGCTTTAGGCCTCTGCCTGTGTCCCGTCCGTGGGAGTAGGTGGCAGCCGGTGTTTTTGGTGGATTTCCTGGGCAGAAACAGCCCCGGAGCGTCAGTGGTGGGAGCCTGAGGGTGCCAGCGGAGAGCGCCTCTCAGGCCACCCCCCCACCACCCCCCACCCCTCGCCAAAAGTGACTGTGATGAGAATCCTAAACTGACTGTAGTGACTCATGGTCTTATATAATCCCCTGCCTCTGAGTGCACTACTTGCGTATAACCAATGGAATATATGATAAAGCTAATGGTTACAATTCAACTCCTGTGATTATAACGTTATATTAGACTCCAATTTAGCAGGCAAGGGGAAGTTTATCTTGCTGTCTTTGAAAATTCAACCTGTCGTGTAACAAAGAATTACAGGCAGCCAGTAAGAGCTACAAATAATATTTAGACTGAACAGATAGCCTCCAGCAAGGGCCCCAGACAAGGAACTGCTAGGTGAATTTTACCAACAACTTGAATGACCATGGAAGCAAGTCTTTCCCTAAATGAACCTTCAGATGAGAACACAACCTAGCCAACACTTTAATGGCAGCCTGGTAAGATCCTAAATCTGAGAACTAAGCTGTACTACTTAGAACTTTTGATCTGAAGAACTATGATATAATCTGTACTGTTACTTTAAACTACTAAGTTTGAGGCAATTTATGATGCAGCATAGAAAAATATGCTCTAGAAAGCAGCATTTTTAACAAGTGTTATTTATTTGTACCTTTCTAAATTTTCTAAAATGTCTCTAGAAAGCAGCATTTTTAACAAGTGTTATTTATTTGTACCTTTCTAAATTTTCTAAAATGTTATAGTAAGAATCATTGCTTTTAAAATCAAAAGATGTCATTTTTTTTTAAAAAAAAAAAAAGTATGTTCTGCAAGTTTTTAAACTGATTTTGAATTTGGTAAAATAACATTTTTAAAGTGTACAATGAAAATATAGCACTAAGATTACCCCAGATTTCTATTTTTTAAATTATCTTAACAGAAGATTTTATTTAAATCATAGACTGTTTCTGAAATTTTAAGCTTTCTATATTTAATAATGCCTGCTGGGAGAAAAAAAAAAAGAAATCATACTTTAAAATTTTTCTTTCCAATTTTGACCATGATTTAAAATGGAAAAAGTTATGTTGATTGTGGCTAAATGTTCTCATTTTTAGAGACCATTATGCACTTTAAATTCTCTGTTGGCATTTTAATTTCATCTTACAAAATAAATCCCAACTGACAACAGAATAAAGCAAATTCTAAGTCAACTAAGCGAAAAAGTGTCACCGCAAACAGAAAGAACTTTGCAAACTGATGCAACATTTCATATGGCTCCTGAACCTAAATTCCAAAGTTTCTCTGGGGAAAAAAAAAATTGTGTGCATGTATGTATGTATGCATGTGTGTTGGGGGTAAAAGTTAACAACTGAAATCATCTCCACAATATAATGTTAATTATTCAACTAGGTACTTAAACCTAACTTTAGTATTGTAGAAATTTCTTGCCCAAGAAGATGAAAATTGCAGTAACTATATCTTGTTTCAGGAAATTCCCAAAATTCCAGTCAACTGTTATTGGAATAGATACCCACTTCTCATGACAATAGTTAGCTTAATCAAGCACCTATTGTGACTCTTTACTCTTTAAGATTTGCTTCGAATTCCTTACCTTGCTATATCTACTAATTAGAAAGTACTATCTCATGAGTTTTGCCAATTCTAATTTAGCACTAAAAGGTCTATCTTTTTTTTTTAAGATTTATTTGTTTATGCATACAGAACTGGGGTACAGGCCAGAGGTACAGGGGGCAGTGAGAGGATTCACCAGAGACAGAGTGGGGAGCAGATCAGGCCCACTGACAAAGTGCACTGCTAAGGGGAGCATCAGGCAGTCAGGAGAGGTCTGTGGCGCCATATGGATCACCTCTGGGGTTGGCAGGTGATTGAACTCATGCATAAGTGGCTTTAGCTTCTTAGTGCTGTGCTTTAACCTGCTGTGCCACCAGGGAGGGCCCTAAAAGGTCTATCTTAAACCCATAAAATTTTGCAAATATGCCACTCTTAGTCTCCCTTCTCAGAGATGTTATGAAGACTGTCAAGTTAGTGATGCCACATACAGCAGTAAAAAAAAATTCTGCTTTGCTTTATTAACAGGTTTTTTAAATATTATTTCAGAGTCAATATACAGCAGTCTTCTTGTGAACCCATCAACATACAAAAGAGTCTCCACAGAGAAACACAGTAATCCCCAAAAGCCCCTTGGATCTCTTCCTCAAAGTCTACATTGAGTTTAGCTTTCACTCTTTTCCATGTAATTTCCCCAAATGGTGAGTTTATTTTGATTTCTTGCAATATGAAACCATTTAGAAATTCTTTTATTTATCTGATAAGATTCAAAAATTTGCATTCTTAGTGGAAACTCGACTAATTACTAAATATTCCATAATTACTATTTATCTTTGTCCTATCATTTTTCTGTTGTGCACATGTGTGAGAAAGTTTATAGAGAAGAGAAAGGGAACATAAGTCTATGAGAAGACCATTCATTGAGCTAGCCTGGGAATGGAGAATTACAGGTTTCCTCTCAAACTATCATTCTTTTGACAAACTCTGCCCTGGTTAAGTTATCAAAACTCTATGGGAACTTCCCTCTATCTTGAGTTGTTCCTGAGTTTCTGATTCTGAGAGAGGTTGGCTGTCTAAACCTTTCTATGCTCCAGGCAATATAAATTGAACTTTCAACTGAACATTTCAAGGTCATTACAGTGGTGGTCTAATTCACAAAAGTACATAAGCAGCAATTATTTTTTCTATTTCTAGACTTTTGTGAATTAATCTCAGTCTAAATCTATGTTTTCACCTACTCTTAGCTGGAATCTTCTTTCTCAGATGTATTTAGACTACATCTCAATTTTTCTACTCCTGTTTTCATAAATGTAGAATTTCATAATCTCATCAATAGATAGTTTACTGTAGAGAGCCTTAAATATGAACAAAATGGTTGATTTGAAGAGCATCACAGAACAGAAAAGGAACAAAATACCTAAGTGTTATTGATCTGCATACTGTTATTGGAATGAGAAAATATGCTAGGGGAATTTAGATTCCAAAGTTACTTTATCAAAAGAGTTTTTGGCCAAAGCTAAAAAATTTTTAAAACATAAAATTAGTTCTTTTTTTTTTTTTAGATTTATTTATTTATATATGCAGAACTGGGGTACAGGCCAGAAGCGGTGAGAGAATTCACCAGAGAAAGAGTCGGGAGCAGAACAGGCGAACTGACAAACTACACTGCTGAGGGGAGCAGCAGGAGGGTCAGGAGAGGTCTGCCACACCATGTGGGTAACCTCCAGGGCCGGGGATGAACTGGCACTCAAGAGGCTGGCTTGCTTGCAGTGCTGCACTTTAACCCACTGCACCACCAGGGAGGGCCTAACACTAGTTCTTTTTATGACACTAGTTACAACTAAGGTAGCAGTTGTAGGTTCATTCTGGGCCCTCGCTGGTGGCACAGCAGGTTAAAGCACAGGACTAAGAAGCTGAAGGCACTTCAGCATGAGTTCGATCCCCACCCCGGAGGTGACCACATGATGTGGCAGACCTCTCCTGACCCGCCCACTGCTCTCCTCAGCAGTGTACTTCATTGATCTACCTGTTCTGCTCCCAACTATGTCTCTGGTGAATCCTCTCACCACCCCTGCACCTCTGGCCTATTCCCCAGTTCGGTGTGCATAAATAAATAAATCTTAAGAAAAAAAAAAAAGGTTAATTCTTAGACTCATGTCTCTCAATTAAATAATAAAAGCACTTTCAGACTGCACCAAACAGAAATCTCAGGGTAAAAATTCTCAAGAACCCTCCAGAATCCGATATTCTTCAGAAGGATTGCTTCCACCACAATCTTTGTATTAAGTAGGAGACTAGAAAGATGCCAACAGCATATACCCAAAAACAAGACCATGGATTGCCACACTTCAATCTACATTCTCTTGTCTAACTCCCTGGCTGTCCTCTTTCTTATTTTGCTGGTCTTAAGGCTGTGTTTAACTATTTTTAACTACAAAACCCCTGTCAGTATTGTTTTTTCATGCTTTGTTCTGCCTTCAGTTTCTTCATGAATTGATTCAAGCATACAACCTTTCAAACTGCTGGGTTTCTACCTATTTTCCTCTGATAGCCGCACAGCTTTGCTTTGTACTAGTTCTCATAATGAACCATTGGCCTCCTAGGTAACAAGATCCAACTATTAAGGAACCTAAGATGGCAAATACCACAACAGCCCAGAAATCCAGACATTTAAAATTTCCTATTACACTGTATCATGTGAAGGAAGTTTCTATCTCCATTAAATATTTCTTTCTCTCTTGGTTATTGCTGCATCTCAGAGGTTCTGGTAGCTCATTTCTTCATTTTTGTTTGTCTCTTAGTGTTTTCTAGAGACAGTTTTCCTTATCTTTGTATTTTATCTAATGTAGTTTGGTGTATCAAATATAGGATTCTGGAAAGCTGTTCTTTTCTTGTGGTATGTGCTAACATGTTCCCTTGAGGTCTCAATGTGTCATGAATTGTATTATCCCATTTGCTTATTTTGCTGCTCTAGATTTCCCTTTATTTTTATTTGAATATCTGTAGCCATAGCTTCCACATTTGTAGTACTGCTGCTTTTCTAGCAGGTGTACTATGGCTTCATTTTTTTCTTTTAGCTTTTCCTAGCTTTGTAAAATTTTAGATGTCTGTCCTTTCTGGATTTCCATAAGTTCAGAAGCTTGATTTTGCAGTTTATGAGTCAGGTGGAGAGGAAAGCCTCGGGGATTCCAGGGGGTTCCAGCCCTGGTGGTGAAGAGGGCTGGCTCATGTTTGTGGTGCCACCATTATCCCTCTCCTTTCAGGTTCCAGACCTAGTCCCTGCTGTTTATGTGCTGTCAGTGGAATCCACAAGATAAGTACCAGACCTTGAGATATAGGGAGGTGACATAGAGTACTGTCCTTGTTCTTTTCACAGGAAATACCCCATCTTCTCCATATGTATCTCCTCTCAAAAGGGTTGCGCCTCCACACTGTTCATCTCTACCCTACCCAAGATCGCTGGCCAAATGACAGTGCTGTGGTTTGTGTGGCAGCCTCTCTCCCTGGACCAGAGGCTCCAGGCATTTTTCTCCACCCACCTCTTAATTAACAGTGTTTGAATCTCCTCATTGTCCCTTTTGTTGTGTTCCATGCTAATCTATGATGTCCAAAATATGTTCCTGGTCTGCTCTTAAGAAATGAGACTCTCTGGGTATAGTGTCCATCTGGGTTAATTTTCAGATAACTCTTCTGGTAGTAAAGCAAGTAACCTCCTCTGATGTAATATTCAAAAAGTTATTTTTTTTAGTTTATCAACACATTAAAAGTGAACATTCAAAGTTAATCAAAAATATGGTCATTGTTAGCCTTTTATCAACTCCATATTCAGTAAATAACATATTTAAACATGTTATTTTGCCTCTTAATCACATCATGGTGTTTTGGCTAATTGAATTGGGAATTAAAATTTTAAAATAACTTTGTGAATCATGCATAAGATTAAGAGATTCTGTTTAAGGTCTTTTTTTCCCCATTCTCTGTATATCTTTTTTTAAAAGCCTTGCTGGCATCTGTCTAAGACTCCAGAATCAAAACTTTTGTTTTCCATATTTTCAATTTTGAAAACATTGCTTTTATAAGAAAACTTTTTTTATATAAAATACTCTTCCTTTGGAATTGAAGGAAACCACTTATTTCTAACAATCTATTGACCACAGATTTTATTTAAACCTACTGCCACCACGAATCAATGCTAAGTGAGCAATAGGTAATGTTTTCCCGTACCCATATTTGACTCCCCCAATTACCTTCCATCCAAACCAATATTCACACATTTCAATACACCTCTGTAAGGAAGGTCTTCTCTTTTGTTTTCTTTTTTGAATAGAACTTAGTATGTGCTCCACTGTAGCAAAACCATACCACAGCTTTAAACCTAAACCATAGCTTACTTCAAAATGTGATTTGAAATTACTCTATTTGTTATCAGTATAAAATGCTAGTAGGATTACCTAAGGAAAAATTTAGAGAAATACATAACAAATAAATTGAATAGTCTGTAGGGCTAATGACTGGAATATGATAAATATAGGAAGCTAATTCTGTTCAGGATTCTTTCTTTAAATACAAACATACAAACAATTTGGATGATGATAAACATAACAGCATTGAATTCCTCTTCTCTTGCCACCTGCCAATTTTAGTCTTTCAGGACTGCCTCTCTCGTGACTGACACCACCATCCTATCCAGGATAGAAGTCATCCTTGACTTTGCCCTCAAAGTCCTGAGGTTTTGCTTCCTGGATATCTCTCAAATCTTTCCAGTACTTTCTGCCTCCACTGCAAGGGGTTGTCATCTCTAGTCTGGATTACTACTGCATTCTTCAACACATTCTCCAAACTGCTACTAGGATTTCCTTTTTTGATTTCAATCTGACATAACATCTTCCCATAACTTACAGTCAAAAAAAAAAAAAATCAAAGGAAAACCATTTAAGCTAGCAACTCAAAGCTAAATATTTCCTTGTCAAAGAAATACCTGTAAGTAAAAAAAATCCACTGAAGGAGGGAAAAATCACAAGTGCCAAAAAGGAAGCATTTATCATGTTCATACTAAGGTTTCGTTAGCATTTATGATAATCTGCAATCCAAATCTTGTATTTTGTTAAATTATCATCTTCCAGTACTTACCATAGTTATAGTTAAGCACATTTTACAAATTGTCCTAGTGTAACACAAGACAAATTAAACTCAAATTTTTCTCCTGAATGACAGCATCTTAGTCAAAATACCACACTAGGTAGCTTCAAAACAACAGAAATTTATTTCTCACAGTTCTGGAGGATAGAAATCTGAATCAAAATGTCAGCACGGTTCGATGAGGGTGTTCCTGGGGATTGCATACTTCTCTCCTTATATTCCTGCATAGTGAAGGGCTTAGAGAGTTCTGTAGGCTCTTTTTTGTAAAAGCTGACCCCTTTCATGAGGTTCTATCATTATGGCCTAAGCTCCTCCCAAAAGTCCCTTACTAATACCATCATATTGGGCATGAAGATTTCAACACAAGAATTTGAAGAAGACAGACATTCGGGCTATAGCAGATAATAAAGAAGATAGCACTCAAAGAAAAATAGAACTAGATGGGTACTGATTTAGTAGGCCAAAGGAAGCATAAACTTAAGCTTGGAAGAAGCCTGTAAGCAGTAAGTGGGTTCTTGTTCTCCCCTCAGAATCCTTAAAAGACAGAAATTAGAAGCACCTAGAACTTTGGAATTGGCATAGTATAGATCTAAAGAATAGGAAATGTTGACAGATCAATAGGAATGAAATTCCAGATCCTCTTCTCAAGGACCCAGGTGGGTTCCCTTCACTCTGGCATAAATTACACTCTGGGAAGTTAAGCCTAAAAATCTTTGGTCTTGGGTAACAAGAAAGGAAGGCTGAGAAGTTTCATATCCGAGAACTCCAACAAAGGCTGCCTCTGATATGAAGAAGGAACCCAGCAGTCAAGTCAGTCATAACTTGAAGAAGAATATTACCCTCCTCTACTACACATAACTTCCTGTTGGCCTTTATCCCTGTGCCCACTGAGGCAGGGCTCTAGGTGACAAGGTAAGCCCACAATGGGCCTCTGTCCAGTGGTGGTTTTGACCTATTATCTCAGGGTCAGTCTACTGCTGGCTTCTTTCATTATGTCACTGACCAAGACATGGAGGGATGTTTCAATTAGCTGCTCCAGGAGCCCCAACTTCCAGACCCAGGACAGCCTAGAGGCAGGATTCCAACTCTTACATGGTAGATATAGAGGAAGTCAGTCACAATTTAACAGATAATGACCATCCCGTGGTTGTTGTTAGGTTTGTTGGTAAGGAGGAGTCAACCAAACTGTAGGGCATGAAAGTGAAGGAACACTTGAGCAAGGTCCTTACTAGTGGACTCTGGAGCCCCAGTCTGTGGACAGTTTCAAATCAGCAGCCTCTCCGTGGTTAGTGGGAAGATGACCAGTTTCATAGAAAGGAAACTTGAGACTTCAACAGCTGTGAAACCAAGTTCATCACAAACCACTTCAGAAGACAAGCAGGATACCTCAGAGAGCTGCTCATCCCCATAAAGGTGTGGAAGCAATGGAGAGAGCAGTGCGAGAGTGGCCTCCCAGGTTAGTGCAGCTGCGCATGCAGCTGACAGAAAAAGTTACCTAAGCACAGAGTGTGGAGATGCTGTCCACCAGATGCAGCTGGAACTGGGGAAGATATCATTCCTGCCCTTGATTAAGAAGGAGAAGACTTTTGTCCCTCAGCCATTCATACCAGGACATTCTGCTAGGGTATACTCTCTGCATTACAGAGAGTACTTAAATGGGGTCTTTCCAAGTGGGAGAATTTCTCATTAAGGAAGAGGGTAGCAGCGGTCTTCTCAAGTCTGAAAATGTGGGCAAAGAAAACCTTCCTGCAGCAGCACAAACAGAAAGACTGCTGCTCCAAAAGCTGGCAGAGAGCAAAGTACTTTCTGTGACTCTGCTGGAGGACTGTGTAGGGACGTGGTAGACTCAAGGAAGTGTGATCTTTCTGTTGAGATGCTGCAAGAGACCATTAGTACACTGCAGCGAGCCATATTAAAGATTTCTCAGCCGCAGAAGCAGCTTCTTATGAAATCCAATGAAATATCCACTCCAAGTCCCACAAATAATCACCAGGACCAAAAAGGCAAGGCATCCATCTGTCTTGTCAAGCTGCTCTGTCCTGCTGGAATGACTTCACATTTGTGAATATCAACATGAACTTCATCATCGTGGTCAGGTAGATCAACTGAACTGAAGGTGTGAAAAACAGACAGGGGCCCCCTCTCAAAGTAAAACCCCAAGCCTGTGCTCAGAAAAGTAAATGAACCTCACAAGAATTCAGTATTAGAGGAGCTGCAGGAGTGTGGATGCTGATCTCTACATCATCCTGATTTGTGATGCTGGCTTCCAGTAAGGAACTGGAATACTGTCCAGACACTGAAGAAATCTTCCAATTAATTAGTGCAAAGACAAAAAAATCATCAGGAAAATTTTTATAAATTCAACTCAAAAACAGTTCCACTTGATCCCAGACAAACTTATGTGGTCAATGTGGTCATAAACATTTATGATAGCCCAAGCCACCCATAGTGCATCAAACCCTGCAGGTCATATTGATACCATCTACACTTACTGTTTGTTATTTCCATATACTTGAATATGAAGTGTGCAAAATTGCAGATGTTTTTCAAAGAGACTTCTGGATGACAAAAGAAAATCCTCCCTTAGCTATTACCTGCCCCCTAAAGAATGCAAAAGGTGGGGGAAACACTTGGTTTCTAACTCTCCTGTTACTGTCTCTCCTGACCTCAAAGGTTTTCAAATGAAGGGTACATGGGACTAAGATCTCTGGGTCATAGATTCCTTTTACATGAGTGTTCCTTCAGTATAAATCAAACATGATTTACTTTGTTTTCTTGCCTCTCACATCGTCCTCTTACTCACTTGAAGTGACACCTCTCTTGTTGGCTAGTGATAATATGAGGTTATAGGGGTCAAGGTATTTGAATGTCTAAGAAATGAATTCATACTGTGGGAAATCTTCCTCTTTTGAAAAATTGTGCCTTTATTGATTAAGATAGCCAACATTTACATTCAATTCTAAAATTGCTTTTAAAAAAATTTGTCCTTTGATGCTCAGAAAAAGTTTATTGAAATATAGGTTCACTAAAAGCTCTGAAATCTTCAAATCTGTTTTCTGCTAAAATAGCATTTACAAATATGAAGATAATTCTTTCTGACCCATGATCATGAGGATGGTAAATGGAACTCTTAACTGGCATTTCTGAAGGCTGCTTATATCATTTAGAATAAAATCTGAATCCCTTAAAAGACTCATGATACCCTGCACAATGTGATCTCTGCCATCCTTTTCAGCCTCAAACACCCTGTACTCTAATACAGAAGATTCACTGCAAGTATTCTCTCTCTTTGGAATACTTTCCTTCCCACTTTTCTAACACCTGCTTATCTCTTAGGAAACAGAGGACATACATCACCAAAGCATATCCTGTATCCCTATTACATTTTGCATAGCACCCCATAGCATTTCTCTTCACAGCATTTATATTTTGTGTATAACATGTGTCATGAAAAATGTTTCATCTAATGTGTGCCTCATTTACAACCTGTAAATGCCATGAAAGCTGCACAATTGGTGTTTTGCTTGCTGTAGTTCCCCAGCAGAGCATAGATTGTAAAAGCACTGAAATAATTGTTGAATAAACAACTGACTACTTATTGGATGAATTAATAATTATTTTCAGTGCACTTAAAAGTACAGGAAAGAAAAAATCAGACAGGAGAGATATTACCTAAATAGAACTTTTAATATATGGTAGCAAGATAAATGTAAAGGGCAAAATAAAGAAAGGAGAACCTTAGGCCTCTTGATGAGATAGGTTTATGCAACTAGGAAAAGGATAGGACCACTAAAATAAGTAGGGAAGTTAGAAAGTGATATTGTTTGGGTAAAGAGATGGCGAATTTGGATTTAGACAAGTTGAATGAGAGCCAATTCCATTTTCACTGAAATTGCAAATATGTGACTGGTAATATAGGCATATAATTCTAAAATGTGTCTGTGATTAGAGGCAAAGTTTTTTTGAAATTATTTTAGTGTTGTCAAATCCTCTATTTACATATTTTTCCAGCAGATGTATATTCTTAGAGTGTCTTAGACTTAATTTTTGTAAGTCATCTCACACTTGTCATTGCTGGTCTTCCCCCCACTCAACGGTAAGTGCCAGGAAGACAGTTTCCTTAGGAAGAGACTCACTAAATATACCACATTGTGAGTACTCTGGAAACAGAGTAGTCAGGAAAGCTAAACTTAAAGTTGTTGAATGGAGAAATATCCCTTTATTCCAATGCCAGTGATGGCAGCCACACCAGAGAAATTTCCATTGCACAGCCATCTAGTATTAGCCCACCAATGTGATGAACAAGTAAATTTAAAATCAGTGGGCTAATAACAAGCTGTAGTTAAAATATGTGTTTCTCGGATAGCTTCTTTTACTGTAATTAAAAATACAGCATATAGTTTACCTAATTATCTGCCTCAATCTGCCCTAATGTGAAACAGATTATCCCACTATCTAAAGTATGCTATGGATGTAAATTTGCCAATTTTGAAAGTACATTAAAACTTTCAAGATAGAATTTGGCCTAAATTCTGAAAGTATCCCCTCAAATAGAGGTTTACCTGTACCTTCCCTCTCTATTCTTGTGCCCAGAGAGTTATGTCTTGTCAAGGTCATTAAAATTGGTTCTGAAGGTCAAATTGTGGACTGATTATGTTACATAGATATGACTTTAAGAAATTTTAAAGGAATCCCAGAAATCCCACGCATTGGCATAAGCAGACTGAATTTATGATTAACATATCAGCTACTCATAGAAAATATGAAAACAACAGGCCTTATTTTAAATAATTTAATTTTATTAAAATATATCAGCATTATTTCTTTTTATTAATGCTTTTGCTCCTTGGCTTCATTCAGTTCAATTCACTGAACTATTTGCTTAAAGTACATAGGCATTTAACAAATATTTCCTAAAATGAACTGAAAAGTACATCATGACCCACTAATGGTAGATAAAGTGACGTGGAACTCACCTTTAAACAAAAATCCAAGATTTTTGTTAACCTATTAACATTAATACAGTGTTGATCTACTTACTGTTTTACTTTTTGTGAATTGTGCTATATTGTGAAACCTAAAAAGCAATATTGAAGAAAACTACATTCTGTGCTTACATTTATATAAATTATATAATTGTTCATATGGTGTATTATCACATAATATTACCAATTCATTAGCTACAATAAACTTCTTTTCCAAAGAGTTATATAAAATACACATGAAATTGCTTCATTTTTAGTTTTTCCCCCATGGTATAAATCACTTTTCTCTGCCTAAGATGTCACTGTCTCTCCAGCAGGTTAATCCCAGGAGGCTTAGCAACTATAATTACTACATTTCAATATTCTACATATCTGTCAAGACTTAAAAGAATTCTGTGGTGTCAGTTTAAATATAAATATATGTAATTCTAGTTAATCATCACTTAAGGTAGTTTTGAAAACCACATTACTTACTGCTACATATTTCAATGTTTTAATGCGTATGTTGTGTAGTATGCTATATTGCAACTCTCTCTATTGATTTATTGGTTAAGAAAATGTCCATACTGATTCTGCCAGGCTTAAAGTGTTCTCTTTATACAGAAAATACAGTTTCGCACTGAGGTAAACTTGTCAAGATCATTTCATCTAATCGCTGAAGAGAAAAGAACACCAGAAAAATCACTTTGTGCTTTAACATGGAGCTCAAAGTGAGGTTGGAAATCTCATATAAATACAGTATTTCAAGAAAATACTAACAAAACATATTACAAGCTTTTCATTTGTTTCCCCTACTTCTAAAGAAAACCTTTATATTTACCAGTGACCATACTAACGGTCAATAGCTTCCATTCTTCTTTTGCCTTTAAATGTAAGTACAGATTTTGTGCATTTTGTAATTTCATCTTATAAACAGCTTCAATGACCCTGTGATGAAAATCAAGCATTTTGATGGTATAGTAACTACACCTACATAATTTTACACTGGGATGGGTCATTGGGTTGCTATATTTACCTTCAAGTTAGATTTGTTCATGTGTCTGTATTTATTTATCCTACTTGAATAGCCCTTACAGTGAAGATAAAAGTATAATTATTTGTACAACAATGAAAGATTCAGGGTGCCAGAACCTAATATCCTAGTGCCCAGCAACCATAACTAGCACCAGTGAATAGCACTTCAAGGCTTTTAATCTCCATGACAACCTACCTTGCCGTTCTTCAATAAAATACCACTTTGCATGCATACAAACATATTCTTTATGCACACAGTCTACTTGTTAATAAATATCACTTGTACTGAACACCAAAAAAAAAAAAAACCTTCCTTTTAAATAACTCTGAGTTCTCCCTATAAAACTAATTAATTGAACTGAGAAGGAACTTAATTTATATCTTTACATCTGTAGCACACCTACACAGTAAACCACCAAAAGACTTTTTGAAATAGAAGTTGAAACTGATACCTTATTCAATGTGAAATGCTATAGAGACACTACCCCCAAAACCCTCTTGGGTGTTGTGTCAATAATACTTTCTTGTGGTGAGTAGGTAATTTCATCTGAGACCTACTGGTTTCTGATGTTCTACCATAGGAAAATAAATACCACTGTAGGCTTCGGATTTTTTGTTATTCTACCAAATACTGAATAATTCCTTAATTTTTAGGGTAAGATTGATTATGTCTGTTGATCTGATTCTTGTTTTCTTAGAGACATGATTTTGTTCATTTTGTTCCTCATTAGTTTTTACAATCAACAGTATATCAGGAAGAACTGGAAAAACAGTAGATTAGGAAGAACTGGGAGAGAAAACTAGATGGTGATTTTTCTGCCCACTTTATTGAATGGTTTATTGAATGGGTGGAAGATTAATAACAAAATTTATATTTGAGATGATCTGTTGATTTTCATTATCTGTACATCATTTTTTAAGAGGAACAGAGTTGGTTTACTGCATAGAGAATTCTTAGTAGATGGCCTAAGATGGGTTCTGTATTGATCAGAGGGTCATCAGAAGAGAAAGATCTTAGAAGACAACCTGGTATAATCAGGCCAGTAAGACCTCTCATCAAAAGAGGACATAATTTCATTTTTAGGTGATGCTTTGCTTTCTTATGAAAATTATTTCTCCTGTCATGTCTCTAGTTCCTTTTGAAAATGACTCCTTAAATCTCTTACCTACTTACTTAGCAGACTATGGTATTCTTATATTATACTGCAACATAGAACTCTTTGTAGATTTGGGAGAAAATATTTTAATAATCCACATAAAAAGAAAGTAACTTTAAAAAACAGACTTTGTAGTATCCAAAAACTAAAATAATGTGAAAGCAAAACTTAGCCTTGCCTCTTATGATATAGGTAGATTCTAACAAACATTTTATTAAAATGACAGTTCATTGTTTTCTTTAAAGTTTACAAAACTGCCAATTTGAGGGACCTTTTTCATAGGATAGTGTATCTAGATTGTTTTTCCTGAATTGCCTGGTTATTTGAGCATAAAAAAATACTTTGAAGTAAAGTAACTATGACATAACAATGGCAGACAACTCTTTTTTTGTTTCTTGTTTTTTGTTTTTTTTTTTTTTTTTTTTTTAGAATTATGAGAGCATGGCAAGTAGGCATACTTTGTCACATGTCATAAATCTAGTATTTTGGGGATTTGGGCACATCTCTAACAATGGTGGCTTTTTGTTTTCATGACTGCCCCTCCAACTAGTCTTGACCTCTTTAAAATCCAGCACTGTGTGCCTCTCTAATGTTCTCTAATTTGCAAAAAAAAAAAAAAAAAAAAAGAAAGGCCACCACATAAAAAATACCTCATGCATGTCTGTTTAATCTAACCAAATTTAATTCCAAGTAAATCACTTTCAAGCACAACATTCTAATCATTAGGTTCTAGCACATTTCTTATTTGGTATTGGGTTAGAAGTCTTCTGCATTTAGAAGTTTTAAAATTGGTCCACTTAAGTAATTTCCAATCGCTTTGATTAGTACATTAAAGCTGAGTGTCAACATTTCTATTTTCGTGTCTTTAAATATTGCTATGAATAGTAATAATGCATCCTCAGCAGAAGTCCTTTTCACTGACACTATCATGGTGAGAAAAGCATTATAAGACTCAGTAACTCTGAGAATAAAAAACACATTTCTCTCACTATTTTTAAGTGAATACAATTCTAACAAAAATGTGTCCATCTAAATAAGTTTTTATATGTATAAAATTGTTAAGGAAATCATAAAATTCCATTGTCTTCAGACTTAAGGATAAATAAAATTAAACTATCCTTTCTTCCCCAGAAAAGCATTCTATTGTTTGAAAAGTCACCAAATAACATTTAAGATGATTAAACTTTGTCACACATTCTAGTGATTTAAAACACATGCAACCGTTAATCCAAGTGCTGCACAGCTAAAATATAAAATTACCATTTCTGGTTTAATCCTTTACTTTACTAAAGCTAGTAAAATTTCTTATGTAAGGAATAAAATAATTCTCATGGCTTTTATACCCTTATTTATGATGAGTGAAAGGATTAAGATGACAATTTTTATTCCCATCCCAATATTTGCTCCCCAACCATTCAGTAGTATAATGTTTACATGTCCAGTGTGTCTTTCAACAAAATTAGTCATGATCGGCCCTCCCTGGTGGCGCAGCGGGTTAAAGCACAGCACTGAGAATCTAAAGCCGCTTCCGCATGAGTTCGATTCCCGCCTGCCCTGGAGGAGACCACATGGCGTGGCAGACCTCTCCTGACCCGCCCGCTGCTCCCCTCAGCAGTGTACTTCGTCGATCTGCCTGTTCTGCTCCCCACTCTGTCTCTGGTGAAGCCTCTCGCCGCCCCTGAGCCTCTGGCCTGTACCCCAGTTCTGTATGCACAAATAAATAAACCTTAAAAAAAAAAGTCATGATCGGGTTTCAACAAAATGATTAATGTATAAAAGCAGCCATAGCTGAGGTCTTTTGTTTCTGTGTAAGGGTAAGCAGACTCTAAAACTAAATCCCTGTTGTTGTTTTTTTAATGTTGTCAATGGTATAAATGATTCTACCAAGACTAATTTGAAGCTACCAACCCGGAGGTCACCGAACAGGAAGTTTGGAAAAGATGCATATAATCTGCTCCATTGAACTACTAACAGGCAAATCTAGCATACCACAACTGGTTGCCAACTATCCTTAAGGATGTTTTTTCTGATTATAAACGTAATTGGCATAGAAAACTGGGAATGATTAATAATAAAAAGAAATGGAGAAAATAGCCTCTGGAATTCTAAAAGCCAGTAATAATCATTGCTAATATGGTGTGTGGTAGTATGCCTACTACAAAAAAAAAAAAATATATATATATATATAATTCTAGAATATGTGGGTTTATTTCTGCATACCTTTCTAGAAACCACTCATAGTGGGGATATCAGAAGAAAAAGGATTTGGTACTCAAGAGAAAAATAAAAGAAACTGGCTAAGAACTTATTAAGGATTTAGCAATGAATTCTTAGATAGTCAGAACTGGAAGAAAATAAACTCAGGAAATAGAACTGTATTCCTCCATCTGTTAGCTCAAAGAAACTAAGAATGGACAAGGAGCTCAAGGTCTGTGTTTTTTGCAAGATAACATGAAGATGAATATCAGATAATTTTGTATATTGATTTTAAAAAGAAAAGTCCAGCTGGTCTAACTTACTTAAACAATGATAACCTAGATTTTTTTTCATTTCAGACATCCAAATAATTGCATGTCTCTGATACCAGAGCCATAATCCTAGAAGTGGGAGTTGACAGTTCTGAAACATAATATCACAAAGACAGTATTTTCAGAAAAATGTAATGCACCTTATTATACATATTATGCAACATAGCAAAGCAAATGTGCAAGTATTTTGTCATAGAATGTAAAATGAAAAAAATATTGAAGATGATAATTAAAACTTTGGGCCCTCACTGGTGCCACAACAGGTTAAAGCATAGCACTGTGAAGTTATAGCAGCCACTGCAGTACAAGTCCAAACCCCATCCAGGGAGATGACCCACATGACGTCCCAGACCTCTCCCAACCCTCCTGCTGCTCCCCTCAGCAGTGTACCTCATCAGTAGGCCTGTCTTGTTCCCCACTCTGTCTCTGGTGAATCTTCTCACTGCCCCTGCACCTCTGACCTGTACCCCAGTTCTATACACATAAATAAATTTTTTTAATGTAAAAAAATACTATTATAAATTCAAGAAACATAAAATGACGTTGGCATTTTCCTTATGGAGAATACTTGTCCTCACTTTTTTAATAAATTTCAAAGATCATCTATATTAACTACCTTTAGAGTCATCTAAATTAGAGTCATCTATATCAACTACCTTTAACTCTGAATTATGGAAATTCTCGGAATCTTAATTTTCATATTGCTTTTTATAAATTTCCATTAAAATATGGTCTTCGTACTGATATACTTTTTTTTAATTAATTTTTTAAAAAGATTTATTTATTTATTCATACAGAACTGGGGTTCAGGCCAGAGATGTGGAGGGTGAGAGGATTCACCAGAGACAGAGTGGGGAACAGAACAGGC
>NW_004567114.1:51162919-51237689 GCF_000260355.1 Condylura cristata | reverse complement strand
TCAATATATTAATGAACATAGATGCAAAATATCTTCAAAAAATCTTAGCAAACCAGAGTAAAACATACATTAAGAGATCAAATGGGGGAATATTGAGATTTATTTATTTATTCATACAGAACTGGGGTTCAGGCCAGAGATGTGGAGGGTGAGAGGATTCACCAGAGACAGAGTGGGGAACAGAACAGGCAAATCGACGAAGTACACTGCTGAGGGGAGCGGCGGGCGGGTCAGGAGAGGTCTGCCGCGCCATGTGGATCTCCACCCAGGCAGGCGGGGATCGAACTCATGCGGAAGTGGCTTAAGCTTCTTAGTGCTGTGCTTTAACCCGCTGCGCCACCAGGGAGGGCCCGTGTTCTGATATACTTTTATTAGTAAGATAATTCATTATCTTTCTACACAGTCTGATACTACCTTGGTTTTGTAAATAAACATTTTTACTTAAGTATAACAGGCACAGGGAAGAGTACATCAATCATAAGTGTCCAGCTCCATGTCTTATTACAAAGTAAGCACATCCATATAAACAGCTGGTCCCTATGTACTCATCCAGCCATGGTGTCAGCTCTTTCCAATGATAATCACCATCCTAAAAACAAACATCTAAAATTAGTTTTGCCTTTTGAACTGTAAGGTGTGTGTGTGTATGTGTGTGTGTGTGTGTGTGAATGTAACCATTCACTGTGAATTTTTTCATGTGATTAGCTTTTCACTTGATATTTTTTGTGAGGAAGGTCACGATTGTTGCACATACCAGTAATTTTTGTTTTCATTCAGTGCTAACACCACTTTTATCCAGTATACATTTTGTTTATTGTTTGCCTTTTATTGAAATTTATTTCTTTTTTCTTAAAGTTTATCTCTTCCAGACAACATATAATTGGGTCTTGCTTTTTTTTTTTTTTAACCAGTCACACAGCTCTGATTTTTTTTTTAAAGATTTAATTATTTATGCCTACAGAGCTGGGGTGCAGGCCAGAGGTGCAGGGGTGGTAAGAGACAGAGTGGGGAGTAGAACAGGCCGACTGACGAAGTACACTGCTGAGGGGAGCAGAGGGCAGATCAGGAGAGGTCTGCCGCACCATGTGGATCTCCTCCAGGGCAGGCTGGGATCGAACTCTTGCTGAAATGGCTTTAGCTTCTCAGTGCTGTGCTTTAACCCACTGGGCCACCAGGGAGGGCCCTGATTTTTTATTTTAATTGATTCTAACATATTCTGTGTAGTCAAAGCAATGTGCAAAAGCTGGTATAGTAGTATTTAACCCAATAATGATATTTAATGATTAGATCCTAACTCTAGTAATAATTTAACACAATTATTCATATGTATGGATTTAGACCCTCCATTTTATTACTTATTTTCTAGCTGTACTTGTGTGTTTTGTATAGATATTTGTTTTCTAGTGGCTGATTTAGCAATATGCCTCCTTTAATTTATTGTAGAGTCAATTTATATTACTTAAAGTAGAATATGGTAATCTTGCAACAGCATAGTTTCATTTACATTCAAATCCTTGTGCTACTGTTGTGATAAAAGACCACCAATACAGAAAGTAGTATTTAATTTTGCTTTAATAATGGCTTTAAATATATATATATGGTCTTTTTATATTTACTCAAATATTTATTATTTCTCATGTGTCCATCTGTTCTTGCACATACAAATTACAATTGTCATTTCTTTTCCAGCTGAAGAACATTCTTCAGAATTTCTTATATTTCCATATTATGGTAGCACATTCTCTCAGATTTTGTTTATCTTCAGATGTCCTTCAACTTCCTTTTCTTTAGTTTTAGAGTTCTTGCTGAGTTTTTCTTCTTTCAGTGGTTTTAAGATGTTGCTTATTTTTAAATGACCTTCCAGTTTTTCTCGCCTAAATTTTCCAGCTTCTCTGCCAGCTTAAAACTCTGTCCTCCTATTGCAAACTAGTTACCCAGAGTCTGGTACAAATTGACATTTACTCTGAGACAAAAGATACTCACAAATCCTCAGGGGAAACAGTCTTTTAAAATAAGACTCCTTCTAATAGCTCAGTGCTTTGTAGTTCTTAGGTACTTTCAAAGAGTTGGTGAGTTTTAAATATATTTTATTCATATATATTATAGTCATTATCTACTAGAAGGTTATTCTGGCTAAATTAATCTGTCATTCTGGAAGCCTAAATCTAATATGTATATTTTATATCTATATGTTCTGGTTTTTATATCCTAAATCCTATATCCTCTGATACAGGATTTTTGTGTGATATTTACTGTGTGATATTTACTGTGTGTGTGCTTATAACCCTGATAAATGTGTTCACTATACCTATTTGTTATTTGGATTCACATTTCTTTTCTGAAGGGTATATGTGCAGTCTCTTGACTTCTACTGTTATTCTGTGTGGTTAGCACAATCTGTCAAACGTGGTACATCATTTTAAGAAGGAAATTAATTTAATCATTTTATATCATAAATCCAAATTAAATCTTAATGAATTCAACTTTTAACAATATGATTTAAATAATATGCTCATAGTCAGTTAAAAAGTCATTTCTTTGTTTTTTATTAATATTTTTCATTCCTTGTATATATAAAAATTAATTTTAGTTATACTACAGAAACATGGATAAGTAATTTCTCATTTTTAAATTTATGCCATAAGAGCAGTCAATAATGTTTTATCATATTTGAGGCAAAAGTTCCCTTTTACATGTAGCACATTAAAGTTTGTTCAAGAAAGATTCAGCTAAAATTTCACTATTTTTCCATTAAATATATCATAAGTATTAATTATACCTAAGGCAGGCATTGTTCAAAGCAGAAGGAATACTAGGATAAACAACATTTCAATAATATCTTCCAAAAACTCATAATGTATTATATTATTAAGAAAGAGAGAAAAGTAATATAAAATGACAATAAATGAAAGAGGGAAAGATGTTTCCAAAAATTTTCTGAAACCACCATTACTCTGCTATGAAAAGCAGACAAGAATTTCACAAAGAAAGCAAGCTACAAATCAATATATTAATGAACATAGATGCAAAATATCTTCAAAAAATCTTAGCAAACCAGAGTAAAACATACATTAAGAGATCAAATGGGGGAATATTGCTTAGCAGTCAAAAAGACAAACTCAAGTGGCAGCATAGATGACACAGGAAGGGATTATGCTAGTCAAAATAAGCCAAATGATAAAGTATTCAATGGTTTCACTTATGTGGAATATAGAGAAGCAAAACAAAAGGTCAAGAAAAAGATAAAGCTAGCAAGCTGACCATAGATCTGAGTCATACAGAAAGATGGAGAGAGAGAGATCAAAACGGGGAGGAAAAACACAAGGGAATGTAGCATTGGTTCACAGGTGATACAGTGGTGGGAGAACTATAGGGCTTACACCTGAGGGGGAAAACCAGTTATTTTACAATTTCTAAAATAAAAATTTTAAAATGCATTAAAAGAATCATATGACAATGAGAGTTACTCTAGTGATGGAAGGATGATTTATTATATACAGATCAATCAATATCATTCACCACATCAACAAAAGGAAAGATAAAAATCATAAGATCTATCAGTAGATACAGAGAAAGTATTTGATAAGATTCAACATCCACAATGCAGATGGAACTGGAGGGGATTATGCTAAGTGAAAAAGAAAAAGGAAGGAAAACATTGGATTATTTCACTAATATGTGGAATATAAAAAAAAATAAAACAAAGAAACAGACAAAATTTAGTCAAAATAAATCTTAGAAATCTACTGTGCAATTGAAGCTGCTGGAAGAGGAGGAGTTTGGAAAATCAGGAATAAAGGTAGGGCTACCAATAGACTATAGTGAAAGATTACGAGTGCTGTGGTGGTGGGTATGTTGTAACATGCATCGATAATCATATACAGTATTGTATATGTATATCATATACAGTATTGTATATGTATATCATATACAGTATTGTATATTGTATTGATAAGCCTAAGAAATGATAAATAATCTAGGGCAGATTTAATTCTGCTTAGAGAGATGTGTAAAGTATATATATAGATATACAGATATAGATATAGATATAGATATAGCTATAGATCAACAGTTATACATGATCTTCAAAGATAACTGAGTTTGCCAGAAGCATAAAATTGAGGGAAAGCATCTGAAATCCAGGCACTGCTAGTATTTTCTCATGAAAGATTAAGTGATGGAGAAAAGTGGAAGATGAGAGAAAAGTAAACAGAGGCAAAAAAAAAAAATCTTGTGAATTATACTTATATCTGAATGTTTTGTTGTTGTTGTTTGCTGAAGACATAAGTTTTATTAAAAAATATAAGCAGACCCTCCCTGGTGGCGCAACGGGTTAAAGCACAGCACTAAGAAACTAAAGCCACTTCAACATAAATTCAATCCCCCCAACGTAGATGATCCATATGGTACGGCAGACCTCTTCTGACCAGCCTGCTGCTCCCCTCAGCAGTGTACTTCATCGATCTGCCTGTTCTGCTCCAGGCTATGTCTCTGGTGAATCTTCTCACAACCCCTGCACCTCTGGCCTGTACCCCAGCTCTGTATGTATAAATAAATAAATCTTTGAGAAAAAAAGAAAAATTAATTACAGAAATAGAGACATCAGCAGAAACATTAAGAAAGTCGAAATGGCTGGATTTGGTGCCCAAAGGAAGGTTGTGGCTGAAGCAAAGGTCTCTAGACTTTATAGTTAATGGAGAAATCATCTTACCAAAAATAAAAATACAATAGCATATCAGGAGGTCAGTAATTCAAAATTTCACCAGATTATGAATTATAGACTTTTTTCAACTGTTGCACTACATTAAATATTTTTCATCACAAATTATGTGATGAACATTTTAATAGATAATTATATGTTTCTACATAATCTGTACAATATATATTGTAGTGGGAAATTAAATTCTGCTCACTTAAGTTGTACGTGAACTAACGCCAGTTATATGTTGTTTTCTTAAAAAAAGAAAACTAGGTTCTTGGTCTGTCTTATTCCTTGCAGACTACTTAAAGTAAATATTTCTGGGAGCTTCAAGTCTATGAAACACAATGTGAAAACACTTTCTCATATACGTTCAAGGCCCTCTTTACAATACACTGAGTTGTTGGACAATACATGTTATTCAGTATGGAAGTTCCTGAGTAACACAGTTGATCTCTAACACTTTAGTAAGAAGGAGTATCAAATCATGTAACAGGGTGATGTATGTGGTATAAAAACACACAAGACAGGGCGCTCCCTAGTGGCACAACAGGTTAAAGAGCTGCAAGAGTAAACCAGCTGCAGCCACTTCAGCACAGGTTCCATCCCAAGCTAGGGAGGTGACCCACATGACGCAGCAGACCTCTCCTATACCACCCACTGCTCCCCTCAGCAGTGTACTTCATCAGTCTGCCTGTTCTTCTCCACACTGTTTTTGGTGACTCCTCTCACCATCCCTGCACCTCTGGCCTGTTCTGGATGCATAAATAAATAAATTTTTTAAAAACACAGAAGACAAAACTCAGGATGAAATAAAACCTCAGAAAATTGATCATTATTATACTATGTATCCTCTTTATAATGAATATAACTTGGAGGTCAGTTGTCAGTAACGATTTACAAAGCCAGTTGATATTATATCCATTATCTTTTCTTTTCTACCCTTATTTTTTTTTATTTTTTGCTATTCTCCCTACTGTATCTTTTTTTATTCTCCTTCTGCCTTATTTCTTGCTTCCAAACTTCCAAATTTTTAATTTTTTGAGAAATCTTCATGCTTTTTTCTTCATGTTTAATTCAATTTACATTCCCACCAGTAGTGCACAAAGATACCCTTTTCACTATAGCCTTGCTAATACTTGTCTTTTTTGTAATAGCCGTTTTTTTGTTTGTTTTTGGTATTTTGTTTGTTTGTTTGTTTTACATTTTGCACATTTTTTTCACCTCAATTGTAATCCCCATGGACTTTCCACCACCAGTTCACCAATGTGTCATCACCATATTCCTGTGCACTCTTCCCACCCCTGTTTTGATCCTATCCCCCCTCTCCCCATAAAATGTTTCTGGTTTATAGTTGTTCATTGTTTTCATTTTTACTTTATTACACTTGCTTCCCTCCACTCCCATCCCGTATGCTCCTGCTATGAGTGAAGCCATCTGGTATTTTTCTTTTTCTTTCTGGCTTATTTCACTGAGCATGATCCCTTCCAACTCCATTCATGTTGCTGCAAAAGGAATGAGTTTATTTTTATTGATTGCCAAGTAATATTCCATTATGTATATGTACCACATTTTCTTAATCCAATCCTCTCTTTTGGGGCATTTGGGTTGATTCCACGGCTTCCGTATTGTAAATAAAGCAGCAATAAACATGGTGATGCAAGTGTCCTTTTGAATCAATGTTTTTGTGTCGTTTGGGTAGATACCTAGTAGTGGGATTGCTGGGTCATATGGAAGCTCTATTTTCAGCAGTTTGAGAAACCTCCAAACAGCTTCCATAGTGGTTGTACCAATTTGCATTCCCACCAACAGAGGTCCCTATTTCTCCACATCCTCGCCAACATTTATTGTCACTAGTTGTTTTAATATGTACCATTCTCCCTGGTGTGAGATGGTATTTCATTGTGGTTTTAATTTGCATCTCCCTTATTATATGTGATGGTGAACATTTTTTCATATGCCAGTTGGCCATCTGCATTTCCTCTTCAGAGAAGTGTCTTTTAACCCATTCTGCCCATTTTTTGTTTTGTTTTGTTTTTGTTTTTGTTTTTTAAAGATTTTATTTATTTGTGCATACAGAACTGGGGTACAGGCCAGAGGCTCAGGGGTGGTGAGAGATTTCACCAGAGACAGAGTGGGGAACAGAACAGGCAGATCGACGAAGTACACTGCCGAGGGGAGCAGCGGGCGGGTCAGGAGAGGTCTGCCGCGCCATGTGGTCACCTCCGGGGCAGGCGGGAATTGAACTCATGCTGAAGCGGCTTTAGATTCTCAGTGCAGTGCTTTAACCCGCTGCGCCACCAGGGAGGGCCATTCTGCCCATTTTTTGATGAGGTTGTTCACTTTACTTTTGTTGAGTTTCATCAGCTCTTTGTATATCTTTGTGATCTGCCCTTTGTCATTACTATTGTGTGAGAAATTTTTTTGTTTGTTTGTAATATCTTTTTGTTTGTTTGTAATATCTCTTTGGTTGTACAGAAGCTCTTTAACTTGGTGTAGTCCCAGCTGTTTATCCTTTCCTTCACTATCCTTGCTTTGGGTAATGTATCTTTGAAGATGTTACTGAGTGTGTGCCACATAGTGTTTTGCCAACCTTTACTTCTAAATATTTTACTGTTTGGGGTTTTATGTCTAGTTCTTTAATCCATTTCAAGTTTGGTTTTGTGCATGATGTGAGGTAATAATCTAACTTCATTTTTTGCTTGTAGCAGCCCGGTTTTCCCAGCATCTTTTGTTCTTTGTTCCACTGAATATTCTTTGCTCCTTTTTCAAATATTAGCAGTCCAGCAAATTGTGGGTTTATATCTGGGTTTTCTGTTCAAATCTATTGGGCTGTATGTCTATTCTTGTTCCAGTATCATGCAGTTTTGATTATTATAGCTTTGTAGTATAGCTTGAATTCTAGGCATGTGATGTCTCCCTTCTCTTTCACTATAGTCAGGAGCATTTTGGCTATTCAAGATTTTTTGTGGTTCCATTTAAATTGTAATAGCCATTCTTACAGATTTATGGCAATATCTTGATGTGGTTTTATATCCCTTTCCCTAATGATTAGTGATACTGAGCACCTTTCCATATATCTTTATGTCTTATGTGGGAAAATGTCTATTCACATCATCTAACCATTTTTCAATTGGATTACATGATTTTTAGAAGCTTTTTAGACTGCTACAACCCACTTTTTTTTTTTTTTTGGTTTTGTAACCCTTCATTTTGATGTCAAGTCAAAAATATTATTGTCAAGTAAAATGTCAATTTGCTTACTACCTATATTTTTGTCTAGAAGCTTAATGGTTTCATAACTTACATTCAAGTATTCAATGCATTTGGAGTTCATTTTTGTGTAAGGTATAAGATAATGGTACATGTATATTCTTTTGCATGTGACTGTCCAGTTTTCCTAACACCGTTTATTGAAGAGATATTCCTTTCTCTATGGTATAGTCTTGGCTCTCTCTCTCTCTCTCTTTTTTTTTAAGATTTATTTATTTATGCATACAGAACTGGGGCACAGGCCAGAGGTGCAGGGGCAGTGAGAGGCTTCACCAGAGACAGAGTGGGGAGCAGAACAGGCAGATCAACAGAGTAGCTGAGGGGAGTAGTGGGTGGGCCAGGAGAGGTCTGCTGCTCCATGTGGGTCACCGCCAGGGTGGGTGGGGATTGAACTCATGCTGAATTGGCTTTGGCTTCTTAGTGTTGTGCTTTACCCTGCTGCACCACCAAGGAGGGTCCTCTTGGCTCTCTTTTTTATAAATTAGTTATTATGGGCTTATTTCTCTGTAGTCTTTTCTTTTGATCTATATATTTTTATGTCAATGCTATACTTTTATTTACTACAGCTTTGTAATGTAGTTTGAAATCAGAGAGCATAATTCTTGCAACTTTGATCTTTACAACATTTCATCTATTCAGGGTTTTTTGTAGTTCCAAAATGAGCTAAGTAGTGGGAAATTGTTTTCCCAATTCTTCCTGTGAAGTAGATTGTTGTATGTCTATAAAACCCTTTCTATCTGTGTGATATTTCTATTTCTCTAAAAAATATCATTGGAGTTTTGATAGCAATTGCATTCAGTTTTACAGATCTTAGTGTACACTTAAGCATATCAATTTTTCTTGAGAGTTTCCTTATAAATTAGAAGGAAAGAGTTAAAGAGACTGAGAGTTGTTTTTATTAAACTCTAAAGCATGCTTGACCAATATAATGGTAATGTACCCCAAAAATGACATTTTAATTCATATTTTGAATAATCTATCAGACTTTGTGGTGCCTAAAACTAAATAGTACAAAATTATGACAGCAAATAGTCATTTTTACAAAGGCAATCAAAACAAGTTGAAAATTATAGACACACACACATATATCACGTATAGATAGACAGGTAGATAGATAGATAGATATAGATATAGATATATATGTCTTAGGTACCAAAAAATATATAAATATGTTAATTTGTTGACACATTTCCATGGTAGTTTCTTACACATTTTTGTTCATGTTCTTTGACTCTTCACGAAACAATGATTTTGCAATATTCTCTACAGAAATAATAGTACTGCTATATTGTTCCCCATATACAGGAAAATAAAACAAGTTCTATCTCATGTAATACTTTTTTTTTTTTTTTAAGATTTATTTATTTGTGCACACAGAACTGGCTCAGGGGCTGTGAGAGGCTTCACCAGAGACAGAGTGGGGAGCAGAACAGGCAGATGGATGAAGTACACTGCTGAGGGGAGCAGCGGATGGGTCAGGAGAGGTCTGCCACGCCATGTGGATCACCTCTGGGGCAGGCGGGAATGAACTCATGCGGAAGTGGCTTTAGCTTCTTAGTGCTGTGCTTTAACCCGCTGCGCCACCAGGGAGGGCCTCATGTAATCCTTAATGAAGAAAAAGATGAGTGATACTTTTGTAATTGTCCCTGCTCTATTACCAAATATATCCCTGATACAAGAAAAATTCCATTTTGATTGGCATCAGTAAACATCAAATCCTACAATTTTCCACAAGTGATGACTGGAATATTTTACCACAGATGAGTCCTAGTTGATAAAATTTTGAGTAATGTTTCTTCTACACTGCTCACATTTCACTACTGGTAATCTATCAAGATGATACCAAACAAAGGAGGAACACTGCAGGCTCAAAAAGAAATGACACTGAAGGACTCTGAATAGTGCTTATTCATTTAATTAACATTTCACAGAAAACTGATAACAAGAATTCGTGCTGCCCTGAAGATTTACTGAGAATAGGAGCAGCACATACCTTCTCAAACAGCAAACCATTTTCATTCTGAAGAAGGTTTTTGTCTTTTGTTAAGGTGTTTTGATGTCAGCAAAGTTGTGAAAAAACAGTCTTCAGTATTTCCAGGTAACAAATCTTGCACATCAAACTCTAAATGACTAAGAAGAGAACTTCTCAATCTGTGTTCCATGGTACACTAGTGTCCAGCAATACTGTGTTATTACTGATGTGATGTACATTCTTCTTTTAGGAGTCAAAAGACATATTTGCACATTAAGGACTCTGAATGTTGCATAAATAAATCTATTTAACATTATTTAAATGAAAATTTCCCAAATTGATATGACTGTGGTGCTCCCTCCCCTCATACATCTTCTGGCTATAAATATTGCCAGAAATTGAAAAATTTCTTTCAAAATGACTGAAAAAAAAAACCAAAAAACCAGGACTTCTAAGAATAAATACATACTTAGGAAATCATATAATAAATTCAAACATCAATAGAGTTTCCATGAGTTGAGAAAGTGAGGAATTAAGGAGGTGGCATCTATGAGTTGTTCATTTTCTTTTTGTTTTTTAATTATTTATTTTTAGTGGAACTGACACAGAATTTATAGTATTCTGTGGACCATGTTTGGGAAATTACTTCTCCCAGAGAAATCAAAACCAAAGCTATGATACTTCAGGCCTGTAATTTTGGTTGGATGGAGAAATTAAGTCTTCTCATACTTCATAAAATTACATCCGGTAAGCAATCATTTGTCATTATTCAGTATACAGGCCCTGATCAAGTCCATTGCTATGTCACTAGTTTTCAAAGGCTATGTGTAATAATTCAGCCCATCTGATTTCCTAGACCCTGGGAATGTACTTCAGTGAGGAACACAGAAAAGCTATAGTAGTCTGGACATGTTGTGAGCCACAGGCAAAATAGTCTAAGTTCAAGTTCTTACTGAATTCTACTTGCCAGTTTTCATGGCATATGTGATATTTTTAGCTAATTAGTAAGTCATTAAATCCAACAACGGTACACATGTTATATAATAAATGCACTACTATGTTCACAAAGATTCTCTCATGAACCAAACTTTAGTCAGGCTCCTCTGAGTAGTCATCTCACCTAAACTCCAATTTTGCACTAATATAGCTTCAAATAGCCTAGTTTTACTGAGACCCTGTTAAGTCAGCTCAGAAAGAATCCCTACATTCCATTTCTGATCACCCACCCTGTCTGTGCTAATTCCTTATATCTCCCTTCTCTGGGTAATATCTGATCAAATTGGCCTGCCTTCAGCAAGAATCCTTTCAATTCTGTTCCGCAGAATCCCCCTGAACCCTGTTTACTCTTGGTAATTTTCCATCTACTGACCTCATCCTGCTCTTTGACTATAACCCCTCTTGTCAAGATACTATAGTTGGAACTGAGCCCAGTACTATATTGAAGTCTCTCCTCCCATATTACAGTAGTGCCTGAATTTTTTTAATGGCTTTAATTACTGTCCAACTCTACTTTTTTTCTAACAATATGCAAACTTCAGTAATTAATTTGAAGTACAAAGTAATGAATACTTGCATCAACTCAGAAAGGGTTTATTAAAAGTATTTGAATATATTGAAAAACTGCACTGACAGTTTTGAAATACAGTCCTGTTTATCCATAAGACATATATATGATTGCTACCAACAATTTTAAACTTCCTTTATGAGTGAACCTCTGTCTGACCCTCTATAGAGTGAAAAGAGGGTTCATATTCCAGGCCTACTCAGTTCTTGGCTCCTCTGCTAGAACTGCCAATTAGAGCACTTTGTCATGTGGACATCTGTCCACTGGATTGAGACCAGCTCATTTCACAAAGCACTTGTCAAATGGTATCAACTTTCTATGACAACCAGTGTTGGATTCAAACCCATGCCACTGAAGGTTGCATGACTTCCTCTCCTAAGTCCTTTAAATGCCTAGAATGTAGGCACACAAATTTTCAGAGCTAAATAATTATAAAATCAGGGAGCCACCTTTGTTTCCTTAATTCATGGAAATGTTACTGATGCTTGCATGTTATAGAAGAATGACTCCCTGAGCATATTTTTATTCTTGGAAATCCTAGTGTTTTTTCAAAAATGGTTTTGAAAGAAATTTGTCGATTTAACATTGTGTCAATGATTTTGGGCATCTACTACCGGTTATGTAGTACATGAAAATACAATTAGCTTCCTTTTATTTTTTACTAACATATCTGCTGAAAATCTGATAAATTCATTTCCTCGCTTCTCCAGAAAAATTCTTCTTTATTTTTATAATAGTGCAAGGCAAGAGGAGCAAAAAAAGTTTTTAAAGGGAAAGGTAATGTTTGAAGTTACATTAGTTTGAATGTAGTTTAGCTTCTCAACTATATATAATTACTTTGAAGGGGAAATCATAAGAATAGCTTTATTGTTATATTTTTGCCAGTGGGTGTATGAAGTGATTTAACTTACAGGTAATGATTATGTAATTGTATTGATACAGGGCATACCAAGCTTAGTGAATCATCCAGACTGACAAGAGGAGGTGTAAAAATTCTGCGGGCTGCTTTTCAGCTTCATATTCCTGCCTTTACAAAGGAGAGAAGTCTTTCTCACAGGTTGGGGAAGGCGGTGGTAAGTGAAGCTCCAAGATCATAGATACAAATGCATCAAGAGATGTGTCATTTTTTGCGGTGTGATTTAAAGATTAATTGGGTGATGGTGAAACTACCCAACACAAACGATGTCTGTGTCATAAAAGTGCAATGCAGGTGGCTGTCAGGAGCTACCTACCATTCAAAGATGAAGTTCTAAACTTTACAAAACTGAACTAAGATACAAATTAATCTCACTGAATTGCCCCATGTTGTGTGTACCTGTATTACCTCCTTAGGACATTTTTACTGCATAAACCCATCCATTTATTTGGACAGGAAAAGCAAGACAAAATATAAAGGTCTAGCGGTAGTGTATTCTCAGGTAATAAAATTTCTATTTTTGCAACCAATGGCCCCTGCAGTCATAGCTGATTAAAAGTATGAAGATTTAGATCTGGAGAATAATTGTGCCAAGAACAATGCTTGACCAAATGCAATTAGCTGAATTTAGATAAATTCTCAATCTGGCTTTCTTTAACTTGAATAGAAAAAAAATCACACACTTCATTGAACATGAATGGATTTGAAAATGAACATTTGAATTATATGTGAGGATATTTTCCCAGAATAATAGGCCTGAGTTTTTTTGATGTGATAAAGTAGAAATTTGTTGACCCTATGACTGTATCAACCTTCTGTTTTTACGCTCTAGTTCTATTTGCTGATTTTTGTTAATGTTTATAATAATAGAAATAGTAGGTGAGGGAAAGCAGGAGAATAACAGATCCATTTAAATCTTTACTCTTTGTTTTTTCAATGCTTCTTGTTCTTTTTCTTAGGGATAATTAGAGATAAATGGTATAGTATTATATTTGCTCAGATAGCAATACAAAAATGGCTATTTCCATCATTTTCAGTAATAGACTTTCAAGCTATATTTTCCTCAAACTTGATCCTCATTATTCCAGTAATATTTAAGCTATTAATTTCTCCAGAGAGTGCTTTTTGAAAATGGTAAATTATAAGACAAATCCCAAAATTACATTTTCTTTAATTTACAGTATTGTTCAAGCTCTACTGTTAGCATAAATGAATAGTCTGAGCTGCAGTCTGAAATAAAGCCTTGAGCATTAAACAGTTGGCTTGGAAACAGAAACATTAAGAATATGATTGAAATTTTTTTACAGAAGATGAAATAACAGCATGTACAAAAGCTCATTTATGATAATTCTAACATTTCTGCTAGAGCTATAGAAGAGTAACAACATTTACCCAAAAAAAAGGAAGAAAGAAAGAAAGGTGAAGGGTTTCACTTTCTAACCAATTGCAATGATACCAATTTTACTCTTAGTAAAAAATGATTTTCATAGTTATATAGATTTCATTTTTTTCTAAGTAGTAAGCTTATCCTTTTGAAGGAACACAAAGAATTTTCAAAACAAAAAAAAACTAAAGCAAAAAAGTTGTTATTTTTGATATCTAAAATGCCCTCCTACTATAAACATGCAAAAATAACAATAAACACAGTTAAACAGCACATTACATTGAAAGATATTGAAGTCTATACAGGTCTATAAAATCAGAAAATGTAGCTCATCTTATTATAAGATATATTAATTGTGATAATGTGTGATGAAATAATAAGCAATTATATTATCTATTTAGTCAGTTTCATATCACCTTTGTTTTAGTTGTGCTTCCTCTTTTTAGGAATGGAAACTGCAGAAGGAAAATGGAAAATGCTTTTTACATAATTATGAAGACTAGTGTTCTTAAAAATATTGATAATCTGATAAATTGCCAATGATAACCATCTGAGGTCTAACCAAGCACTTGTTATTCTTCAAATGAAAAACTTCAAATTCATTCAGACTAAGAAAATCACTTCCTCCATCTAGTGGTAACTAATTGTAATTCTCCCAAATTCTAAAATACATTTCAACTTTTAAAAATGTTATCTTGTTATACCCAAATTTGTATCTGAAAATTATATTTATGTGGAAAATTAAGCTAAATTTTGCAACTTTTCTGAAAGATTTTACTACAATCTGAAAGAACATCGCATTACTGTTTACAGTAGTTCACCCTTGAGTCAAAAGCCAATAATAGTTTCAATTTACAAGTCAGGAAAACTTGAAATACAGAAATAAAAAGGTGAATAAAAGGATACATATTAATTACCAAATGAATGATACCAGCAGATACTACATGAACTCTGAAGAAAGTGTGTTTGTTGATAACTGTTGATTGACTCAATGAATACATGCAATTCAAGTAGTTTTTAAAGACATGGCAGCAGTAACCAGCATAGACAGAACTACCTTTCAAGTTTCAGGAGCTAGAGAGTAATTTACAAACAAGATAAGAAGACAGAATATACCTGGCTTTGGAATTTTGGGAAGACAGTTGGTAAATCCTTTGTCTGCAAATATGAGTCTAGGTGTGCAGTCTAGGGAGTTGGTGTAGGGTAGAACGTTACTGTAGATTTTTAGAGATAATGGAGAGTATCTTGATGTCAAGAAGAAAAGTTCAACCCCAGGAATTAATGATATCCATGACATTGTTCATAATCAGCTTTGGTGTGTTCAAGAATTTCTTGAAATAAGCAAGTTTTTCTGCGTATCCGCATGTGTGCATTTCTATACAGAAAATGTCCATAATTGTCATCAGATTGTCACGGAGGTTCATTGCTTTATTAATAGGCAGTTGCTAAAGGTTTTAAGAAGCAAACTGACTCTGACCATTAGAAATATTTTTCTGACATTGGTATATAGGAGAGTTTGATATAACAGGTGGAGGACTTACTCATATTTGGGCTGCTATTCCACTGGCACAAACCATATTGATATATCTGTTGCCCTGATTACATGATCTTTGTTTTTCCCTTTTCTGAGCACTTAGTAGTTACTTATGAGATTTTACAAGTCTAAAATCAGTTCTATAATTTGTAGACCATAAGTGGGCCCTTCAAAAATGCCCATGAGCATGAATAAAATTCAGACATCTTTCTCAACTCTGATGTTCTTTCTAACTGTATTTAATCTTGGAATTCAGACCTTATAGTGATATAATAAAAATTAAAGTTTTCATTTTTTGAGGAAGATATACCAAGCACCAAACTAGCTACATTTGTTCACTGATTACTTTGTGAGTGCTAATTATGTGCCAAGAAGGTTGTTAATAGTAATTCTTTGGATAAATCAGAGTTAATTATATCTCTACAGTTCTACAGATGAGGACACTCCAGTAGTCATCTTGTGGCTAGCTAGTACAGCTTTGATTTTAACCCATATCTCTATGATACAGTGAAATATATCAGAAGTCGAACTGAAAAAAAATATTTATTTGGTCAGGAAGCAAGATTCTGAATGCCTGTTATCTTATCCTGCCATAGCCATAACTTCCCTTTTCCTTCCTTTACCTTCCCTCCATTAAAACTGCCCTTATACTCCTGGTCCCCTTGCAAGATATCTAAGGAATATAGGCACAGGATCTAAAACCTAGAGAATCTTTATTATTGTGGAACTTTTGTCCAACTGCAGGAACTAGTAGCCAAGTTCCTTTTCATAGCTTGGGTTTCTCAAATAGTTTTTCTAAGAAATTATTTAAAAGTTGCTAATTGCTATGACATATTAAAGTATTTTGTGACTAAAAATATCATAGAAATGCTACATTATTTCTGTCCTAGTGTTTAAAAAAGAATATCAACAGATTAAAAACTGAGAAAGTCCTACAGGAAAAGAAAGATCGAATAAGGTGATTAAGATAGTTTTTCTCAAATTCATTTGACCAAGAACCCTCTTATTATGAAACTTTTACTAATATATTGAAGAACTATACCGAACATCTATCATGACACCAGGCTTAAGCCATCCAGAATGCTAAAAACATGCCAATTTTACATTGAAATTAATGTAGCTTCTTCAGCCCCTACAAAATTGTGTTTCTCTGACCCAAAACATTTCATGTATTCACTTTTCCGATATAGCAGATGTTCAACGTGGTATGTAAAGAATATAATTACAAGACTCACACTCACAAAAAAATTGAAAACACCATCAATTTCTGAATAAATGTGGCCACTGCTTTAGCCTGTTATAAACAATGCATACAATGCATCAATTACTTGTTAAAAAACATCTCTCAAGCAAAATCAATGAAATCCAATCAGTAAATATTATGGTCTAGACCCACATAATTCAGACCAACCATAATGTATTGCAAGGAAAAGAGGAAAAGAAAAAAGAACAGTTTCAGCTTTACTGAGATGCTAGTCAGTTCATGATAGTTGTCACAGTCTCCCATTTGTGAACTTCAATTTCTATTGGAAGAAAGAACCTGTGAGGATTAATTGTGGCCATAGAATCCCACATCCTGAGCAGTGGGGGAGCAGATGGGAAATTCATCATTTAGCGCACTGTTATGCTACCTTGCCCAGAAAATACTTGAAACTCAGGTTTCTTTCAAATTTTTAGAAATTTCATCTTAGGCACCTCAACTCATAACATCTTTTCTGAAGCCCCCTTCTCTACCTACCATGATCTCATGTATTTAAAATCTCAAATTTTCTCTTTCCATGTTCCTGCATACTGGCACCCAACTCTAAAATGACAGTGATGTCCCACTTGAAAACTGTTTCTCTACATTCTGTTGAAAAAAATCACCACGTTTATAGCAGGCAATTCACAAAACACTAATCTCCTTCATTTCTGCATGGCAAACAAAATCTTGTGATATTGATGACCTAGGGCTACTGAGAGATGACTACCCATGCCTTCTCTAAAATTCCTCACGCCATTCCTTACCTTTTTCTATAGAGGAAGCACCTTATTCCCCCATTTGCCCTCTTGAAAAACATGATTCAATGGTTTCCTAGACCTACTGGTGGTGATGTATTTAAAGTCTAATAATGCATGGTGTCTGTATTCTCAATATACAATGTAGATTTGTTCAGTTGAAATCTGTTTTCTCGTTTAGAGGACTTCTCATTTACAAAAAAATAGAAGAGAGAAATACAGAAAAAGCTTCATGCTTTCAAGTTTGTAGGTTATTTGTCAGGTTAGCTTGGAGAAACAAACATCTTTATGATGAGAAACTCTGGAAGGACTTTATCATGAGAATATTTTTGTTTACTATTATTTGGTAACTTAATATTAGGACTGCTTTAATCTTTGTTTTGTAGAAAATACAAAAAGAGCTGATAAGGTTCTTAGCTTTAAAAAGACATAGTCTCCCACCTTTCATAATTTATTTTGATACTTATATGTACCCAACAGTATTTGCTACTAACACTACATAATGAGTGGCAAGCTCAAAGTTACAATAAATTATGCATAATTTAGTCTTTGGAAGGTCTATAAATACAGTGTGAAGTATTCAGCTTGTTATTTGATGCAACATTTGAAATCAGATTGCTTTGATGCAAATGTTTATCTCAATGGCATAATTGTGGCATGAATTCTTCTGAATTTATTTTGTTTGCAAAGAGCATTTTATTAATTAGCTACATCAGTCTCAAGGGGTTATATTTTTTTTTTAAAGATTTATTTATTTGGACATACAGAACTGGGGTACAGGCTGGAGGCTCAGGGGCGGTGAGAGGCTTCACCAGAGACAGAGTGGGGAACAGAACAGGCAGATCGACCAAGTACACTGCTGAGGGGAGCAGCGGGCGGGTCAGGAGAGGTCTGCCACACCATGTGGTCACCTCCAGGGCAGGCGGGAATCGAACTCATGCGGAAGTGGCTTTAGATTCTCAGTGCTGTGCTTTAACCCACTGCGCCACCAGGGAGGGCCAACGCGGTTATATTTTTTAGAGACATCAATGTCAAAACTTCTACAAATACAAAATTACTCACTTTAATAGAGAGGTTTTATTAAAAGATTTTTAAATACCATTTGGAGGACATAAGTACTCCTAAAAGGTTTATTTTTCAAACATTTTTAAGCATTGAACTATTTAATTTTATTATTTGTTTCTCATTACATACCATGTTCTTTCTTTTAACAATAAAATCCGATGCAAGGATCCTAGAACAACCTTCAATTGTTACAAGCTAAATTAATTCAATCAGGTTAGGCCTGCAGTGCTTTGCACAATGTTCTTAACCTCTGTGTGCTCAGTCTTCTCATCTGTAAAGTCTTAATGATCATGCTCACTGGGAATGTTGTAAAGATTGAATCAGTACTTACAAAGTACTTGAAACTTTTCTGGCACAAAATAAATGCCTGAAAAAAATGTTACATAATATTATTTCTAAAATATTTAGTGATTAATTTTCAGTTCTTAATTATTTAACTTCTGTAGACATTTGGGATTTATAATCACTCTCTTCCTTAGAATTTACTCTCCCTTTTCATTTCAGTGATATTTCTTGGTCCTGATTTTTTTTTTAAAGATTTATTTATTTATCCGTACAGAACTGGGGTACAGGCCAGAGATGCGGAGAGTGAGAGGATTCACCAGAGACAGAGCGGGGAGCAGAACAGGCAAATGGACGAAGCACACTGCTGAGGGGAGCAGCAGGCGGGTCAGGAGAGGTCTGCCTCGCCATGTGGCCGCCTCCGGGGCAGGCGGGCATCGAACTCTTGCGAAGTGTCTTTAGTTTCTTAGTGCAGCGCCTTAACCCGCTGCGCTACCAGGGAGGGCCCTCTTGGTCCTGATTTTTACCTTCCACTTCTCTTATCTCTACTTATGTCTTCTTATAAGTCTTCTTATATAGCCTTCATTTCTAATGTCAGTGTTTCCATTTATACTTTTTTCAGACCTCTTTTCTGCTTAAAATATGCCTTTTCCCCCTATGATAAGCTTCCATTTTTATGGCTACTACTTATATACCCATGGCTTTTAAACTTGTGTTTTTGCCATATACTCTCTTGATCTCTAGAGCCATGTATCAGTAGTTCTAATGCCTTAGCAATTTATGTCCTAAAGGAGGCAATTCCCCAAAAGGCAATTTCCATTTAAATAAAATGTTTAATTATGAAATTCAGGAAGAGCCCCAGATCTATAAAATGTACTCTCCAGAAGGAAAAACTTCCTCTACCTCCTTTAGCTCAGTGTTTGGGGACTTACAAATTAAACAAAAAAACATGGAAAATGGGTATTTATTCACATACATATATAGAAGTTACCAGAAATATGTGACTCAAAGAAATAGTTATAATTTGGGTCTTGTATACCATCTTAGTATAGAAAGGGAAGAGGCATGTCTAGAGAACAAATGACTTCTAAGAGTGGGGGAGATAGGGTATTTAAGTAAAACCAAGTTTTTTTGAAAGATAAATGGTACCTTAGGAGAAGAGTTAAAGAATATGATGATTTTTGTAACTGGTTATGAGGCCAGTTTCTCATCACCAGGAAAGAAAGGGAAGAAGAGAGGAAGGGAAGGGAAAGGGGGAAGAAAAGAGAAAGGAAGGGAGGGAAGAAAGAAAAAGAAAGGGAAGGGAGAAAGGAAAAGGGGCAAGGAAAGAGGGAAAGGAAGAAAGGGAAAAGGAAGGGAAGGGGAGATGAGGAAAAGGGAGGGAAGAGAGGAAGAGAGTGGAGAAGAGGAGGGGGAGGAAATTGCTTCCAGGCATGAGATTTATGACAAATGAGTTCTGTTGGGAGGCTCTGCTTTTAGGCAGATAGATTTCAAGAACTCAAAGCTTTCAGTTTAAAATAACTTTTATGTCAGAGTGGCTTATTCTGAACCTCTTCACTACATAATTAACCCTTCTTTCTCTACTTCCTCCCATACTTACCCTTAGAAAAACAAGCAACTGGAATTTTCAGGTAGAAAAGAACTGGGATACAGGATCTAACTGGTACTTATATTGCAGGCCAGCAATGCTATTGTATTTGAATAGTTATGGATAATGATGATAATGATCAATACTATTAAGTGACAGCTCCTAAGGTGCTCTTTGTATGCTCACTTATCAAAATGTGGGAAATGTTCTGGAGTAGTACAAGATATATAAGGAAAAATGAGTCACATTGCCTAAAGTTGAGACTGCCCATGTAATATGGCTAAGACATGGGAAGGATTACAAAAAGTATGAAGTGATTACTGCAAGGAATGGTCATGCCAATCATGAGAGAAGCAACCCTGGCTGCTGGGGAAGAAATGTCTTAGACCCCAACATGTCAGCAGTTGGTTAAGACACCATAGATCTTTCTTTGCTCTTGTCTATGAGGCATTTTGGCTAATGTTAACCAAATTTCTACAGCCACGTTTAACTTGGTTTCAATAGGAAATCTCAAGCTCATACCATCAGAAACCGCCTATCACCTGCTGACTCTAGGAATGAACATCCTTCACAAAAAAGGACAGGATTAGTTTTCTGGACATCAGTGTGATTTCCTTTAGCTGCATCTGAGTTACAGATTAAAACAATTCTCTAAATTTAAGTGATTATTAAGCCTGCCATTCCCTATCTGACTCTTTTGATAAGAAAACTTAATAGAGTTGAACCCTGACCCCATATCAATGAAATACATCAAAGGTTGTATGGGATTCCATACCTATATTTGGTGTATTTTTGCCTGGCACATGCAAACTTGTCTAAATTTCTTACCTAGCCCAAGTGGTCATAAAAAATAAGAGTATCTTGGGTTATTTCCTGCTGCCCAGTCAAGGTGAGGTATGTTATTTCATCACTTTCTTGCTGCACCTGAATTAATGATTTATTTAATGGACTTAGTGAGGTTGCCTACAATGTATCCTCCAAGAGCTCTTGATTATCCTACCAAGAGTTAGAGCCATGGTACCTTTCATCTGATATTACCTAAACAAATGAAAGATCAGAAGTAAAGATAGCAAAAAGGATGATTACCCAACAAGCACTCATTATTAATAGAAATGGCATATTTAAGAAAGGGAGTCACACAGCTACAAGAAAAAAGTGCCGTATCAGGTGCATGTTCAGCTACCAGAAGCAAAATAGTCAGCAATTGGATCACAGCCTTGTATCAGGGACTATTCCTAATCAATAGTTCACTCAGGATAGGGTCTTCCTTGCCATCCTGGTAGTAGTAAATGAATTCCACAACCCTACTCTTGGTAACATTTACCATCAGCTCAGGCCTTCCAAACAAAATGCCCAAATCGATTGCACATATTTAAAAATATATATTGGATAAAAATTATTTGATGGGGAGTACCTTTAGAACACAATTCAGAAATATTTTCTCATTTTGAGAAATGAACAAAAGTTGCTATTAAGGAATCTCATGGAGGACAGAAATAACCTGGCTCGGGTACACCTGCCATACTAGGGCCTTGGCTGGGAGCAGTCAAGTGTATGTAAGTCACATACGCTTCTTTAGGAAGCATAGCTCAGCACAAGTGCCACAGTGGACCCAAAGTGGCAACTTAATTTCTTGGGAGTGATAATTGTTTCACAAAAGTGTTCACAATGTATGCAGTTCATTGTATATCATTTATGCCTCAAAGCTGGTTCTAATGGGTTTAACAAAACAAATAATAGCTTTGATATTTTTAAATGTCTCCCTAACTTTATTGGGACAGAATGTTTGGATATTATTTACAAAGATGTTATTAAATATTTTTAAGTTATTTAAGGTAGAATTTATGAAATAGCATTTTATGGAAACACCATATAATTCTTGGGCATCTATCCAATGTTGATGAAAACATCAACACAAAAAACTACATTTTCTACATTGTTCACAGTATCATTATTTACAATAGCTAGGATATAGAAGCAGCCAAAATAATCCATTAGTACATGATTGAATCAAGAAGATGTGTATGCCCATACCGTAGAATACTATTTAGCCATAAGAAAATATGAAAGATTACAATTTTCAGCAAAATGGAGAGGGATTTTGAGTGAATTATATGTAGGAAAGTAAGGCACATTTATATAACAGGCAGTTTATTAAAGTAAAATACAAAAACTGGTGACTATCAATAAACACTCTGAGGGCTATGAGGTTAAGAGGAAGGGTGGAGAGGAAGGTTTAAGGGGAAATAAGAGATAATGATGAGAAAAGAAAGAAAGGAAAAGAGGAAGAGATGAGAGGAGAAAGGGAGGAGAAATTTAGTTTTATAGAATAAGTATATTTAAATATTAATGTTTATGATTATGCTTTATTAGTTACTGTGTTTCATTGTTACTAATATTATTGTTTTATTTGTGCTATTGTTAGTATTTATCATAGAATTTATGATAAAACCTAACCTTGAGCATTAATATTTAAATATTTATCTTTGTTATTTTCCTCTCTATCATAACAAAATCATGTTTTATACATTCAAAAGCTTTTGTTGTGATGAAGTTCTATTTCTCAAGGAAGGTGATCATAGCATTTTTTTTTAAGATTTATTTATTTATGCATATAGAACTGGGGTGTAAGCCAGAGGTGCAAAGGCAATGAGAGGCTTCACCAGAGACAGAATGGGGAGCAGAACAGGCAGATCGATGAGGTACACTGCTGAGGGGAGCAGCGGGTAGATCAGAAGAGGTCTGCGACGCCTTATGGATCACCTCCGGGACTGGGGATTGAACTCACACTGGAACAGCTGCTGCAGCTTGCAGTTCTGTGTCCTACCTGTTGTGCCATCAGGGAAGGCCCCATAGCATATTTTATTTAGCAGTTATACCACAATCATAAAACATTTCAGTTGTTAGTTTGTCAGAAACATTTGTCCTATTTGAGGTCAAAGACTACAAGCTATTTTAGTTATGTCAGCCATAGGAGATTGAAAGAGGTCAATAACTCAACCTCCTCCCCCACAACACACACATCACCTACAGCCTTTATGCCTTAGCTATACCTCCTTGCCTGCCCCTCTCCACCAGGGATACACACACACACTCTCTCACACACATACACAGTGTAGGCAAAAGTAAACTTTTTATCATAAGCTTTTTGCTCAAAAGTTAAAAGACCTCAAATGAACTAGGCATGACCCACTGAGTTCTTTTGTCTGGGCTAGAAACAGATTGCATGGTACTGTGACTTGTAATAAGAAATATATGTTTGGTTTTTGCCCCAGTTTCTGGCACTAAATTCATAAATTCTTAAGTGAAGAGAGTGATAAAGATATCTTTTGTTTTGTTAACAAAGTGACCTTTGAACCCCACCTAATGATGTAGGTAGTGGTTTCCAAGAAAATCAACCATGCAATTAGAGAGTCAAATTGACTTTCCACCGCACTAACCCTCTCTCCTCTGGGAGAGGAGAAGGGCTGGAGGTTGAATCAGGTTGATGCCTCCCTAAAAATTCAGAAGTAGGAATTTCCAGGTTGGTGAAAACATGGAAATTTGGGAAGAGGGAATGTTAGTGTGTGAGGAGGAGTTCCCAGGGATCCCAAAGAGGAGCACATTCTAAAAGGACTAGGCCAGTTATACATAACAAAGACAACGGAAGAAGATTGTTGTAAAAGAACTGGTGTGCATAGAGAGAGAAGAGAGACAAGAATTTGCTAATAATAGTTTCTCAATAAAACCTCCAAAATTACCCATCCCCTCATGGACAAATTTGCCCATCAAAACAGGGTTGGCCCGGGTCCTCCCTGGTTGGCGCAGCGGGTTAAAGCGCAGCACTAAGAAGCTTAAGCCACTTCCTCATGAGTTCGATCCCCGCCTGCCCTGGAGGAGATCCACATGGCATGGCAGACATCTCCTGATCCGCCCCCTGCTCCCCTCAGCAGTGTACTTCCTCTGTCTGCCTGTTCCGCTCCCCACTCTGTCTCTGGTGAAGCCTCTCACCCACCGCATCTCTGGCCTGTACCCCAGTTCTGTATGAATAAATAAATAAATCTTTAAAAAAAAAAAAAAAAAACAGGGTTGGCCCTCAGCAGGGCCACTGAGTCCTGAAAACTTGCCATAAGTCTAAGGTTTACCCATCAGTGGGAAACCTCAGAAAAAGTTTAGGCAAATTTCAGAGAGCTGGAACCAAAGGAAAGACTGAAAATACAAAGTGCACCAACTGAGCTACCAGGAAGTCAGAACCGCTGCTACCATCTCTGCCAAGGAGCAACTAGGAGCAACCTCCCCTTAGGTCTTCATCCGCGTCTCTTTCAAATGTCTCTACCTGTCTCTCCATGAGTCTCAAGCAGTACCAGGCTGCAAGTTGTACCACAGAAGCAAATAGCCACTTGGCTCACTAAAAGCTGTTGTACCTGGGCCATTTGTTCTGAGCTACACCAAAGCTGTCTTGTTTTCTACTACACTTCTCTTCTGTTACCATATGGAATTCCTTTGTGAACTTTTTCAGCCATTTTGGCACACCTAAAAGAAACTCTGATAAATGGGAGGACAGCAGTTTGAGAATAAGTATGCCCTTCTCTTTTGTCTCTCTACCAAGTAATTCTAAGGCTCTTTTGTCTCTCTACCAAGTAAGGAATAAGTCTACATACTTCTAATTTCACCTGCCCCATCCTGGAGAAAGAAAATGTCATAGAAACTAAAGCTGAAGAAAAGACCGTGAAAGCGGAAGAGAGAAAAAAAGTGCTGGTATTCTCTCAAGGCTATGCCGGTGTTTTATACATCTTTATATACCTCCAAAAGTTAGCTTACCGTAGCTGTTTAATGTATGTGCTGGGAAAAAAATCAATATAGAGTACAGTAAGATGAAAATAAAAGAAAGGATTTCTGACATACATGACTAAATTCTTATGGGAAATCTAATGCATTAGCTGTCTAGAAAAAATCTGCTTTAAATTTTTTATCTAAAATTAGTAGCCTAGAAAAACACGTTGTGTGGTACTTGGCTTCTAATCAGAATTTTTATTGAAATAAGTCTATTATTTCTTCTACAATGAAAATTTTTATTTACATCTCCCTGCAAGCAAAATGTTAGCGAGAGTTAGCAAGGGTTGATTGGAGGCAAAAGGATAGCAGGAGGGAAACTAAATGAATATGGCAAGGACTCTTCTCCTGCTGATTTTACTATTTTCAAAATGCAAATGAGAAGGTATGGAATTAATTTAGTGAAATGTTTAGCAGTTTTTAAAGAGCTTAGTCTCAATACAAAAACATTGACATGGGCTATTGACATGAATTTACTTGAATAGATGGAAACAGTGAAACTTTATTCAAGAATATCATAAACAAATTTCATGAATATTTACTGCAAAATCTACCAAATTATAATTCTTTACAAGTGCTTTGTTCACCTAAATTTCACTGTCATGAAGTCATTGCACAGTCAGAATCTGGAATGCCCTGGTATAAATATTTACTAAAGGAATTATAGTCAAGGAAATTTTCCCCACTAAGCCAACTCCCTCTGATACCACTAGGGGTTTCCCTTAACAATTCCAGAGGAGCTCAGAGGGATAAAGGACCCCATCCTCCAATAGAAAAGGAACTTACTAGTATTCTATAAATAAGAGGAAAGTGCTCATACAATCAGGCCATTAAAAAGGCAAGGTATGTTTATTTGGGATCAAAGAATTACAACTCAGAGAGTGCAGGTTAGTAATGGTGTCCCCAAGAGAGTTCTAAGTTGGGGGTTTCTTATAGAGAGTAAAAGAAGGTCACAGTTAAGGGAGATAAAGTAGAATCAGGTAAGGAGCCACAAGGTAAAATGATCAGGTGGAGAAGTCACAAAGTAAAAAAGAGGTTAAACAGTCTTGCAAGTAGAACATTCTCATTCTTCTTGGCTTCTTGGAATGTTGAAGGTTTGACTCCAACATCTTTTTTGTACTATCTCTCTCTGACCCTCTATATACTGCCTGCAGAGATATCAGCTTATTGCACAATACATTAAATTAGGTGCTTAACAAATCTTGGGGTAAACTTGGGTGTTCTGAGGAGGCAGCAGAAGGCTTTGGAAGGATTCAGGCATATATGCATCTGTTTTGGTCTATCTTTCTTCTGGCACCAATTATGTGCTTCTATCCTCTCAGCACCATTAGTTAGTTAATATGGGGAATAGTAAAGTGTTCATTCATTTTTGCTAATAACTCTCAGCATAGAAGAAGATAAGAAGTTCAGAAAAGAAACAGTAGTACAAAAATCAATGGATAAGTAAGAGAACCCTAACATATTAGTTTTAGAAGCAGCTATAAAATAGTGGTCAGTGGGCCAATGCAGAAGAATAAAAAAATTTCTCAATCTTTGGTTCATAAGAGAAAGTAAGAAAGGAGGGGAGTATAATAAGGAGTCACATTATTTCCAGGGTTTCTTTTTGAGGTAAGCAAAATGTCCTAAAATGAGATTGTGGTTATATTTTAGCAAATCTGTAATTATCATTACATTGTACATCTAACATGGGTAAATTCTGCATGTATAATTATGTCTTAAAAATTATTTTTAACAATTAAAAAGAAAAAAGTCTAATAAATAGAAGAGCTTGCTGAACACTGAGTAACTAGTGAAATGCATTGTTCTGACAACTACAAAGGTGGGTGAATATTGAAGAGTTAATTGAGGACTAACAGATCCTCTATCCTACTTGGAGCAGCTGTTTTCTTTGCTAGAAAGTTCTTACCATTCCTTCATCCATTTTTGTTTTAGCAAAAATGAATGCACACTTTACCTCTATTCACGACTGCTCCTTTAGATCATTTATATCTCTGGTTCAGCAGCACCTTTTCATAAAAGGCTTTCTCTGAATGTTTAATCTAAAATAGTCATCCAGGCCCTCCCTGGTGGTGAAACGGGTTAAGGCACAGCACTGTGAAGCTCTCTGCAGCCACTGCAGCACGAGTTCAATTTCAGGCCAGGAAGGTGAACCACATGGTGCAGCAGATATCTCCTGTCTCTTCCACTGCTCCTCTCAGTAATGTACTCTGTCTATCTGCTTATTCTGCTTCCAGCTCTGTCTCTAGTGAATCCTCTCACCGTCCCTGTACCTCTGGCCTGTACCCCAGTTCTATATGCATACATAAATAAATCCTTAATTAAAATAAATAAATAAGTCATCCATTCAGTCCATATATCCTATATATTATCACACAATATATTTTAATCCTTTCATTGCAGCTTTAACTATCTGATGTTATTTGAAATGTTTTGAAAAATCAAAACCCTAAACACTTATAACTTACTTTCTACATAAACATGATTTTATTCTTTTCCCTATTTTTACTAACAAAATTTTATTATTCCTCTGGCTTCATTGACATAATTTAAGTTTTTAGGAAACTACTGGCCAAAAAGTTAAATTATAATTATTTAAAGTAGTTTTATTTATAAAATACACCCATTCTACATCTATAATGCAGTGGCAGCTACTATATTTATAGACTTGTACAAAATCCATCACATTCTAACTTTAGGATATTTTCATTACTCCAAAAAAGAAAACTTGTGCCCATTAGCAGTCACTCTCCATCTCTCCCTGACAGCCCTAGGAAACCACTAATCATTTTCTGTTTCTATAGATTGGCCTGTTCTGAAGATTCCCTATAAATGGAACCATGTAATATGTAACCTCTTATTTCTTTCACTGAATATTTTTTTAAGTCTCATAAATGTTGTAACATGTGTCAGTATTTCATTTCTTTGAATTGTTAAATAATATTCCTTGTATGAGTATACTAATTTTTTCCCCTCCATCCACCATTTAATGGATATTTAGGGTGTTTCTACTTATGGGCTATTAATAACAGTGCTGCTGTGAACATCTGTGTATAAGTCTCTACATAAGCATATCCTTCCATTAATTTTTTACAGAAATTCTTAAAACTAGAATTAAGACCGGAATTGCTAGGTCATATGGTTATTCTTTGTTTAATACTGTAAGAAACTGCCAAGCTGTTTTTCAAAAATGTGGCACCATTAACATCTGCTCCAGCGATGCATTGAAGCTTCTGATTTGTCCACATTTGCCAACATTATTTATTTAACTAATACAATTCTAGAGATCTTATTTTATGCAATCTTTGTTGGTTTTAATTGGAATTCCCTACTTTCTATCAATGTAAATGAAATAGAGCTTTTATGTGCTTATTAGCCATTTTTGTGTTTCTTTTGAAAACTGCCCATTCAATGCATCGTCTGCCCTTTCATTCAGTTGCTTGTCTTTTATTCTTGAGTTACAAATTCTTAATATAGTCTAGATCCAGTCCTTTATCAAATTACATGATTTTCAGATATTATCTTCCGTCCTGTGGGTTTATCGTTTGTCTTTATTAGTGGTATCTTTAAACTTAGTCTCAAAATTACTAACTGCTTTTTCCATTGAAGTACAATTGACATAGCATTGTATTTATTTCAGGTGTGTGACATAGTGATATAATATTTGTATACACCGCAAAATTATAACAATGATAAGTCTAGTTACAACCCCAGCCAGGTTGCTGACCCACATGGCACAACAGACCTCTCCAGTCTTGCCCACTGCTCCCTTCAGCAGTGTATTTCAGGCAATCCTCCTATTCTGTTCTCTACTCTGTCTCTGGTGAATCCTCTGGCCACCCCCCACTTCTGGCCTACACCCCAATTCTTGTGTGCATAAAAAAAATAAAATAAATCTTTTAAAAAAAAGAGATAACTTTTAAGATCTACTCTCTTATCAACTTTCAAATATACACTGTAATACTACTGAATATGGTCAACATGCAGTACATGTATTGCATCCCCATGACTTTATTTTGTAACTAGAAATTTGTACATTTTAATCCAAATCACCCTTTTTGCCTGCCAACACCCCTGCATTCTAGCAACCACAAATATGTTCTCTGTGTGTGTTTTGTTTTATTTTGTTCGCTCATTTGTTTTTCAAGTCTATCTAAGTAAAAACACATATTTGTCTTCCTGTGACTTTTTTAACTTAGAGTAACACCTTCAAGACTGGTCCACATCTTTGCAAATTGCAAAATACTTTTTTTTTATTGCTGAAAAATATTCATTGTATACCACATTTTCTTTATTCAGTCATCCATTAATAGACACCTAAGTTCTTTCCATATCTTGGTTGTTGTAAATAATACTACAATTAAGTTTTTCAATTAGCATTTTCATTTTCTTTAGATAAATAGCCAGGGGTAGCACTACTGGAGCATATGGCAGTTCTTCTGCAAAATTTTTTGAGCAACCTTTATATTGTTTTTCCATAGTAGGTCCACCAGTTAACATTTCCACCAAATAATTCACAAGGGTTCCCTTTTCCACATGCTTATCAACATTTGTTATTTGTGTCTTTTTGAAAATAGTCATTCTTAACAGGTATAAAGTAAATATCTCACTGTGGTTTTGACTTGCATTTCCCAGATAATATTGAGCATCTTATCATATGCCTGCCAGCCATCTGTACATCTTCTTTGGGAAAATATCTGTTGACTTCTTCTGCAAATTTTTTAATTGAATTGTCTATTTTTGTTGTTAAATTATATTGTTCTTCAAAATATGATTTTCAAATAAATAAATTCTCCCACTTCGTAATGTTTTGTTGAATATTTTCTTTGCTGTGCAGAAGCTCCTTAGTTTGATGTGATCCCGTTTGTTTATTTTTGTTCTTGTTGCCCTTGCCTTTGGTGTAAAATCTGAAAACTCATAGCAAGGAATTAATTGCCTTTTTTTTATTCTAGGAGTTTTATAGTTTCAGATTTTCATGGTAGTCTTTAATCCATTTTGAGTTAATTTTTTTAGTTAATTTTAAAGTATGGTATAAAAATAATGTTCCAGTTTCATTCTTTTAAATGTGACTATTCTGTTTTCCCATCTCCATTTATTAAAAAAGATAGTCTTTTCTCCATTGTATATTCCTGCCTTTTTTATTGTAAGCTTATTGACCATATATTTGTGGGTTTATTTCTGAGAAATACTATTAAATGTAACTACTCTTATCTCTTTAAAGCCCTTGATTTAAAATCTTTACCTTACTTAAAATCTACTACCTTTTAAAACTTAAATTTTTATATTATTATTATTACCAAATCTTAACCAAGTCTTCTCATTTCCATTACAGATTAACTTAAACACTAAAATGTCTTGCTCTCTCCCTTTAGTGATAGAATGAGCACTCTATCAAAATTGTATTCTCCTTTATCATGCTAGGAAGAAATGCTGTTTTGTCTTATCAACAAATTGGCAATATTTTGAAGGAAAATTTCAACAATTTGATTATAGATTTCTGTTCCATTATTGTGCTACTTGAGATTAGAGGTCTTGCTTTGTTTGTTCATCACTGAATCTCCAGTGGCTAGAATAGTTCCTACAACATGGGGAACTCAATAAATATTTGTTAAGTAAAAGAATAAGTGCTACAAACATTAGAGGAACTGATGAAAATTGTCTACAAAAGAACTTGATAAAGATGGAGGAAAGCATTAACGAGTTGTAATCCTCATTAATTTGAACTGTTTTAACAAATAAATTCTGAATTACTTGTTTAATATGATGCAATACTAAAATGATATCCTATTGTACTCTTCACATTATACACCCATTATGCATGGAAATTAATAGGATTTTTGGAGGTTTATTTTGCTTAATCTTAGCCTTCTGTTTTAAGTTTAGAACGTAAGTCCTGGCAAGTTGTGATTCTATCACATTGAATTGTTCCTGAAAGATACGCACATTATAGTATGATCTTCTTGGTACAGAGAACTTCCTGAAATGGGAGGTGCTGTTTCTCTACTTATATGCAGCCATCTTTCATTACAAGTCCCAGTTTACCATGAACTCAACTTCCTGAATAGGCGGGAACTGGAAAGGAGAAAATTTGCTTTCAATGGGAAGGTGAAACAAAGGGAAGAGGAGACACATGGAAGAAACACATAGAGTTATTCACAGAGAGGAAGAGTGACGGAATGTGGGAGAGAGATATGAGCAGATTGCTTTTGGTCCTTGGCAGCAGCAATGCCAGAAGCTCATTATTAGCTCTCCCTCTGTACAAACTTTCTGAAACCTGCTCAACACCTTTCCTGTAGTTCCTTACCAAAAAGTACCTCAGACTTGTGGTAAGCTTTCAGGCCCCAGCAGCCCCACTTTAAACAAAACCTGTTTGGCTGGGCATTTGCCCATGGGGGATGGATAATTTTCAGAGTTTTATTGGAAAACTATTATTTGAAATCCTTTCTTTCCTCTCTCTGCACACCAATCCTATTAAAAATCTTTCATTCTGATATGATTTTTCTATTTCCTTGAAGAAAGTCATTGAAATTTTGATAGCAATTGCATTTAATCTTTAAGTTACTTTGGTTAATATGTCCATTTTAACAACAAAAAAAATCTTTCACTCTATCAGTATGCTTCTGTGGCCTTTGTGTGCAGGGATGACTGGACCCCTTTTTAGAGTATGCACTCAACAGTTTGGGGTTCCTGAATACCTCTCATTACATGCTACTATTCTTAATTAATTTTTTCCATAATAACCTCTTTTGTGAAAGGATGCTCCTAATAATAATGAAATACCTTTATTGCTTTTTAGTATTTTACTTGGTGTTAAGGTTTAAATTGTGTGCTCTTACAGAAGTTATGTTGGAGTACTAATGTTCCATACTTCAGACTGTGACTTTATTTGCAACTAGAATATTTACAGAAGTAAGAAAGTTAAAATTAGGTCATTCAGGTGGATTCAGATCTAACATAATAAATTCCCTGAAACAGGGAGGATGGGGAGGTGAGAGAATGGATGCAGATTGAGAAAATACCTTTTGAAAATAAAGGCAAAGGTATGTCCACAAATCAAAGCAATGCCGAAGCAATGCCTAGCTTCCCAGAAGCTAGAAAAAGTCATAGAACAGAGTTTTCCTCACATTTAGAAGATATCAGTTATCATACTTGATCTGGAATTTGTAGCCTACAGAACTTTTTAATACAAAAATTTCTGTGGTTGCTCTTAGTTTTTGGTACTTTGTTAATCATAACATCAGCAAATTGATACCCTTGCCAAAATGGAGAGAGTTGATCCTCAAATTTGGCAGAGGATGTTCTGCTTTTATTTTTTTCATTTAAGCTTACTGGCCTCTAAAATTTGAAAGCTATAAACTATTCTTTAGACAATATCTAATTACTATTAAACTTCTTGCATTTCTTTACGATCGTAAACACCTTAGATGCCAAAATATTATGACTATACCACTTATATTAGAAATTATAATTGAGAAATTTTAATGGCACATTTCATTTTTAAATAATAGTGATGAACCCATTACACTTTAATATAGATATTTTTATTTTCCAAAACAAAAATAATCTAGGGAGAAGTGTGGCATTTACATTTATACAAATCTCTTGTTTGTGACTTCATAAATACAATTATATTCTCATATCAGTTTCTCCATTCAATCTTTTGTAATATCACACCTCAGGTAGCCTCCAGAAAACTCCATTATACACTTGTGAGAGAATACAAGTAGGGGAAAAAAAGCAATCTTAATATTTGACCTCATGGGTCTCATTTCAAGAATTGCTGGTCTAATTCAACCTTCGGTCTATTGTTGGACTCTTCTCTGTACTTACTTGATAAAGACTTTACCAAAAAGTTGCTGACACCTTAGGTCCTTTACCAAATTAACATCCTACAGTTCTATAGATGCGAAAGCATATTTCTCATAAAAATCAAGCTATATGATCATCCAGTTATTTTAAGTTACATTTCTTATAGTTGCTCAGATCTCTTACAGGATGTGTGAACTAAAATATTACAATGTAAAACAATAGATATTGTATGCAAACAAACTGGACTTTTAAAATGCCTTCTGGGGTCTTGCTCAAATTACTTAACTGTATTAAGTCCTAGCTTCACCATGTATAATGTTTTTCAGGCTTAATTAAATAAACATATTGATAGCTTTAGCTTAGTGTTTGGAATATAGAAAATATTGGATAAATGTGAGTTCCCTTACATTTTTTAAATCATATGTCTTTTACTATTAATCTAATTTATGAGAGACCTGATTGCTTCTTTATGAGACTGTACATATTCACTTGGTATCTTCTATTGTGTAAATACTTAAAAAGATATGAGACATCAGATTTGCTAAACCCAAGCTATCAAAATAAAAAGGACCAGGTAGGGTTAGAAAACAAAAGTTGTATTTGACCACCACATGTTTTCATGACACTTTCAGTTTACTATTATAGGTTAAGTACATATATAGCTTATTAAAGCTGATCCTTTAGCACTTTATTATACTTTCATTAAAATGGTTAAATTTTTCAGATTAGTTGGCCAAGACGAAAGTAGATAGCATATCGCTATGAAATTTATCATTGGCTCTGAAGAAAAGAGAAAAGAAGCAGGAGACTAAGATCTACCTGAGAGCTGAATCTTCGGTGGCTTTAAGTGGACCTCCAAACTAAGGAAGAAGCCATACTACTGAGAGCAGAAGGAAATGTGGACTGTATAAGTATCCTCTCATGTAAAGTTCACTAAAAACCTGTGACATATTTGACTTACAAGATAGCAAACCCATTTAAAATTTTAAATCAAAACATTTTATAAATGAATAGTGATGTTCAGAGTTTTGGGCTCTTTCCACCTAGCTTGTAAATGTGGATACATCTACATTTCAAGCTACGTCCACTGAGATCAAAAGTTTTAATATTGTACTCCTATTTGACACCTAAGGAATTTAAGAATAGCCGTAAGGTTCTAAGCAAGGCCCTAAGCCAGTGCCTATTTTCTAAATGGTAATCCTGTGCCCTGGACCTTTGTGAGAAGCTGAAGTTTTCTTCCACCCCCATCAAGATATGCAGGTGAGAATCTCATTATAACTGAATTGCTTTATCAACTCACTTGAGAAGTCATTTTCCTCAAGTATTCTGGGAGGGATTGAAAAATCAAAGTACACAAAATAAACTGAAAACAGTTTTGATTGCCAGCAATTGTATCCAAGAATTTTTAAGATTCAGTTCAAACATGTTGTTCATTACTTGATTTATTCTGGGTGGTATTACCAATGTGTGCGCCTGCATTTGGAGTAATACTCAACTGGATAGAGGCTCTGATTTCTATGTAAACACTTCAGGCCAAAAGATAGCAATTAAGTAAAGCAATCCAGACAACCAGTTGTTTGAAACACCAACCTGGAGAGGGTGATTGTTGACAAAAACATATCTTATCTTTGACCTCTACTAGAACACCATGTCTCCTGTTAACTATAAGCATATTTGAGCCCTTCTTGCTAAAATCATGCAGGTACCCAGCAGGAAAAGATATCATTCTAGAGCAATGCTGTTAATATACCTACAACCTTGAAATAAGATACCTGAAATTGTTGTTTTGGGTGGTGCTTCTTGCTGCCAGGAAGTGACATATTTGACTTACAAGATAGCAAACCCATTTAAAATTTTAAATCAAAATATTTACGTGAATGAGATTGAAAAAAAGAATTTTATTTGGTATTTGGTAGCAAACAACATCCTACTTCCCTTTAAATATATTTTAATTCAAGTTTGAAAATTGATATAAAAAATGGTCAGGCAAATTAATTTAAGTGTACACAATGAAAACTCTACTCGAATATGTATTACACTGCTGATAACATCACAAATGCTTGACAAATACTTATGACCATGGGCTTATACTAATAATAATCATACACTTATTTTGCGCAATGTTGTATCTTTATTTTGATATGTATATAAGAGGTAATCAATTAAATTAGGACTAATTTGTTTTGCAACCCAGGAATGAAATCTTTATAGCTTTAATATCATAATTAGGGATAATATGTATTGCTGAGATTGTAGATGGAAACTATGGAACAGATAAGGGGAGTACAGAGTGATTATGGGGGGAGAGGCCATTAGAGGAAAAAATGAAAAACATAAACCTGAGGAAGCGGTAACAACATCACAGAGTACGAATAGTTCAGATATAAAATTATTGGGGAAAAGATAATCACTTCGATTTCATGCTTTCAAATGTTTGCTAGAGGTTATGAAATAGAATTTTGGCACTAGAGTTCTTTGGTACCTTTAGTCTGAAGAAGCATAGATTGTGACATATTTCAAACTGCCAAATTATATGGCAGCCACTAGCCACATGTGATTATTGAACTCTTGAAATACGACTAACACAAATTGAGATGTATTGTGAGGAAAAGATACACCAAATTTGAAAATTGGTACCTCCAAAAGTAAAATTGCTCATTTATTCTCTTAATTACATATTAAAATGATAGTAATTATAATAATACATATATAATCGGTTAAATAAAAGCTTATAAAATTAATTTCACTTACTTTATTTTTTAATGTAACACTAGAAAATTAAAAACCATGTATTTGGCTAACATTTATTAGTCTTAGCGAATTGCTGAGGAGAAACTAAATGGGATCTAAATGGTTACATTTTGTTTATTCCATGCCTTTTAGATGCTTTTTACATTTTACACAGAAGGCTAGAAGCAGAACAGAAGAAAGGTAACATGTTAGGGATAAAAAAAAGAGGGGAGTACTGGGTCCATTTATTGCTCCCCTAGGATAATCTGCAAAAGAAGTAACTTTTTTGTAAAGCAGTATGTTGACTTTAGTTTTTAATGGTATTATAAAAGATGTTAGATGTGGGCCCTCCCTGGTGGCGCAGCGGGTTAAAGCACGGCACAAAGAACCTTAAGCCACTTCCGTTCAATTCCTGCCTGCCCCGGAGGAGACCACATGGCGTGGCAGACCTCTCCTGACCCACCCGCTGCTCCCCTCAGCAGTGTACTTCATAGATCTGCCTGTTCTGCTCCCCGCTCTGTCTCTGGTGAATCCTCTCACCCTCCACATCTCTGGCCTGTACCCCAGTTCTGTACGAATAAATAAATAAATCTTTTAAAAAAAAAGATATTGGATGAAAATATAATAGTGAAAATTTTATTTTACATATTAGCTTACTTCCTATCAACCATCAGCCCCAGTCCTCTACCTGATTACCTCTTGCTCTCTTTCTAGCTAGACTAGACTAAGCCTCTGGTTACACTTTTTGAATGCAACCTCTGCAAGTATACTTATGATACTATGACTCTTCCTGGTTTCCAGGTAGCAGGAATGTTTCAGTCCATATCTTAGAGACAGACCTAGTCGGGAGCAGATCACCTTAGTTATCTCATGTAGGCAGAATATTGACAGGGATTGTTAAGGAGTGTTTTAGAAGTAGAGATCAAGAAAGGTATCCTTAAGACAGACATTCCTAAGTATAAGAGACCAGGATTTGCCAAAAGAGTAGATCAAGTATGAGTAGGACTTGAGGATCAAGAAATTCTGACCAATATGAAAGACAGAAAGTGTTAACAGAAATTCAATGTGACTAAACTATGAGAGGATTGAGTAGGAACTGTATACAGTACATTACTGAAAAGTACAACTTAATCCATGTGTATTGATTCTACTTGAGTGCTAAAGAATGACTGTCATGCTTTAAAGCCAAACATATCAGTCTTACTACTTAAGAGAATTTACTTTTTAAATTAAATATCATTCTTCATTTTCATTTTTTTTTTGTCTTTGGAGATTCAGTAGCCCTCTTTTTTGGGGTACCAGTTTAGGAGGCAATGCAATACAACTTTGTGAAGCCTCTAACCTCGATTGTTTATTTCTAATTGGGAATGTTTCCAAAAGCACTAGTGTGGTTATTGGTATGTAGGAAAATCCCAAAGTTGAGACTTGGTCAGTGACCTGCTTTCCAAAGAATTTGTAGCAGAGCATTCCCCCAGTAGATGAAAATGTACATGTTGCCACCATTACCTCCCACTATTGGATATTAGGAATTGTTTTAATTTTGATAATTAAATTAAAAGTAAAAAATTATTTTTAAATTGTGTCGTGGTACTGTTGAATATTTTTGTCTGTTGGGCTTTCTAATTTTTCTAATTTCCTTTTTTTTTTTTCAGGATTTGAAGGCATCTATATATATATATTTTTAAGATTTATTTATTTATGCATACAGAACTGGGGTACAGGCCAGAAGTTCAGGGATGGTGAGAGGATGATTCACCGGAGACAGAGTGGGGAGCAGAACAGGCAGATTGACAAAGTATACCGCTGAGGGGAGCAGCACGCGAGACAGGGGAGGTCTGCTGCGCCATGTGGGTCACCTCCAGGGTGAAGCCACTGCTGCTAGCTTACAGTGCTGCATCCTAACCCGCTGCGCCACCAGGGAGGGCCCTCTAATTTCCTTTTTAATGAATAGCTACACTTCTTTTGCCTATTTTTATTGCTTTTTGAAAATATTTTTGAAATATAATGTTTTACCTTAGAGTTATTAGTTTTGCAGCATGTGTATTATAAATATTTTCTCATGGTCTTTCTTTTCTCTTTTAATTTTTTTCTGGCGAATCTTGCCTTTTAAACACTTTGAACTTTACTAGTAGTGTTTTATGGGAATGGAAAAGTTTTTCCTTTATCCTCTTTTTTTCACTACTTGGAGTCCCACACATTAAGCTGATTAAAAGACAGATAAACAAGAGAAAATTGGGACCCTTCCCTGCTGGTGCAACAGGTTAAGCCCAGCACTATGAAGTGATCCAAAGCATGACTTTGATCCCCAGTCAGGGAGGTGACCCACATGGCACAGCGGACCTCTCCTGTCTCTCCCGCTGCTCTCCTCCACAGTGTACTTTGTTGATCTGCCTGTTGTGTCCCTACTCTGTCTCTGGCGAATCCTCTCATCACCTCTGCACCTCTGGCCTGTACCCCAGTTCTGTATGCATAAATAAATAAAAATATTTACCAAAAAGAAAAAAAAAAGCCTTCTACTTTTAAGCTCACAGTTATTCTTTTAATTTTTCTCCCAACATTTATTTATTATAATTTTTGTATTTCCTTTCTCCTTCTAGAATTTGTTTTTGACATATGGTGCAAAGTAAAGGTTATCCCTTATATACAGCCAGTCATTGGCTTTCCTTGTACATTTATGAATAAAACTATTCCTTTCCCATTAAACTTAAATCCACCTTTGTATTATTATAATATTAATATTCTATATAAAGTTACATTTTTCTGGATTTTTTATGTATTTGTCTTCTTTATGCTAACACTTTTTTTTTAATTATTACAAAAGTTTATTTTTACATCATTTTGCACATTTTTTTTTTCCATCTCGATTGCAATCCCCGCGGGTTTCCCACCACCAAATCACCCGCGTGCCACCACCATAGTCCCATGGTGCTAATACTTTTTTAACTTCTACTCTTTGATCATAGATTTGTGTTTTTAACTATCTTGAATGACATATTGTGTACTCTCAACCTCTACTAGTCTTCCTCTGAAATGTCTTAATAATTCTTGTATGCTCATCTTACATTTACAAAAATTTAAATTATTTATGTTGTCCAATTACATGTTTTAATATCAAGTCATACATCTCTTTAATGTTTATTTCTTGGCACTTTGTTTTTGTCATTCATGTTGGTTAGGATAAAAACCTTTCAAAGTAAATTCTAGAAACTCTTCTGCCAAAGCACTTTGCATTGACTCTAGTATGTGAGCTAATAACTATTGGTTTCAAGAGTTTTTGTTTTGTTTTTTTGCTACATGTAAAGTGAATAAGAAGAGAAAAACAGTTAATACAGAAACCTACATTAGCTATGATTCAAATTTTCATTTGATTACATTCGCAATTAGTTCAGATTGGTAAGGGATTATCAGACGATTAAATAATAGTCTGTTTTTTCTCCAGTTTTTGCAGTATTAGTGAAATACTGACATCAACATATGTCACTTAATTTTAAAAAATGATTAGTTATCAAAATGTTCGGTCTGATAGCCAGATTTGTTAGATTTAAATATCTCCTATATGGAGTGTTTTCTTTAAAAAATTAAGTCCATGTGTACTTAGGCTTCTTATTTAGTTAGTGGGTATTTACTGAAAATCTTCTTAATAATGGAATGCATTCAAGCATTACCTGAAATATGAATGTATTCAAGTTTACCTATACTCAGTTTAAATAATTAAAATAATCTTAATATTTCACTTAATAAACACCAACCCAAGGGAATTTATACAAGTAAGCCTGGGCATTCATATGGGAAATATCTGTCCATAACTTTAAGGGGCTGATGAGAAATCAATATGATTGGTCTGACATAGCAAAGTTTCTGGCTAATGATAACTTTGTCGACATTTTGATGTAAGAAATTGAAGAACTTAATAAGGGTCCCCTAGAAAGAATGGTTAAGGAGGGGCTTCCCTGGTGGTGCAAGGGGTTAAGTCTCAGTACTATGAAGCTATCTGCAGCCACTACAGCACGAGTTCCCCGGCTCAGGAGTGTATCACATGGCACAGCAGATCTCTTCAATCTCTCCCACTGCTGTCCTCAACAGTATACTTCAGTCAACCTACCTCTTTGGTTCCCCACTTTGTCTCTGGTGAGTCTTCTCACACCCCCACCTCTGGCCTGTACTCCAGTTCTTGTATACACAAATAAAAAAAGGAAATTCAGTGAATTAACATTTTAAAAAACTTAACTATGAGTTCTATAAAAATATCATATAAATAATATATCCCATTTGTAAAATCATACATTTCATATATGTGTGTGTGTGTGTGTGTGTGTATCAGTAGATAACCACAGCTATATGAGTTTTTGTCATATATTGTTTATTTGTGGGACTCTTCAATGAAAAATTGAGAATATTTTACTTTTTATTGCTGACTAACCTGAGAATTGAATTCATGTAACAGATGAAATTTAATGATGGGAAAGTATAAAAATTATGAAAAACAGAAAACTATATGGCATAGCTTCTACCTTCCAGGAACTTGAAAGAACAATATATAATAGGGCCATATTAGAAATGTGAGATGTTAAATCATATGTGGTCATATGAATGAATGGACAAACTATTTTATACATTTATTAAACCTGATTCTGTATCCAGAGTATAGGGAATTTGCTTCCTTTTCAAAACAAAATTGCAAGAGTAAGAACATGCTTGTTATTTGGAAAATTCAGCTGATTATAAAGTAAAATGTAAAAGCTTCTTTTCTTCCCCATTCACGAATCAGATTCCCAGAGAGAACACTACAGTTTGTGTATCCATCGAAGAAACTTTGTTGTTAAAAAGATTTATTTATGCATTTGAGAACTGAGCGACACCAGAGGTGTGGGGGATCAGAGGATTCATCAGTGACAGAGTGGAAACAGAACAGGCAGATCTACTGAAATACATTGCTGAGGGCAGCAGTGTGGAAGAACAGAAGAGGTCTGCTGTATCAAGTGGGTCCTCTCCTCAAGGAACTTGTGCTGTGTTGGCTGAGGATAGCTTCACAGTGCTTAGGTTTAACCCGTTGGCTCCCAAGAAATTTTGTCTGCAATGTATTTACTTTTAAAGGAGACTATGTACAGTCCTTCCAAAATTGGCCTTTTCATTTGAGTACCTACTAATCTATTGTTAGCACCTGGCAGTAGCCATACTACTAAAGTACACTTTAATCATTTCCTTATTGTTAGATTTTTTTAGGTTTATTTCCGACTGTTGAAAACAGTGCCTCGTTTAGTAGCTTTACACCCTTTTGAGTCAGACTATCTGTAAAATTAATTCCTAAAAATGTAATGAATCTTCAAAGCTGCAGTTTTGACCCAGACTGAAGGTGTTGTGTCATGACTTGGATTGTATTAATCAGTATAGCTAAATCAGTATTACTAGATGTTGAGATGCTCTGGTCGCAGCGAAAAAGGTGAGTTATTTAGTTTCCCTTTTATTTTTTGTCTAAGAACATGTTCAGTCCTTCCTTTCCTTTGAAGTTCCCAGATGCATCCCTTCAGAAGCAAAAGGTGTTTTGATTAAATATATATTGTGCGTCCTTTGTAAAGGAAAATGACTTTTTCCAGCAATTGCACAGGATAACTACACAGCAACCTGGAAAAATAATCTTTTTGTCACAGGGGAAAAATATTTGCTGTTTTCTAACATTGGTCTTTTGTCCGCCTCAAACAGGAGAGGGAAAAGGCTAAGTCAAGACTATGCCAGGAAAGAACTAAGATAAGGAAAACTCCGTAACGGGTTTTCTCCTAATCGTACAGCTGTTGTTTATACGAGGGTAAGGGGAGGGGTAAAAAAAAATGTCCCGGCTCAGTCAATGGTTTTATTTTTCTTGTCCTTAAAGTAATGGAAAGTCAACACCTCTCAGATTATTTCAGAAACAAGAAACACCGGACAGAAGCACCTACCCCGCGCCCTGACTTCTATTATGAACGTAAACAAGGGAAGAGACCAAAGGAACTGAAGCGAAGGAAAAACAACAGAACAAGCACCCTGCGAGACAAGAAGTAAGGCGCGCCTTGTTCTTTCCCATCCCTACGTCGCCGCGAGCCCCGCCTCTCAGGGGGCGGTGCCCCCGAGTGTTCCTTCCGGGTTGTGGCGGAAGTGGCGAATTTGAATTGTGTGGGCCGTTGGATGGGGCTGCTCGTGCTTGGCGTGCCTTGAGACGCCAGAGACAGAAGTGACACGGTCGCTCTGCAACTTCTGCCCTGCGCAGCTTGTAAGTGAATAGGATAACAGGCTGAAACTGTGCTGCAGTGGAAGAAGCGAGACATCGGGTGGAGCTAGGGGTCGGGAGCCTGGATGACCTAGTCGGGGATTCGCGGTGCCTTCGGGGATGTCTGGTGGTGGGGCCGGGCGTGGGAACTGTGGGGAATCGGGGTCCAGGAAGCGTTCCCCTGCCCGGCGATCCCCGTGCACGCAATCAACTCTGAGTTCTGGGCATTCAGAAGCCTGTCGGTCTGAATCTCCGACTTTCTGATAATCACAGTCTATTATTTCCGCCACTGCGGCTCTGATGTTGAAGCTTCAGTAGTAAGATCTAATTGCGACAGCGTTGCCACAGGTAAAGGAATCTTTCATTAAAGATGGAAGGTTGAGGCAGGTTTAGAATGTTGAGATGGTTACTTAGCTCCGAATTCCTCTGAAGAGGAAGCATACCCGGGTCAGTCTTAATTACTCTGTACCGCAGAGAAGTGTCAGTCTTTGAAATGACTGGTGGGGATTTAAACTGAAATCTGAGTATCCTTTGTATTTAAAACCCGGATATTTTCTTTCGCGGTTGACTTTTTTCGTGTACCGCAAAAATCCGAGACTCTTGCTCTTTTAAACTGTCTGTAATAAAAGCGGAGATTCACAAGGCTCTTAGTTTGCTAACAATAGGGATAAGGTTTAGTTGGTTCCACAGACCTGCCTTTTCACCCACTTCATTCATTGGCCAACCGGGTTGTTGTGGAGTCATTTTGGAAGTGCTCTAGTAATGTTTCCAGCACCGTTTTCTTTGTCTACGGGTTTTTGATGGTTTTGTTTTGTTCTCTGTCTCTCTCTCTCTCTCTCTCTCTCTCTCTTTTTCTTAATAATGAGCTATATCAAATATCAGGCTCTTAACAGTGTAATCATAAATCATGTCTTCTGAATAGTTTAAATGTGTAACCTAAATGTAAACTTAGTACATGTACAGAAATTTTGTATCTTGCCTTATTGAAAACTGTCAGATTGTTTTGTTTTACTTTAAAAGAACAGATATTTTATGTTCCTTTAAAGCTTTTTGAAAGGATCGGGCTATCCTTGTAAAATCTTTTAAAGAACAAGATTTAATATTGAAAGTAGACATTCCTTCTTTCAGTGCTGGCTACTCTCACTCTCCTATCTCTGCTATTGAGCTTTTGTTTCATTTTTAGCCGAGAGAGATACTTTTAACTAATTAGTATTTATGATCTTTGAAATTTGGATGTTTTGTGTAAAACTGCAACAAAAATTACCTACACTTTCTTAAAACTTGCAGAAAGCAATTGGCTCGTTTCAAATAACTACCAGCGAATGGCAATTTTGTAAACTTTGTTTCTACATTTCCTTTTTTCCTTTGCCTTATCCTGGACTCTTGATTGAGTTTTTGCCCTGTTTACCTAGTCTGTGAGCTTTTTTTTTTTTTTTTAAACCGTGTACACATTACTTGAAAGTATTATTAAGCAGTGATGCCTAGACTTCAAATCTCACGATTCGGATCCACTAGGGTTGAGTTAAGTAATATGAAAATTTAAACTGGAAAGCTAAAAATCTAACCAGCATTTTAAAGATACTGACTAAATCTTTTATAGAGGGGCTTCATAATATACTGTTTATGGGCATGAAACGAGACCAAATTGCCTGCGTTTTAATCCCACTTATACTACCACTTAGTAGCTGTGTGGCCCCTACACAAAAACTGTAGTCTTCAATTACCTCTGCTTTAGTTTTTGCTTCAGTTACCTCTGCTGTGAGATGGGGATAATTGCAGTAACTTCCTTGTGAGAATTAAATAAGTCAGTGCATATAAAAATCTTAGGCTAGTGAGTGGTACATAGTAAATGATATATGTATCTCTATATTGAGTTACTAAACATTGTATAAATCACATTACATTCATTTTCTCCCAGTAACACTGCTGTATGCTATTTTCAGATAAGAAAAACAGACCTTAAGGGTTTCAGTTATTTGCTCTCACAAAACAAAATGTTTGAATTGGGGTCCCTAACTAGATGTAGAAAGTTTATATATACCTCTTTAAATTAATGCTTCCTGCTTTTCTCTGCCAGTTTCCCCTTCCAAGTGTTTCACAGTAAAAATATCTTACAGCTTCCCATTGTTTACCACATACGATACAAGTTTCTTAGCCTTTCTTCTGCTTTTTTTTTTCTACAAAATCTTTCTCAGTCTGTGTTTACTGTTATTATATCCAACCATCATCTTCATAATATTCTACTATCTCAGTATGTGAGGATCTATCCATACTACTTCACTTCTTCAAATCTAGTCATTAATCATTTTTCTAATGCCTGCTTGGGCATCAACTTTCTTTATTTCACCTTTGTATTTTATGCAGTGGGTTGTAAATACCTTCCTGAACTACTGCACACAATTCGCTTCTACTTCAGTGGAATTTAATTATAAACATACAACTAGACTAGGAACTCTGCTTTGTCTGCATTCCTTGGTACAGAACAGTGATTATACTCTGAAACTTTGATCAATATGTACTTGTTATTTTAACAGTTTAACACATGGCATCTTGTTAATGCTGAAAAACTTCAAATACTCCTTTTTTTCCTGGGTAGTTTAGTAGAGGGGTTTCAGTGATTATACACAGTTTATAAATTAGACAAATATGGGTAAGTAACCCAGTCATTAATTCAGAAGACATTTCAAGTGGGAAAAGATTTAATAATTTTTTTAAATGTTACATTTAATTTCCTCCTGCTGTATCTTTATAATTAGGTATATTAGAAGTTAATTTTATGATAGACAGTTTGCCTTATTTGTATGTGTTTGTTTCTGCTTTCATTCAATTCTAAGAAAATATTGGGGATGGGGAGCTTGCTTTTTTTTTTTTTTTATTTTCAGTTTGCACAGTTAAGACTTACCTCACCTTCTTCCCCACAATTTTTTCTTTAAAAACTTGCCCAACAGCGTGGGAATGTAATTCCCACCAGTGGATATATATACTCCCATCCTACACACCTTCTCCCTATTACTAGTAAAAGTATTTGAATCAGCTTAGTATTTGATGAAGTTTAGCCTATTCACATTGTTTCTTTTTGAATTTTGGAGTTGTGCTAGAATGACAGTGAAATTATGAAGAAATAAGCAATGGCCTAGGGCGCTAATATGGGAATGGGGTGGACAGGCACCAGTATTCTGAGGACTTGTTATATAAAGTAAGTCATGAAGTAAGTCAATATGAACTTGTAACTTTACTGTTTCTCCTTTTTGTTGAAACTATTTTTTAGAACAATTTTAGGTTTACAGCAAAATTGAGGGGAAAATACAGAGTTTCCATTATGCCTTGTGAGTAATTACATGAATGCAAAACTTCCATTATCAACATTCCCCCACTAGAGTGGTACATTTGTTAACAATTAATGAACCTACCTTGAAATTTCATAATCAATTTAAATTCATAGTTTAGGGCCTCGCCCTGGTGGCACAACAGGTTAAAGCACTATATTATGAAACTTTAAGAAGCCACTGCAGCACAAGTTAGATCCCCAGCCCTGGAGGTGACCTACATGGTGTGACAGACCTCTTGGGACCTGCCGTCTGCTCCCCTCAGCAGTGTACTTTGTCAATCTGCCTGTTCTGCTCCCCACTCTGTCTCTGGTGAATCCTCTCACCCACCACACCTCTGGCCTGTACCCCAGTTATGTAAGCATAAATAAATCTATTTTAAAATATTCATAGTTTAAATTTGTTTACTCTTTCTATACATTCTATAGGTTTCTATATATTCTATAGTTTTGGACAAATGATTATCCATCATTGTTATATATAAAATATTTTCACTGTTTTAAAAATCTGGTGTTCAACCTTTTCATTTTCCCTCTCACCCCTTTTGAAACCATTGAAACCATTGGTCTTTTTTAATCCACAATTTTGCATTTTCCAGATTGTTACTTAATTGCAGTTATACTCTGTTATTCTTTCAGATTGGCTTTTTTTTCACTTTAGTGTATGTGTTTAAGATATGTCTTTTCATGGCTTGATAACTTTTCTTTTTAGTAATGATTAATATTCCATTGTCAGGTGATACCACAGTTTATCCATGTGCCTACTCAAGAACACCTAAGTTGTCTCCAAATTTTGGCAGTTATGGATAAAGATATTATTAACATTCATGTTCAGGTTTGGTGTGGACATAAATTTTCTGTTCTTTGGGGTAATTGTCAAGGAGCAAGATTACATTATCACTTGGTTGTTGTATACAGTTCTTATACATTGTTGGATTTGATTTGCTGAATTTTGTTCTATATTGATCTGTAGTTTTCTTTTGATATCTTTATCTGATCTTAGTATTTGAGTAATGCCAGCCTAATTGAATGAGTTAGGGTGTATTCCTTCTATCTTCTGAAAGAGAACTTAGATTTGGTATAATTTCTTTCAGAAACATTTGGTAGAATTTGGCAGTGAAACCATGTGGACCTGGAATTTTCTGTTTTGAATTTTCATTCATTTTGAGTTAGTTTTTTGTGTGTGGTACAATGTCAGATCCAACCTCATTCCTTTCCTTCTAACTTCTCACTTGTCCCAACATCATTCATTGAAGAGACTATTCTTTCCCCATTAAACGGTCTTGGTACCCTTGTCAGAAACTAATTGGTCATAAAGGTTAGGTGTCCTTGAGTAGGCACATGGATAAACTGTGGTATCACCTAACAATGGAATATTAATCATTACTAAAAAGAAAAGTTATCAAGCCATGAAAAGACATATCTTAATTGGTTTTATGACCATTTAGTTTTTTTTAAATCATAATTGGTTTTGTTTTTGGACTCTTCTACTGATAGGGATGCTGACCCTTTACCAATACCACCCAGTTTTGATTAATATGGATTGTTTTGGCTATTCGGAGTCTCTTGTAATTTCTTGTGAATTTTAGAATCAGGTATTTTATTTCTGCCCCCCCCACCCAAAATTTGGTTTTGATAGAAATTACATCAAATTTGTAGGTTATTTCAGGTAGCATTGCCATTCTAACAGAATGTTATGTCTCCCCAACATGGACCCAGTAACTATTCACTTACTTAGACTCCCTCATTTCCTGTATCATTAATATCAGTATTTTTCAGTGCACAAATCTGACACCTATTTAACACTTTTGTTCCTAAGTGATTTGTTCTTTTTGATGACATAGTAAATGGAATTGACTTCTTAATTTCCTTTATGGATTGTTCTTTACTCTATATGGAAATACGACTGATATGTGTGTTTGGAACTTGCCTCCCCAACTTTGCTGAATTTGTGTATCAGTTCTAACAGTTGTTTTTATATGTATATGTAAATTCATTAGGATTTTCTACATAAAATATTGTCCTCTACAAATATATTTACTCCATTTAGTGTGGATGCTTTTTATTTCTTTACTTGCCTAATTGTTCTGGCTAGAACTTCTAGTACAACATAAGAAGTGGTATGAGGGACTTCATTTTACTCAATATCTTATGCAGTTTCCAGTCTTATTAACTTCAGTCTTTCACCATTGAGTGTGATGCTAGCTGAGGGTTTTTAGTATTTGCTTTTTATGTTGCTGAGGAAGTTCTATTTCTGGATGACTGTTTTTATCAAGAAAAAATGTTGGATTTTGTCATTTTTTTCTATATAAATCAAAATAGGCTTGTGGCCTTTTTATGTTAATGGGATGCATTACATTGCCTTTTTTGTGTTCCTTGAATAAGTCCCACTTTGTCATGGTATAGTATTCTCTTCACAAGGATCTAATTTGATAATATTCTGTTGAGAATTTTTTCATCTCTGTTCTTAATGGGTATTGATCTATAGCTTTTCTGTGATATCCTTGATTTGACTAGGGCTGGAGGCTTTTCTTCTAAAATAGCTCACTCACATGACTTCAGGTAAGTGCCTTAGTTCTTTGCCAAATGCCACTCTAAAGAGCATCTTGAAAGTCCTCATGACATAGCAACTACTTTCCTCCAGCACAGGTGATACATGATAAAAAGTAAGGATTAAGTCACAATGCCTTTTATGGCTTATTCATATATTGTCATTTCTGCCAGACTTTTTAGTAGAAGGAAATTACTAAGCACAATCTGTCAAAGAGGGAATTCACACTCCACCTTTTGAAGGAAGGAGTATCAAAGCTACGAGTATCATTAACTGAAGATAAGCAATAGAAGAGATTCAGAATGTCTCTTGACCATAGCTTTCTGGAACTCTTCATTAAGTTGTTAATTATTTATCCAAAAAGGGGAGAAAATAGTTTGATATAATCTCTGAGACCAGATCCACTATTAAGACTGAAATACATAGTTACTTAGCACTGTTTCCCTCCTTTCACATAGAAAGTCTTAAAATTAATGTACCTGGAAGAAAATAAGTAACATAATCCAAACATGATTTTCAATTATGTGTAGTACATAAAGAAACAAAAAAATGAACTTATTTAACAAAATCCAAGCTCTAAGGCCAAAATAGTGGTTACCAAAAGGGAGAGCGGTGGTAATTGCTATAAGATGGGTCAATTTTAAGGTGAAGCTAGTAAGCATAATGACACATTGGTGAGCATAATGTACTATATACAGAGGTTGATTTATAATGATGTGTGCCTATGACATATATAATGTTATACTCCAATGTTCAATTAAAACTTTTAATATGTGAGTGCCTCCCTGGTGGTGCAAGGGGTTAAGTCTCAGGACTGAATCTGTCCCAGCCTCTGCAACTCTAGAGTTCAGTCCCCAGCCAGGGAAGCAACCCACATGGCTATCTCATCCACTGCTCCCCTCAGCAATATGCTTCAGTCAGTCCACTTGTTCTGTTCCCCACTCTTTCTCTGGTGAATCCTCTCACCATAAGTAAATAAATCTTTTTTTTTTAAAGCACCTTTTAATACGTGAAGTCTCTCCCTTTTTTTGGCTGAAGGTTTGTTTTGGAGAGTGCTTAATGTAATCATCAGAATTTAGAAACATTAGAAACAAAATTTTCATCTCTAAATCCTGATGTTAGCATTTTTTTTTTAAAGATTTATTTATGTGTGCATACAGAACTGGGTACAGGCCAGAGGTGCAGGGGTGGTGAGAGAATTCACCAGAGGCAGAGTCAGGAGCAGAATAGGCAGATCGTCGAAGTACACTGCTGAGGGGAGCAGCGGGCCTGTCAGAAGTCTGCTGAGCCATGTGGATCGGCGGAGATACGACTTACGGGAAGTGGCTTTAGCTTCTTAGTGCAGTGCTTTAAACTGCTGTGCCACCAGGGAGGGCCGTTAGCATTTCTTATAACTGCTAAGTACATTATATTAATAGATTGCATGTTTTTCCTTATCTTATTCATGGTACTTGGACTTCCAGTTTTGGAGAATGTTACAAGGGGTCTGCTGTGAACATTTTTGTATGAAGTTTTCTTCCTATATATTTTCTTTATCTCTGTTATATATAATGCTGTTTGTGAAATCCCAGCATCAAAGCATGGTGGCTATATGTTTAACTTTTAAGAAACTGCTAACACTCTTAAAAATGATTTCCCAGACCCTCCCTAGTGGCCCAACGGGTTAGGATGCAGCACTGCAAGCTAGCCACAGCCCCTTCAGTGCGAGTTCAATCCCCCACCCTGGAGGTGATCCACATGGCATGGCTGACCTCTCCTGACCCATCAGCTGCTTCCCTTAGAAGTATACTTTGTCGATCTGCCTATTCTGTTCCCCACTCTGTCTCTGGTGAATCCTTTGCCATCCCTGCACCTCTGGCTTGTACCCCTGTTCTGTATGCATAAATAAATCTTTAACAATAAGATTTTCCAACTTACTGCTGTCACCTCACGAGTTTGAATAACAAGAAAGGGAGAGGGGTAGAGACAGGAAAGAAAAATTTGTAGGTGAAAAACCTAACTAAACCTCCCGCAGACTTGCAGAGCTAAATCTATGCTGTCTGTTGTTTTACCTACCTAAAATGAAGTCAGGCATCCCTTATTTGTGGGCCCAGCCCTTTTCTCAGGGTATTCCTACCTTCTTGTTGGGCTCCCATTTTCTTGAGGCATAGGAGGTCTATGTTCAGTGCTTTCCCCATTCTATGGGCAGTCTCATATTTAGAACTAGGTTCAGAGAAAATGAACAAGTCCTTGGGCAAGTATATGCATGGGAGGGTGTATTACTGTGGATGTGTTATCCTATGTTACGAGGTAGGGTGGCATGACTGGGGCTATTGCTTGACTCCATAATTCCAACTAATCAAAGCAAACTTTCTGCTTTTCTTTACAGGTAAAGTATTCTAGGTAATTTTGTTATTCCAGCCATAATGTCTGCCTGCTGTTTTTAGCAGATATTGTTTTCCCAGTGTGTTCCTCATACCAGGACTTTTGCCATGATGAGAAGGCCCCCTGACATTTTAGCTTGACCAGCAGGAACCCTGGTCACCAAAACAATAGCCCCAATAACAAGGAAGGCTGAGGATCCCACACATTACCAGCAATTGCTGACAGTTTCCCTGTTCATATCCTTTCAAATGTTTGGTGGTGATAGTCTTTTGAATATATTGCCATAATGTGGGCTTGAAGTAATCTTTTGTAGTGTTTTGAATTTTTATTATCCTGATAACTAATGATTTGAACCATCTTTTCATGTGTTCAGTGACCATTCATAGTTTCCTTTGTGAAGTAGCTATGTGTGTCTTTTGCTCATTTCTCTATTGGATTGTTTGCTTAATATTCTTGATTTGTGGTTCATTATGTATTCCATATATGTCTTTCTCAAGCACATTTTTGCAAATATTTCCTCCCAGGCTGTGCCATGTATATTCACTTTCTGATGAAGCTGTTAATTTTGAATAAGTATAAATTATTTGTGATGTGTAGTTTAGACTAAGATTCATTTGTAATAGACAACTAATTCATGAGGCGGGAGCTAGGAATATACAATGGAGCAAGAAAGTCTCTTCAGTAAATCCTGGAAAAAATGAACAGCTACTTGCCAAAGAATGAAACTAGGTCACTATCTTACAGCATATGCTGAAATTAATTCAGATGGATTAAAGACTTGAATATAATACCTGAAGTAATAAAATACATTAAGGAAAACATAAAAGTGATAACTTTTACATCAACCATTGTAATGTCCTTATGGGTTGTCTCCCAATAGCAAGAGAAACAAAAGGAAATACAAACAGGTGGAACTACATCAAGCTAGGAAGCACTGCACAAGGAAAGAAAACATCATTAAAATGAAGAGGCATTTTCATTATCTGAATTACCTACTATATAGGAGAAGATATTTTGTAAACTGTAAAACAGGCAAGGGGGGTTAATATCCATAACTCATATAACTCAACACTCAACCATGTAACCCAATTAAAATTCAGCAAAGGATCTGAATTGGCATTTCACCAAAGAAGACATGTGGTAAAAGGGCATATAAAAAGATGTTCTAGGGCCCTCCCTGGTGGCGCATTGGGTTAAAGCACTGCCCTGGGACACTAAAGCCACTTCCGCATGAGTTCGATCCCACCTGCCCTGGAGGTGATCCATATGGTGCAGCATACCTCTCCTGACCCGCCTGCTGCTCCCCTCAGCAGTGTACTTCATGGATATGCCTGTTCTGCTCCCTGCTCTTTGTGTGGTGAACCCTCTCACCGTCCCTGCACATCTGGCCTGTACCCCATATCTGTATGCATAAATAAATAAAATCTTTTAAAAAAATGTTCTATGTTGCTTATCATCAGGTAAATGCAAGTCAAAACCAATGAGATTTTCTTCACGCCAGCCTGTTAATGGCTATTAACAAGTCAAGAAATAATGAATGTTGGTGAGGATGTAGAGCACAAAGACCCTAGTACAAACAATGTTGTTGGCAGGAATATAGGTTGATGCAGAACTATGAAAAACAGAATGGAAGTCCCTCAAAAAATGAAAGATGTAACCACCCTATGATCCAGTAATCCCATTTACTTGAAGAGTATGAGCCACTATTTCAAAAATATATACACTTCTATGACCATTCTAGCCCTGTTCACAATAGCTAAGATATGTGAGTATCCAAGTATCCACCTGTGGATGGTTGGATGATAAACATGTGCATAGAATATATGCACAATAGAATACTACTTAGTCATAAGTAAAAAGAAATCTTGCTATTTGTGACAACATGAATAAACCTTGAGGTATTTGTCTATGTAAAATAAGACAGAAAGAGAAAAGCAATAACATGATTTCACTTGTTTGAAATATAAGGGGAAAAAAAGAATAAAATAAAATCCTTAGACTGTGACAACTGAGTGGTGGTAACAAAAGAGAAAGGCTGGAATGGAGAACAGGTAGAAAGGGCAAACGAGTAATGTGGTAGATAGCTACCGGACATTTGGTGGTGAGCATAGTGTGCTTTTATAGTTGTTGAGGTGAGAAACTCTATACTTGCAATCTGCATACTATTTTAAACTAATTTACAAAAAAAAATGAGTCATTTGTTTCTTTATATGGATATTTAGTTTTTCTAGCATCATTTGTTGAAAAGATGCCTTTGCTCATTGAATTGGCTTAGTAACAATTTTTAAAACTCAGTGACTAGAAAAGTATAAGCTACGATAGACTCTTATTTTTGTACTATTGATCTGTGACTTTATTAATACTTTGAAAAACTATCTAGAGTGCTTATTGAATACTGACACCTTGGAAAAACCTTTCCCATTCATGTTGTGAGGGCATTTTTTCTTACAATCCATCTGTAGCTGATGTTATTTGGAGGCTTTTTTTTTTTTTAAGATTTAATTAATGGTGCATACAGAACTGGGGTACAGGCCAAAGATACAGGGCAGTGAGAGGCTTCACCAGAGACAGAGTGGGGAGCAGAACAGGCAGATTGACGAAGCACACTGCTGAGGGGAGCAGCAGGTGGGCCAGAAGAGAACTACCGCTCCATGTGGTCACCTCCAGGGCCAGCAGGGATCGAACTCTTGCTGAAGTGGCTTTAGCTTTGGCTTCTTACTGCTGTGCTTTAACCCACTGTGCCACCAAGGAGGGCCTATGTGGGGGCTTTTAAGCTTGATCCTGTACATGACTATTTGTGTCATGTGAAATTCCTCGCTTTTTAAATTTTATTTGTAAAGATGAGAAAGATCTTATTTAGTACTGAGTTCTTAGGTGTGGTTTTTTGTTTTGTTTTTCAGTAGCATAGGTTTTTTTATACATATATCTTAAGAAGCTACATAGACCAACAGATTATGCACCAAGAAAAATGTCCTAGGTCCTTGGTATAGGAAGAAGAAGAAGAGAAGATGTAGTCATATAGAAGTCATGATCTTTTTTAAATAATAAAAACTTACTAGAACCTTGCATGCCCTGTTCTTAATACTTCTGTCATATGTGTAAGTTACATTTAGCAAATTTTATTAGCATTGTACTGAATGATAAGGGCATTTTACAGAGACACTAAGTACAAGAGTAAGAAATTAAGTAACTTATTTGTAAAACCTGTGTTAACTAAATTTAAAATAGTTAACCTTGAGACATTTAAACTGTATTATATGTTCTTATTTTTCCTAGTAAAATGAATGAAAATAAACCTGATTCACAGAACCTCGGTAAGTAATGACTTAAAATATTTGTGCTTTTAAACGTTCTACTTTGCTTTCCTACTTTTTTAATCTATAGACTTTGACACTAATAGTTCTGAAATGGAATAGTCCATAGTTATCTTCATGTGTTTGCCAAATGCAAATATCACACATAATCTTTTGTGTTTTTTTTACCTAAGATTGTACAAATACCATTTGTATTTTACTGATTGATTCATTTTTTTAAACTTGTGTTTTTACTTTATTATTGTAATATAATCAGTATCATTTGCTATAGCAGAGGTGCTCTTAGTAAATATAATGAAGTTTACTAAATTTTCAGCATTAAAGTTAAACAAAAAAGCAAATGAAAATAGAAATAATCTACTTATTAAAACAAACAAACAAAGTCTCTTCTGTATCCAAGTTCTCCAGGGAGTAAAGGAACAAATGGGAAGATAGACACCTGTCAATAGCATATCACAGATTGCACCTTTATTCAACATTAATCATGATGATACCTCTGTGTAGTCTCAGTCTAATTCCTTGTTCCTCTGGTGGCTGAAAGTATAGCACTAAACTGAAGGAAATAGAGTGGGAACTGCTGATATAAGATGTCCAATAAGCAAATGGCATTGATGTAATTAATGTGGTCAGTTACTTTTATGTGAGAAAGGAAAGGGCACTGAAATTTTTTAAGATTAGAGGAAGGGATTTTCAATTATGGCTTATCTCACTGAGTTGGAGTAATGAGGGGGCAGCTATTTTAAGGGAATATTTCAGTGATAAATATTAGCTTACGGGCTAATATTACGGGAATCTAATTTTTGAGCAAACTATTAACAAATATAGTACCTTCTCAACATATAACATCAAGTGTTATTCAAAGTAAGTAAAACCAGCTGCTGTAATAGAAAAATTTTGAAGTCTTACTGTTTTAACACAATAAAAAGCTTATTACTAATGTCCAGTGTGGATTGATTAGGAGAGATGGGACAAAATGGAACTGTCTGTTGAATGTAGTCATTTATAGATTTGAGCTCCTTCCATTTTGTATTGGCTTGTTACTTAGAACCTCAGTCTTTTTAGCAAATTATTTTCTCATTGTTTTATTAGTATAAAAACTATACTAATAAAGATCAAAAATTTTCCATACACATCAATAAAATGGAAAATTTTGAAAAATTTAATACTAATGTTCTTTAGTTTTAGCCTTGTTTAACTACTATATACTATTTCATTTAATCCTCTCAAAGCATAATTTGATTCTGCCTATTCTGGATAATACAATCCTGTATATAAAATGGAATCATGTTGTGTTTGGCTTCGTTTACTTAGCATGTTTCTAGACTTAACTATGTGGTAGCATATGTCACTACTTTCCTTTTTGTAAGTGGATTATATTTTATTGCATGATTAATGTATAGGATTTTGTTTATCTGTTCATCTCTTCAGGGATGTTTGGTTTGTTTTCTCTTTTTGTTTGGTTGAAGGAACTCCACAACCATCCAAGAGCCTGAGTTGTTCTTTTTAATTCATTTTTGTGTAGAAGAACTGGGGTATACTACAAAGGTTCAGGGGTGAAAGGATTCACCAGAGACAGAGTGGGGAGCAGAACAGGCATATTTACTGAAATAACACTGTTAAGGGGAACAGCAGGTGAGATAGGAGAGATCTGTTGTACCATGTGGGTTAGCTTCCTGACCTGGATTTGACTCAGGCCATAGCAGTGACAGTACTGAGATTTAATCCTTAGGCTACCAGGGTGGCCCTGTTTTCTTTTTTTGGCTGTTATGAAAAATACACAAACGTTAGTGTCCAGGTGTTTGTTTAAATATTATTTTCAGTTCTTGGGTGTACATTGAAGTAGAATTGTTATTTCATATGGTACTTATGCTTAATTTTTTTGAGGAACTGCTAGATTTTTTTCCAATGTGTCCTACCATTTTATATTTACAGCAGTAGTACTTCAGGGTTCTAGTCCTTGCCATCATTTGTTATTATCTAACATTTGATTATAACCATCCTAGTGAGTTTGAAGACATAATTCATTGTGGTTTTGATATGTATTTCCTTGATAGTTAGTATCATTAAGCATCTTTTGATGTTCTATTGGCTAGTTGTGATCTTCTTTGGAAAATAATACCCATTTTAAAATTTGGTCATGTTTTTATTGTTGAATTTTAAGACTTTCTTATAGATGCTAGATAATTAAACCCTTGTCAGGTATGTTTTCCAAATATATTCTCCCCTTCTGTAGATTGTCTTTTCACTATTAATAGTGACTTTTTTTGTTAATTTTTTAATATAATGATATCTAAAACAGCATTGCTACATCCAAGATTGAGTATTTACCCCTGTGTTTTCTTACGAGTTTTCATAGCTTTGGCCCATACATTTAAGGGGTTTTATAATCAGTTTTGTATTATTTTTATATATGGTATAAGGGTTCATTTTTCCTATCTTGCATATGGCTATCCAGTTGTTCCATTACCACTTGTTGAAGACTGCTTTTCCGCATTGAATTGTCTTGACATTCTATTCAGAATTAATTGACAAAGTTGTATGTATGGGTTTATTTCTGTACCCTTGTCCATTGATGTATATATATATGTCTAGCCTTACACCAACAGCACACTTCATTTCTGTAGTTGTATCATAAGTTTTGAGTCTTCTCTTTTTTCTTTATCTGAATCTAGTTAAAGGCTTCTCAATTTTGCTTTTTTTTTTTTTTTTCAAAATGACTGACTTTTATTGATCCTATAGTTTTTCTCTGTTTCATTTATCTCTAATCTTTATTTCCTCCTTTGGGTTTAATTTGCCACTCCTCTCTAGTTCTTTAAGGTTAAATTTAGGTTATTGATTTGGAATCTTTTTTCATGAAGATTTGCACAGTCCTAAATATCAGTCAGAAATGAAATCTTTTCTAGATAGGCATTTAGCACTAGTCATCTGCATGTTCTCCTTACTTTTCAGTATTCAGCTTTCAAAGCCCTTAATGTCCCGTGTATCCACTTCTAGCTTTTCATTCCAGATCTTTTTGATCTTTCACTTGCTTATACTTTGTGTGGGCTGCTGCAGCTCTCAATCATATATATATTTCTTAAATTGAGAAATGGTCCAGCTTCAGCCCTGAGAAAGTTCTCAGGAGGGTAAAACAAGGGCAAATGTCTGGGACTGTCCTTCAGGGAACCACTACACAACTCAAAACAATCAAATTTGACAGCAGGTCCATATTAACCTTCTCTTGGACAATCCATACCAAGAGCATGAGCTACTATACCTAAGACCGTGGTTCATTTGGAGAATGGAGTAAGGTAGGTTAAGTTAGAATGTCACAAAACTCATCAGAATTTGACCACTTGTTCCTCATTAAACATTTTCCCAATTGTATTTTAAAATTAGATTTCAGAGTTCCTGAAAAGTTAATTTTTTTACTATTTCTAGCACCTTAATCATTGCTTTCTTGGAAGGATAGAGTTTAATTAGAGTTCCCTAACCTATCATTTTCAATAATATTTCTTAACAAGTTGCCTTTTACTTTATTCTGGTAAATTTGGTGTAAAGTGTTGTAGATGGTTTAGAGATATAGGATCCAGGTGTATATTACTACACCACACCCATCACCAAGACACCCATAATGCCAACATAGTCCATTGGGCCCCTTGCTCTTGTACTCCCCCTCTGTTTCCAATAACTTTAATTCTGTAGTTAAAATTTTAGGGCTTGTAATTGGTTTGGTTTATCAGACCCTTTTTTGTTGTTTGTTTGTTTCTCGATTAGACTCATCTATAAGTGACACCATCTTTTGTTTTTCTCCTTCTAATTTCATTTAGCATAACCCCCACCCTCGCCCTCACCTTCCATCCATGTTACCACAAATGGCAAGAGTTTATTTTTTGTATATAGCTGAGTAGTGTTTCATTGTGTGTTTGTGTGTGTGTGTGTGCGTGTGTGTATACACTTTACCTTAACTCACTCATCTCTCTTTAGACACATTGTATCCATAGTTTGGCTATTATAAATAGCACTGTTACCATTTTGTTGTCTTTTAAACTGCACACTAGAATTCATCATACATTAAAGAAAAAAAAGTGAAGTCATTCTATTTTAGAAGTAGGTTTTAGAGTAGCCTTTCCTGCCCACTGTGTCTAGGAAAGCACCGTCTTTCTTTTTCCAAATAAACTTGTCCTTTTAAGATGTTAAAATGGAAAAAAAGGTAGGTTTGAGGAACTTTAGGTTACTGATAACAATATATTGTGGTTTATGCTCTCAAAAAAAAATTGAATACCTCAATAGAAAGAAGCACCAATATCATTACTTTTTTTAAGTTTTAAAAATATTTTTATAGCTATTTGCTTTCTCACTGTTAGCGTGTGTCTTCTGTCGAAAAAATGATGACTGTCCTAATAAATATGGAGAAAAGAAAACTAATGAGAAATGGAATGTCACTGTACATTACTATTGTTTGGTAAGTATCACTGATAATTAAAAACTAGAAATTTGATATTCTTCTAAAGAAGAGAGTTAGAATTGTAACTTGGTGGATGGTTTCTGAGAATTGGAAAGTCATTTTACTTCTCTGGATGTCATTTTGCCAAACTATAAAAATAAGATTTCATTTATCAAATTCAAAGATGCTGAAATTACTTGGTATGTGTAAAAACTCATCATCATTACTATTTATTTTTGTCTAATTCTTTTAGTGGCTAAATAGAAAAAGAAGAAAATGTCTCTAAGGGACTTGTTCTCTTTACCACTGGTTTCCATTGTTGCTTAGTGATAAACTTGTTTGAAGGTTTAAGATTAGAAAGAAAGTATTTTACTTTGCAGAGAACTTGGAATGAAAAATTTTAACAAAATTATTAAATATGTGTAAAAGGAAATAGGTTAGTGTATGGATTACACAAAACCAAGCCTTCTCTATACCAACTTCTCACCTGAGTCTGGTATTAGTGACTACATTACAGCAGAGTTACATTAGTATGTACTACTTCTTAACACTTATTTTTATATACTGTTATGAAGCAAATTAGCCTGAGATTTAGCAATTTAACTGGCATCTGTTATCTGAAATTCCAGGTCTATTATCTCTTAATTCATTGTCTCTCTGAGCTTACTATTGAAGTCTCATTCAGGATGTAGTAATCTGAAACTTTATATGTACTAGAGGATAGAGTTCTATGGCTCACATGCCTTATAACCTCAGTTCATCCTTCCAGTTGCAAGAGGCCCTACTCAGTTCTTTACCTCAGTGGCACTTCTGCAGGTCTGCTTAGGGTGTGGTATCTGACTTCTCCAAGCAGGTGGTAAGAGTGGAGGAATAGGGGAGAAGGAAGAATATACAAAGACAGGACAGTATGTTGTAGTCTTCACAGCATATACGTTTTCTGTTGCTTTAATTCTGTATATTGAAAGTGAGTCATTATATAATCCTATACTCAAATTGGGGGAGGCAATTAGAGCCCACCTCTTAAAAGGAGCATCAGCATATCTGTGGATATATTTTTATAGCCACTATAATATCCATGTTAAAACTCTAGGTACTTGAAAAGCCATCTAATATTTTCCCTAGTAATTCAGCTTTGTGTCTCAAGTACCCTGTAGGGTATAATAGACTTATCCACTGATTTAGAATCCAGATCTGTTTGGTTTGCCACATGATTAGAGCCAAAACCTAATACATGTCAATTATAATTTCATTGAAGTTTTCCTTGCATTATCTTATTTTATTAATATAGAATGTTACAGATATGTAATTTTTTTTATTCTACACAAGTTTCTTAGAGATAATTTTCTAATAAAGAATATGTTCATAGTTGATGTCAAGTGGAATTTGGCAAAGAGGTAAAGAAGAAGAAGGAGTTTATGGTTTCCTGATAGAAGATATCAGGAAAGAAGTGAATAGGGCTTCTAAACTGGTAAGTAAAATTTTACTCATTACAGTAACTATCATAAATATTGTTTGTACTAGATTAGTTCTTTCCATCAATTTCTCTATTAAAATTTATTATTTGATTTTACATTCCAATACTTTACATTGTCAAAAACAGTAAATTTTATAAAAACATTTTGTATTTTTATAACTGAAAGAGAGCTTAACTGTCTCTGGATAATATATATGGCAGTAATTAATTTTACTTTTTATCTTATCCCAACTGATCCATCATTTCCCTATTCTTACTATCAGAATTACAACCATACTTCCACCCTGCTGTTTTTCAAGCCCTCAGTTTGAGTCAACCCAGTCATTCATCTATTTTCATCCTAACACCTCAGTTGCTGGGTTAGAACTATAACTTGAGGTGGAAATTACACAACTATACAGACCAATACAGACTATAATTTGTGATCTCTACATGTCTCCTATAACCCTTCTGTGTCTTTGGGTGCTTGTGTTCAATGCTTTTGCCTGTCTTCCAAGTTAAGTATTTTAAACTTTAACCATTGTTTAATAGTTACAATTTGTGAATCTTCTGTATGACAGCTGCTGTGTTGTATGTAGGAAAGAATTATAGTTCTTCATGTGGTCTCTGTAAAAGTATTGAGAGAAAGAGAAGGTTAGAAACATAGAAGAGTTCTATTCAGAAAATATGGTGCTGGAATTGATGGTTTCCATAGTAGAGTAGTATTAGATAGTAAGAGGATTTAGCATTATACAGAAAGATGAAGATGATTCCATCAATGCTGAAATTTAGAATAAAAGAATTAAAATGCAGGCAACGGGCCAAAGATTTTTGGTGACAGGATAGATATGGTAAGACTCAAAAGACCAGATATATTTTAAGATGACAGTGGCCTGTAGTCTGCAACTGAGAACTAAAATAATAGTTTCTTTTATCCCCTTTTTACCCCTCTCTACACCCCACTCTTACTCCTTACCAAGTCTGGAAATTAAGAATAGGAAAATAAGTAAGCACCTTCGTTTGAGGAAATTCTATGAGGGAAGTATAAAAAGACCGTTATTTTAGTTGAGGCAAAGCAATAGAGGCACTTAGTTTTGAAGATGTTGAGGATGTAAGGCAGTTGTTTATAAAGTAGTGATTCCAGAGCACAAGGGAAAACCTTGCAAAAGAGAAAGGTTAGCAGTGGCATTTTCTAAGGATCTTGTGAGAGTACTATATCAGAATTACTCAAGCTTCTGGATAACAGTGAATCTGTTATAAAAGATGGCCTTTAAAGTCACCCATAATAGTTTGGAATAACATGTTTCTGAATCTCCTCTGAGTATATTTGGGTCTCAGCAGTTAAGACCATATAACCTCTTTATCAGTGACTACTGTAATATCCTATGGTTTTAAGATGTTTTAGATATTGCTCTGTATTTTAGTAATGACTGGATCATAATAGTCTTTCTGTTTAGATACCACTATTATATTTCAATTAATTATTCAGTATTATATTCCTATCCTAGGGTTGCCATGATATAATACCAACTGGATCAGAACACATTTTCACAATTCTAGAGACAAGAACTTTGAGAAAAACAGGCTGTCAGGATTGATTCCTTCTATAAACTCTGACAGAGAATTAATTCTTTGCTCCTCAAAGCTTCTGGTGACACCTAACAACCTTTTACATCCTTTAGCTTGTGGCAGCATAATTCTATGCTCTGTTTTCATCTATACATGACCTTCTTCTCTGTGTCTAAAATGTTCCTCTCCTTTCTCTTAGGACACCAATCAGTTGAATTAAGGACCACCCTAAATCTAAGATGCTTTGATCTTGAAATATTTAACTTAATCCACAAAGACCTATTTCCAAGCAAAATTCCAGTCTTAAGTACCCAGAACTAGTACTTTGAACATAACTTGGGGGGTAACTCTTTAACCTAAGTATAGAACAATTTTTTCATTTCGCATTTTTTTGGTTAAAATAAAGTTATTAAGCTCTTTTTTATATACATTAGTTTTTTAGTATTGTTTTGCTTTTCTCCTTGGTGAAGAATACTTAGGCACTTACTGTCAAGACTGAAATGAGAGTTCATGCATAGCCATTGTGTTTATAAACCCTTCATATTAAAACATTTTATTTAAGCAAGGAAAAAAAGCTTCCTTCTCTGTTTTATCTACATGTTAGGTTAGAGATACTTATCAGAAATTGTTACAAGGACACTCTTTGGTGTAGAACAGTTTTTTCAGGAAATTTAATATACAACCAGTTGTTAATGTGATTAAAAGTTTGGGACTTCTCCCAAGAAATATTCATAATACCTTGATCATAAGATAATATTAAAATTTCATATATTATAATTCCTATTTCTGTATTTTCTTCTAGAAATGCTGTATTTGCAAGAAAACTGGTGCTTCAATTGGATGTGTTGCACCTCGATGTAAACGAAGTTACCATTTTCCATGTGGACTTCAGAGGGAATGTATTTTCCAATTCACTGGCAATTTTGCGTGAGTTAACTAACTGTTGAATGTGAAAGGTGGATGTTAAAGAAAAGTAGAACATACATATTATATCACAATAATATATAGTTCCTTTGAAATTTTCTTTTCAAAACTACAGAGTTTTTACATAGCCATTACATAATTTCTCCCCTTTTTGTGGAGCCATTTCTGTCTACAAAGTCTTAAAAATTGCCTTGTCTGAAATGGACTTATTATTGATTATTTTTTTAACTTTCATTCTAGAATATGATACAGAATTGTTAATTTCTGCCTTATGTATTCTAAATTTATGTTACTTTTTAAGCTTAGTAGTCTATTTTTTGTTCATGGGGTTATATGTATTTTTCATTGAGTAAATTAAAGGTATGTTAATTTGGTAGAATCCAAAAAAAAAATGTATTATACCCTGGCATGCCCTGGAAAATATTTGCTTTAAACATCAAGATTTTATGAATTTCAGCTTTTCGTCTCCTGAGTGTTCTTTTTCTTTTATTCATGTTCTTGACCATTTAATGGATTATCACCATGTGAGGAAACTGCAGTTTAGAAAAATCAATTGAAAATAAAATTTTTTGTGGATTAGATGTAATTATTTATATTTTATTGGTTATATGATTAATAACCATTTACATGAGCTAAAATACTAAGTTCCTTCAACTTTGTACAGTATTGAGCTCAGTGGTTTCTACTGTCCAATTTCTGTTGCTAACACACATGGGAATTTAAGCATAATGTTAATTATTGAAATTATTTAAGGTAAGTCTTAGCACCAAAAGGTTCATGTTTTGAAAGTCCAGTTCTTCTTGGATATAGGTTGCAAGCCTGATTTTATTTGTTAAGTCATTTGTAAGTTAATGATGAAGAATTTTCTCTTATAAATGTGAATTGTAATGCTATCCTAGTAGTGCTTTGTAATTTATCAGATGCTATTTTAAATAATTTGCATTTTAGGTCATTTTGTTGGAACCACCGACCTGTTCAAATAATTACGTCTAATAATTATAGAGATTCCTTACCATGCACCATTTGCTTGGAATTTATTGAACCTATTCCAACCTATAGCATATTACGAAGTCCTTGTTGTAAGAATGCTTGGTTTCATAGAGACTGTTTACAGGTAAGACTGATACTCTTGTTGCTTACTGATTTGAATTTTGAATGGAAAAGATTGATCTATGGATTTTAGCTTGCTTACTCCATTGTAACTTTTAAAAAGTCATTAAAATAATATTAATATATGTAATTAATAGTTTTTTCAATGCACTATTCTAGTCTATTTTTTAATTTACTTATTTTTTTAAGATTTATTTATTTATGCATACAAGAGCTAGGGTACATGCCAAAGGTGTGGAGGGGGAGAGGACCCAACAGAGACAGAGCGGAGAGCAGAACAGGCAGATCTACTGTAATACACTGCTGAGGGGAGCAGTGACAAAGACTGGAGACGCCTGCTGAGCCATGTGGGTCACCTTCCTGTCATGGGATCAAACTCCTAAATGAGTGGCTGGGAATAGCTTAAGCACAGGATTTTAAACATTAAACTTTTTGATTCAGAAAATACATGAAAACTAGATCCCAGTTATCAATTACCTCAAATGCAGTATACTATAAATGCCAACTGGTAAATTTATACTTAATAACATGCCAAATGACAAAGGATTTGCTTAAGTTTAACTCTGATTTTTAAGGCTTAGCTTTTATTGTTTAGTAAAATGATATGTATATTTAAGTATATTATATTTAAGAGTATTCAGTTAAAAGTAGCAGTATACTAGATACTAAATTTTTACTAGATACTAATACTAAATTTTTACTAGATACTAATTTTTACAAGATACTAAAAATTCTGTTAATTCTTACAAAGTTTTTGTAAAAGAAAGTAGAGAATGCAGTTCATTAATAGTGTTGTAAAATGTTATTTATACCTATCGAGAAAGAAATTCACATTATATCAGAATCTTTAAAAAGTGATTTAATTAAGGGTTTTTTTTTTAAAGATTTATTTATTTGTGCATACGAAACTGGGGTACAGGTCAGAGGCTCAGGGGTGGTGAGAGGCTTCACCAGAGACAGAGTGGGGAGCAGAACAGGCAGATTGACGAAGTACACTGCTGAGGGGAGCAGCGGGTGGGTCAGGAGAGGTCTGCCATGCCATGTGGTCACCTCCGGGGCAGGCGGGAATCGAACTCATTCGGAATTGGCTTTAGTTTCTTAGTGCTGTACTTTAACCCCCTGCATCACCAGGGAGGGCCCAGGATTTTTTTTTTTTTTTAAGATTTATTTATTTTTGCATACAGAACTGGGATACAGGTCAGAGGTATAGAGGGTGAGAGGATTCACAAGAGACAGAGTGGGGAGCGGAACAGGCAGGTCAACAAAGTACGCTCCTGAGGGGAGCAGCGGGAAAACAGGAAGGGTCTGCTGTGCCATGTGGGTTGCCTCCCTGGCCAGAATTGAACTCGTGCAGCAGTGGCTGCGATAAGTTCATAGTGCTCAGACTTAATCTCTTGTGCCACCAGGAAGGGCTAAGGGATTGTATTTAAATGAATTTAATTGTTCTGAAATATATCATCCTGTTAATTTTGTTAAAGTGTTATTATGTAATAGTATGTCACATTTTTTTGAATTTGTTGATGTTATGATAAATAAATGTGCCTTGTTATATGTTAATGAAAGAAAGAAAGAAAATCTCAAATTTAGGGGACCTCCCTGGTGGCACAAGAGGTTAAGTCTGAGCACTATGAAACTGTCCACTCCTACTGCAGTGCAGGTTTGATCCCCTGTCAGGGGGTAGATCCATATGGCACATCAGACCTCTTCTGCCTCACCCACTGTTCCCTCAGCAGTGTTTCAGTGGATCTGCCTGTTATGCTCCCCATTCTTTCTGTCTTTGGTGAATCCTCTCACCCTACCTCATCTCTGACCTACACACTAGTTCTTGTATGCATACATAAATACATATTTTTTAAAAAAGTTCTCAGATTTGACTTCTGGGGTTTTTGTGAACACTATGAAAACTCTAGGTTTCTAATTCTGCCTTTAAAAAGGAGAAGTAATATTATTGACAATAAATGTAGATCAACTTTATGCAAATATAACAATCAGAATCACTTGTATACCTGTGATATAAACATTAATAAGTAATTGTTATGAATAGAAGACAGTGCTACTTCTTCAGTCATATTCTTTAAAGGAGCTCCATCTATCCTTGTATATAAGAATTTTTTTTAAAGATTTATTTGTTTATATATATAAAACTGGGGTACAGGCCAGAGGTGCAGGGGCTGTGAGAAGACTCACCAGAGACAGAGTGGAGAGCAGAACAGGCCAATCGATCAAGTATACTGCTGAGGGGAGCAGCGGGCGAGTCAGGAGAAGTCTGCCATACCATGTGGATCACCTCCGGGACCGGGGATTGAACTCATGATGAAGTGGCTTTAGCTTCTTAGTGCTGTGATTTAACCCGCTGCGCCACCAGGGAGGGCTGTATGTTAGAAATTTTAACTGAAATAATAAATGTAGTCTAACTTATCTAGCTAATTATTAATAATACCTGAAGAAGCCACTTTTAAATTCACTGTATTTCATTAATATAAAAGAAGGAATTAACCTGTGCAATAGTATGAGAATTATATGTGTTTAAGTAAATTTCATTATTTGCAACTACTACAAATGCTGTGTACATTGCTACTTTGTGTGAATGAAAACCTTTCATTCCATGTATCTACAGATTTATCATTCTTACTGTTCAATATCCCCATCATTGCTGTGGTCATCATTGCTGCAGAACCAGTCTATATTCTCACCAATGAATGTACTAGGATTCCTTCACTTTCAAGTTACTTGAACCTAAATTTCTCCTTCACTTCTTTCTACACCATCCAAAAACCAGTCCCTAAGACAGTTTCATCTGTCTTCTTTGTTTTCTTCAACAGAGCTTTTTAGTTTTTAATTTATCAGTTCCTTACCCTCTTTGTTGATTTCCCAGTACTTGTTCTTTTTTAGCTCTTTGGTGAAAAACTCTTTTTTCCTGAATCTCCTTTTTGGGATCTTAGACTTACCTGCCTGCATTTGATTGACTAGTAGCCCACATAGACTAGTTAATATTTTACAAACAGTTATTATTGTTGTTTTTAAAGTCTTTGTCTGGTAAGTTCTCTATTTCTTTATCCTTTAAATATGACCTGAAACTTCTCTTTTCATCTTTGTTCAAACGTGCCTTATTTCCTAGGCATATTTATCATCACCTTGTTTGTTTTTGGTAGTTGGGGTATTGTGGATTTAGTTTTGTTTCTCCTTCATTCACCGTGGTGTGAAGTATAAGTGGGAAGGAAGTCTGGGGCTTAAACACTTAGTCTCAGTTTTGTTGAGAAGTGAGATTTGTCACCTCCATCTCCTCTTTATTCTACAGCAAGCTCTGTTTGGTGCTTTGGTTGTCTTATTTTCTCACTTTGCTTTCTTGCTGCTTCATTTTGCCATGGATCATGATTCTGTGAAGCTTGAATCTCCTGAGCAGAGAGTATAGATCGTATCTACAGGGCTCATGCTCTAGGATTCAGTTGGGTATGACTAGCAGGGAGCACCTGAGTGGGGCTTGTGCCTTGTTGTCCACTTATAGATCATAAGCAATGGCTGCCATCACTGGTGCTTTACCCTTCAAGGAACCTTGAATGTAAGTGCTGCCTGTCTGGTTGGTACTTTAAAGAGACTGGTAATATTCTCTTACCAATCCCTCCTACTGCTATTGATCACATGTTGAGCCCTGCCAGGCTCTGCCTGAAAACGCTGATATCATACATTGGGAAAAGATAGAGAGGAAAGCTTTCCTTGCCCACATTGTATATCAGAACTCAGTATACCAGGCCAGACCCACACAGTGGCCCTGCACTCATTTTCTGAAAATTCCTAATGAAATTCACTGTGCCCTGGGAGTAGCCCTTAGGGCCATCAGGCTGTGACAACTACATTCCCAGCCACAGTCCCCATCACCTGCTTTATTTTCTTCATTTGTATTGTAGCATGCCATCAACCTTAGTATAAGTCCTTCGTTGGAAAGTCCAATGACTTTGTTAGGGAACTTTCGTATCTTCCTTTGAGCAAATATTTTTATACATGATTAGAGAAGGAAGTTATCTCAACCTCTATTCTGCCATTAACCATCATTTTGGTCTTTCCTGCTACCTTTTACATTAAACCCTCTGCTTAATTTAACTTCAGGTACTTATTAAAGGTAGACTTCTATTAGAGGCTACCAACTCACTTTCTCCTGCATTCTTTGTTCTTTATCAATTCTTCATACTACTGCCTTTGACTTGTCTAGCCTTATCATTTAGTTCATTATGGCCACATGTCGCTCCTAAATATATTATCAGTTTGTTCCCTAATCTCATGTGCTCTTTCTTGCCACTGAGACTTGATACATGCTATTCCCAGGTTTGGTTTTGTTTTTTTCTATTTTCCTAGCAAACCCCTATTCTTCAAATATGGTGAGTTTTGACCTCACCATCTCTGAAACATTTTACCAAGCTCTTCTATAATCTTAATGCTTCTTTCTCTCTCTTCCATGGGATACTTAAAAAAAAAAAATAGTCTGTATTATAATTGTATACCTATTTATGTACCCAAAAATTCCTTGAAGTAGGATCTCAGTTATTTTGTTTCTATTTTTTGTATATTGTATTTGGGACTATATAATAAGGTAAATGTAATTGTTAGATGAATATGTGCTACTAAGTTTTTTAAGTAGGGATTAGCTACTCTTTCTGGTAAGTTTTAGGTGTCTCCTTCTAAGAACCTTCTTACAGCCTCTGTTAGTTATATTGTTGAAGCAGTTAGAATGGGTTTTATACTTCTCCCTTCTTTGGAAGAAAACTAAGTTAAGAAACTGAGTTAAAAGCAGACCTAAGGATACTTTGTAAGTAATACCTATTTAAACATTCTTCCTAGTTAAGTAACTCAAAATTTTTGTTTTATTCATATAGAATGATGAGCAAAACAATATTTGGGACTAAAACTGACATTAGATAGCAAAGAATATGTACAAAAAATTATGAATAGTCAATTTGTAGTTTTTTCAACTAATTGGGGAGGAGTCTCTAAATTTTTTCAGTAAGATAACCCACTTAATCAAAGGTTGAGAACAATTTGCATAAAAAGTCAGGTTTTATAATATGTTAAGGGAAGAGCACTTATTCTGTTAGCAATATAATTTATAGCCTATTCAACTGTTAACAATTTTCTATTTTCCACTGTAGGTTCAAGCAATAAATGCAGGAATGTTTTTCTTTAGGTGCACAATATGCAATAACAGTGATATATTTCAGAAAGAAATGTTAAGAATGGGAATTCATATTCCTGAAAAGTAAGTAACATTGTAAAGCTTTTTGACAAAAAGGTGCTTTGATTATATGATTTAATAACAAGAAATGATCATTTTTATCTTCATTGTGAACAGTGGTAAGCATTTCAAATAGAAACAGCCCCTTCTCACCCTCCCCAGATGGTCATTTCTTAAGAGCAAGGACTGTGACTTATTGTCTCACTAGTTGATGTATAGTCTCTTAATAAGTACCTCACTTGTATATAATAATTGATTGATTTATACATAAGTATAATAGACTTCAAAATGGTGTGTATAAATTACCCAGCAGAGTCAAGGTATGATTTCAAATATATTAGAAGAATTATCTTAATAGTTAAAGATAAGGAATTCGGAAGTAATTATATTAAACTTGAAATACAATAGTTTAAGGGTAAATATTGGGGAAAATACAACTTTAGAAAGTTTCTGCTTAACTTTTCATTTAAAATTCATTATGATACTAACTGGAAAATAAAAGACACTAATGGATTTCTATCTTGAAGAGTATGAATAATCATAAAGGAAAGAATTTTTTTTTTCCTAATTGAAAAGCTTCTATTTTTTTTTATTTCATTATCCTTTTGGTAATATCTTAGATCACAATATATTTTATTTGCCATATTTTCAGAGATGCATCCTGGGAATTAGAGGAAAATGCTTATCAAGAGCTTCTACAGCACTATGAGCATTGTGATGTACGAAGATGTCGTTGCAAAGAAGGCCGAGACTATAATGCACCTGATAGGTATATCTAGCTAGAAGTTCAGTTGTGCTTAGTGTCCTTAATTTGAACTGAGAAAATAGATTTTCTAACTAATGAGACATAGTTTGCTTCTACTCTGTTTGCAGCTTTAACTCGAGATGAGGCATATTTATTAAATGGATATTTACATTTGTTTTACAGAGAAATTTCAGTGAAAGTAATTAAGACATTTCTATGTTATATTTTAATGAGGCTCTACTTTCTAGAGCTGCATTGCCTTGTACGATAACCATTTGCTGTATTTGACTTTTAAGCACTTGAAAAATGACTATATTGAAAATTGAGAGATGATGTAGGCATATAATACACATCTAAGACTTACAATAGGTCTTAGTTTGCTAGAACTACCATAACCAAATACCACAAACTAATTGACTAAAACAACAGAAATCTGTTACTCACAATCCTGAGGAGGTTAGGTTTCTAATGAAGCCTTTCTTCTTGGTGTACATGTGGCTCTTTGCTACCTTTATCCTTACATCAGTTTCTCAGTCTGTGTCCCTATCTCATTTTTTCCTAAGGATACTTGTTACACTGGATTAGATTCCACCCATATAACCTCATATTATTTAAATGAGCACTATAAAAGCTGTTTACAAATACAATCATGTTCAAGGTATTGGGAGTTAAGACTTCAACATGAATTTTAGAAGGACACGTTTAAGCCCTTGCCAATGAAAAAGAAAACAATTTAAAATATATTGTTAATAATTTTTTATAGTGATTACATAACAAGCAAAATTATAATATTTTGGGAATATTCAAATTTATTTTACCTGTTACTTTTATCTTTTTAAATCTGGTTATGAGAAAATTTTATGTATTTATATACATACACATATATGTTTTGCATAGAATTTCTACTGTATGGCACTATTCTAGAGGCTAGTTGAACAAAATTAGTCTGACAAGTGTTTTTTTCAACCCCTCTACAAAGGATTTGGCATTTAATTTTTTCATAGCTTTTATAATCAAAGATAACAACTATCAGTAGACATTATTTCTAATCTTAATTAGTAGTCATTCTGTGCTTTTTATGTATACTATGTCATGTTGAGTACTAGAAATCGAGTGTCTTCCATTTTTTAAGATGTGTAGTAAGCAGTAACAAATTTAGATTTTGTTATCAAAATTTATGTAGGAAATATCAGTAGGAAATATCAGTTTGGTGTCACAGTGATGCAGCCTTATGGCAAACTGAAACTTAAAGCATAGAGCAAAATATTGGGAGCCTTGTTTCTCATGGTTTATGATTTAGCTGGTGAGCTACTCTGGTGAAGACTCAGCTAAGGTCTTACCAACTTTGACATGTGACCCCTCAGCAGTTCTTTCCACACTTGACTCCCCGTTCTTGATTGAGTTTCCTCCATTGTGTTTATTCAGATATAGTGAATATATTTATCTTTGCCATTCGACTAGAATTTCTTAACTGCAGAGTTCTCATTTAAAATGTCAGGTGACCTGTATCCTTAAGCATGTTACTTGACTTGGCAACATTATTTATTTATTGATAAACAATAGTAATAACACCTCAAGGGTTACAAAGGAGTCAGATGGGATCTTGTGATTTGTGCATATAAAGTACTCAAGTTCTGAGAAGCAGTGTTGATAGTTTCCAAATTCATTTTATGCTTTAATAATGTGTATTTTTTTATATAACACTGATCATCCATTCAGTAGCTACTAAACTTTTTTTTTTTTTGCCAGTAATTCAGTAATTACCTGGCATTGATAGCCTTTGCCATATATCCTAGGATACAAATACTTGCTATTTGAATGTGTTCTTTGTAATCTCACTCCCTCTCATCCTGATAAGAAGGCAATTTAGCTCTAAGATAGCATGGTGTAGTAGTTATGAGCATGGGTCTGAAGCCAAGTAAAATAACTGGAAGCCTCACTCTGAGTCTCACTAACAGTGTACTTGTTTGAACAAATCAATTAACCCTTTATGCCTTCGTTTATAAAATGAAGGTAACAGTAATGTGAGAATTAAACCTCTCAAATAGAGTGTATAATAAGCATTCACCATAGCAGTTATCTTAGTCATCAGTTGGCAAAACTTTCAGGGACGAGGGAGAGACTCACCAAAAAACACACCTGCATTTCCATGTTTTGAAGATTTGCCCATTACCACATGGACTGCTATCCATATACGCAGAGAGCATATCCATTTCTAGGTTATAGCAGAGAAAGTCTGCTATAACCAAATGAGGAGGAGCCCTCACACCTCACTGCTACTCAGAAATGTGACTGTGCGCTGGCATATGTCACATAATAAAGTAGGGACACATGGGGTTAGGAAGGAGGGCTAGTAGATAAGGGAAATGTGAATATGGGCCAAGTTTTGTTGAGCTGGACAATACTTGAAGTGTTTGAGCAAGTTTTTATAGAAAATGTTTGCCTTGAACAGGAAAGGTAATGTTTTAGGTAAGATAATGTATTTATTGAATGTTTCTTCTGTACCACACAAACTGACAGTAATCACCCCATGAACATAGTTATCTCCAAATATAAAAGAAAAAACATTTCATTTTAATCATATATTTTTTTTGATGTTTATAGTCTGTGCATATGTGAGTATGTACATGTTGTTACCCGTTTGGGTATATGAAATTGGAGGATATTTAGAGAACAAGGTTACAAACATAATGAGATTAAAAAAAAATACTTTAGGAAAAAGGAATGCGGTACCACGGCAGATTATTTTCCTTCTTTGATAAAAGGGTTGTTTGTGGAAGGGGGGTTTGGAAATATGGCCTGTGATTGGGCTGGTGTTTGCAGTTAAACCAAGCTAATATTAAATATACACCTCTGCTTTTCTTAATGTCCTCAGCAAGTGGGAAATAAAGCGCTGTCAGTGTTGTGGTTCTAGTGGAACACATTTAGCCTGTTCCTCGCTACGATCTTGGGAACAAAATTGGGAGTGTTTGGAGTGTAGAGGTATTATCTACAATTCAGGTAACTTTTTTTAAATTTTGAATAAAGCTGTTGTAACTCAAATGCTTATTATTTTAAAGTGTTGACCTGTATTTATTTTGTGCTAACATTGGGTTTTAAATCTGCAGGGAATTTCCAAAGAGCCAAAAAGCATTCTTTACCTGGTTCTAATAATGTGGGAATCACTGATTGTTTGTTGGAAGAATCATCACCTAAGTTACCCAGACAGTCACCTGGATCCCAGCGTAAAGATCTGCTGAAGTGTGTATTTTGAATTAGGAAAAAATATAAAAATCTATTTTAAGAAAATTATGAAAGAAAATGGCTATATGCACCTAGAATATTAGCTGACCTTGTGATAATCTGAAGTATTTTGCAAATAGTAGGAACCAAAACATGATCACGAAATCAATGTAGCCAGCATTAATAAAAGAAAACAGGATGGATGGAATATAAAATAGACTGTTTTGTAAATAAAATGTATATGAAATACTATTTTATTATCACAATGTTAATTTTTTTCTTACAGGTCATTTTCAAGATAATTAAAATATTGATATGTAAAATATTATGCACACTTATGTTACTTTGTTAAAAGAACCTATTTAATAATGAAATATGGTTTATTATTTTTAATTCCTAATCATTTATTTGCTTGATAGTTTATCTATGTTAGAGGTCCAAATGTCTGCTTTTTAGAAAGTCTTGCTAATATTTTTTCATTAATGTCTGTTTCCTCAAGATAGCAAAATAAAGACTTTCAAATTTGTAAATAGTTAAGTAAGGCTAAGTTTATATCTTTATTGTCTCAGGCACGCTTTCAAACGTGTGTAGCATTGCAAAGGAGTTCATAGAGCCTTGCTGTATCCAGTGAGTAAAAAAATAGTCAAAAATAATATTAGTTAAACATGATGACATGCCTTCTTGAGTATCATATAAAACTTAGAAAAATCAAGTGACTTTTTGTTAAATTCTTTGATAACTATATTTGTGACTAGAAGTGGGATATAAAATATTTTTTTAAAAAGAATTGCTGTTTTAAGGTACCACTTTTTATAACTGAAAGGGTTTTTTTTTATAAATTTAATACTGTTATAAATAGTATTCTGAAATAATACTATTTAATACAATTTTTAGTATTTAAAATTATCTTCACATTACTTTTAAATAATCTTAATATTTTCAATTCTAAAGATAATATACCTAGAAAATTTGATTCTATGCCCCTGTTTTAATATATCATCATGTTTTAGAAAAATAACATGGAAACAGGAGCAAGAATTCAACCTGCTTACATAAAGGTATACTTGTGAAGGGTTCCTTCAACTTGAGTTAATGTAAGTAGGGGAACGATAATATTAGAAGAAAAAGTAAAGCCCATACAGTGACTTTCTAATATCTAAGGATGGGAAAATTATATAGTTGATAGAGAAAAATGGCCATGAACATTGCCTCAATTAGGGTTATTTTGAGTACATTAATTACAATTACAGTTGGAAAATAGAGGAAGGGAGCAATTGAGTTAGTCCATACACTTTTAGAGGACTTGTTTAGGTACAGATTGTTGACCCACGTGCCCAGAGGTTTTAATCCTGTTTTACCTGCTGTGGGACTCAAGAGTTTGCATTTCCAGTAAGTTTTCAGATGCTGCTGCTCTGATTTTGGGTCCACTTTGAGAACTACTGGTATAATAAAAAATACTATTTAAAGAATCATGAGTTACGTTTAGAACATTAGCTCTGTGCTTGTTAACTTTATGATTAAAAATATTTAGTCTCCTAAAACTTTAATTCTCATATAAAAGAAAGAAGTAATGTTGGCTCTTATTAAAAGGTCTAATAAACAAATTAAGATACAGTTAAACAGATATGTATTACAGCCATTTGTGAGGAAAAGGAAAGTTTGAGTTTCTTTAATACAGAATACACTGAATTGGTCAAATTTGAATTGATCATTTATCAGTGTTACCACAAATATTTTGTAACATTAGGTTATATTAATTTAGTAAGTGACTGGGAAGAGGGAATCAGTAATTTAGAAGAAAGATTTTTAAATAATTGGGTTTATTTCCAGTGACTACCATTGTCTTCTTTTGGGTAGGAATCGGAGAACTTCCTTTTTAAATTTTTTATTTTCTGTTTTTATTGATTGTGTAATTCCTGTGTGAAATAAAGTACTTTAGAGTACTTATCTCTGTGTTTAAATTCATGTTTTATAGGCAAGGCAACAAATTTAGAAGAGATATTTCAACTATATTAATAGAGTTAGGATTCCAAATTAAAAAAAAAGCTAAAAGATTATATATCAACAAAGAAAATATCTGGAACAATGCCTTAGAAGGATTCAGAAGTAAACAATTTAATCCTGCATGTACAATTGAAGTAGTATATATTAATGAAAATAATAATTTTGGAAGAGAACATCCTGGTTCAAAGCAAGAATTCTTAAGTCTCTTAATGCAGCATCTTGAGAACTCGGCATTGTTTGAAGGATCCTTGTCGAAGAACCTGTCTCTAAATGCTCAAGGTAACTATTTTCCATACCATGTATGAATAAAAAGCTAGCTGGTTAGAACTGGTGCTCAGTACCAGTGATAAAAATGTATATCATTTCCTGATAAAATACTGAAAAAGTCATAGGAAAGGGGAAAATTTAAAAAGTAAATGTTGTAATGAAGCATCTGTTATTTAAGAATATCCAGTTCACCTCTTTGAAGTGATTCCATGATTAAGTATGCTTCTTAAAAGTGTATTTTTTATTCTGATTTCATTTTATAAAGTAATCATAGATGGATGATAATCTGATCCCATGTTCAAATATTTGGAATTTGAACTTGGCATGTTTATTTACAACTTACCTTTTTTTATAACAATTTTCTAATCCACATGTAAAAATTTTTTTAATGTACTTTTTTTTTTTTTT
>NW_004567114.1:51128216-51161749 GCF_000260355.1 Condylura cristata | reverse complement strand
GATCGACGAAGTACACTGCTGAGGGGAGCAGCGGGCGGGTCAGGAGAGGTCTGCCTCGCCATGTGGTCACCTCTGGGGCAGGCGGGAATCGAACTCGTGCTGAAGTGGCTTCCTCTCAGTGCTGTGCTTTAACCTTCTGCGCCACCAGGGAGGGCCCAACATATGTAGTTTTACCCTAATCAAATATTCAGATCTATACACAAGAATATTTAGATTTTGACTATAACATTGTCTCATAGTAGAAAATGTTACGTCAAGGTAGACAGTAATAAGAGGGTGATTCATATTATATATGTAAATTAATCCTAATGAATTATTTTAGCTCATGAATTTAAATAAGAAAAAGCAGTAAGTGTGAATTTGTATTCAAATTGTATTGTGTATTTAGATATACGCAGGACAAATACATCAATGTGTATATACTGGTTATTATGCTGGTAGAATTATAAATGACTTTTAAAACTTTTCTTATACTTTCCTATAGTAGATTATTACTGTGCATTAAAAATGTTTTTGTTTAAGTAAGGTCTTAGATATTGTAACTTTTTTTTAAAGAGTTATTTAATGCTTACAGAACTGGGGTACAGGCCAGAGGTGTGGTGGGTGAGGATTCACCAGAGACAGAGTGGGGAGCAGAACAGGCAGCTTGATGAAGTACATTGCTGAGGGGAGCAGTGGGCGGGTCAGAAGAGGTCTGCCACATCATGTGGGTCAGCCCCCAGGCAGGATATTGAGCTCATGCTGCAGTGGATTCGAAGAGCTTCATACTGTAGTGCTTTAACCCATTGCGCCACCAGGGAGAGCCCATGGTTGTAACTTTTATAAATTAAGTATTTTACATTTATTTGTGCTTAGATTTTTATTTTAATTTACTACATATGATGGGTAAAAGAATATATTGAATGTACTTTTATCTGTATTTACAGCTCTGAAAGAGAATCTTTACTATGAAGCTGGCAAAATGATTGCCATTTCTTTGGTTCATGGTGGTCCTTCACCTGGTTTCTTTTCTAAAACCTTATTTAACTGCCTTGCTTATGGACCAGAAAATACCCAGCCAATTTTAGATGATGTTTCAGACTTTGATGTGGCACAAATTATAATCAGGGTAAGAAATGTACCTATTTATTAAAATATAGATTGTATTCTAGATTTATTGGAATATGATGATTTATTTGAAAGTGATGATCTCCAATAAAATAATAGTCTTTGTGGAGCAGTAATGGGGTATCGCTGTTTCTCTTTACCAGCCAAGATACAGTCAGTTACAGGTCAAAGTGCCAGAATCAATGCTGATAAAACCAATTGGATACTATGACTTCAGGTGATGGCCAGCCTAAAAATGGTTACCATTTATTGAGCCCTGTAGTACACAGAATGAATACAAATTCACTGTTATGACATCCTGAAATTAGTGCCATCATTACACCTTATTGATTAGGAAACAAATTGAGGAATGACATTCACCTTTTCTTCCTTCCACCTCATTACTTAAACTATATCCTTGTTTGAGTTAATAGGCAGTGTATATAAGTTCAAAGCAAATGATCTAGAGTTAGATTTTACTTTGAAATAATTGTCATCAACTGTGACCACAGGCATGTTATTTAATCTTTTTAGGCCTCAGTTTCTAAAGCACAAAGTAAGCACTTTGGGCTATAATATCATTTATTTTGCTAGATTCCTCATCCTAAAAGGCACTGTAAGTTGACCCTTTTATTTTTTTCTTTATACCAGAAACATACTGTAGCTCAACTTCATTGTCTCCATTTTCTCTATTTGTTTCTTCTTCTAGAGTCAGATTTCTCAGCACTCTCCAAAATAAGCTTATAAGCAGATAGAAATTTTGGAATTACCACATATCATTGACTGAAATGTTATTTGCTACATGACAGTATTTTTTTTTTTTAATCTCCTACCTTCTATAATGTAAGCTCCAGGAGTCAAAAACTTCAGTTCATTATCTTGAGTGATAAAACAGTATAGGGTACATAATATTTGTTGGCTAAGTGAATAATCCGGAATCTGGAATAGATAAAGCTATAGAGATAAATACCTGGTCAGAGTAGTTTCTATAATAAGTCATGAGAAGTTATTGGGGATTCTGAAGGAAAAAATGTTGTCAAAACTGTACTTCTCAAAGAATCATCTTATATAAGATTAGAAAGCTATTTTAATTGTCTAAACCTAGTTATAATTTTGAGTTTGATACAACAGATACACTAGAATAAGAAAAGACTTGACACATTAGTAAAAGGAGTCTGGAAGAATGAAAATAATCACTTCTCCAGAATTACTTGGAAATAAGAATTATTTTGAACATGAAAGAAAATCAGGCAATAAAAAAGCTCTGGGGAAAATACCTGGTGATTCTACAAGTGCTGTTCATGTAAAGGTAGCTGGAAAATTTTTGGAAATGCTAACTCTTGATAAGATGGTTGTGGAGGAAAATTACTTGTGTCAGAGCACATCTTTAGTATGGATGAACCGTCCTGTTTGGAAACAGATGCCCGAAAGAGCTTTCACCCATAAGGAGGCTAAGCCAATCCATGTTCTAAGGCTTGTAAGAACAAAATAACAGCTTTGCTTAGGAATAATGTTGCAGGCCCCAGACTAAACCTTTGTGACCTGGCTTGCTAAAAATTAGAGACCTTTGAGATTATTGTCAAAGAATATTTGACAGTTTCTATATTATAGAATCACCATAACTGAAATTTAAATATATCTGTATCCCTTCCTGAATATCAACATACACTTAAGTGTGTCTGTATAGAAACATATCTATATATGACCGCACTATACTTAAATATTTCTGTCTATAGACACACATATACACTTAGTAGTATATATTCTATATATATATATACACACTTAATATTATATAGAGACTGTGAGTGAATTATAGGAACAATGCAAAGTCATGAATGATCCAGCTGTATTCTCCAAGATGAACTACTGAATTGCTATGCCAGTGAAATACACAAGTACTATTTGAAGAGTAACATGCATTTCAAGATTTTGCTTATTGTTGATAATGCTCCGGGACACCAAATAAGTGGTTGTTGTAACCTTGTCATTAAGTAAAAAACCAAACATAATAAGAAAAAGGAGCTAGATAATGCTTAAGGCATAAAAAATTATAGCTTAGGTTAAGCTCCTATAACTAAGACCCAGAAAGACAATGACAAAGTCAACACAATGACAGTGACTATGTTCTGAGGTAGGGGTTACAAATGGTATGTAGTTCAAGTCTAGTCTGCTGCCTCTTTGTAAATAAAATTTTATTGGAACACAACACAATCACACCCATTCATTATGTAGCTTTACCTGCTTTTACACCACACTGGAAGAGTTGCATTGGCAGATGCTATATAACTCACTAAGCATAACATGCTACCTGGCCTTTACAGAAATAGCTGCTCTTTTTCTAGTACAATTGTGAATGCACCATGTCATCTAGAGAATTGGATTCCTTCCTCTCCTTGTGTAACAATTTAGGACATTTTCTTCACCTGTATGACTTGATGCTTGCTGTAAGGGAGAAAGTAGAAGTAGAGTGCAGGAAAGTTTGACACATTTGCATTCAAAACTCTTAGTCATGTGGTTACAACTAGCTGCAAGGAATATAAGTTATTTCCCCAGCTAAAACTGGAGTGGTGGGTTTGAAAGGATGAGGCAACATACTCCCAACTATTAGCCTCTCATAAATTTATCAAGTATTTTGTACAAGTTAGGGAAAAATTTGGAAATTTTAGTAAAGATCTGAAATGAAAAATCATGTAACTGAGAAGAATTTTTGGGAAAAAGAAATAGTAAGGAATTTTCTTTGCAAATGGATGAATCAGTGCCTCCTGGCTTTATAATTGTTTTCAAAAGAAACCTGTATGAAAAAGAAAATACATGGTACATAAATGGTCATGTATTCCTTTGTTTTTGCATAGCAACATTCTATATTACTGATTTCTCTATCTTTTAAATCTCTTAAGGATTCTTTCTTTCATGAAATATCAGATCATCATTTTTGCCTCTCTAGTGCTTTATAATTTTTCTGTCAGTTATTTCTTTTTTATATAATATATATAATTTCCCTTTATGTAATAGTATTAAAGAGGCATCCTAGAAAAATAATTCTTGGCACACTTTTACTCTAGCCTTTTCAAGAATTGAGCGTAAAATAATTGTTGGGACTGTAAATACTGTTCACAAATAGTAAATTGGGGGTATTTTCTTCATTACAGGTGAATACTGCAACAAATGTGGCTGATTTAAACTCCATAGTTAATGATTGTTATAACTACCTAGAACTAATTGGATGTCTAAGAATTATAACATCATTAAGTGATAAATATATGTTAGTAAAAGACATACTTTTTTACCATGTAATTAAGAGAGTCCAAGCACCCTTTGAAAGGTAGGTTGTTTTATGTAAAGTAATCTTGCAGCTGACATGTTTAAAGTGTACTGTGTTACTGTGTGAGATACTATTTTAAAATACATAAATGCTATTTTAAAATAATGCTTCAAAAGTGACCTTTAAAAGATGACTACTATTCCACCCATTCCATACAGATTGAAGAACTATTTGATGCTTAGATAGGAAAGTAATCATTATCTCAGTTTATAATTTTCTAAACAAAGTTTTTTAAAGTTTACCACTAATCAACTATTCCATTTCTACTCATTTATTCAATTACTAACAAACATCTGTCTGCTGGGTAACATATACTAAAGCATTATTTGATCAACAAGGTAAGGTAGGTGTGATTCTTGCTCATCTTTAGGTTAGAATACTGGTCTTAAAACTTTCTTATATCCATATAGCCTTCCTTTTTTTTTTTTTTTTTTAAGTAATGGAAAATATAAGTGAACATAGGCAAAATGATACAAATGTAATCACCCAGATCTTATGAGTATGAATCTGTGACCAGTCTTGTTCCTTGTACCCTATCCTTGTTATTAAATTCAGTGTAATTTTTTAAGAAAATGCCAAACATCTGTAGTGTTCTTTGTCAGTTTCATAACATTAGCCCATAGACTTAGGTATATTTAATAATGTTTAAAACTTAAAATTGTAATTCTATCTGAAATGCTTTACTGTCTCAGTGTTGGCCAGCATCTTTATTATGTTTTATGTACTTTTGATGTTAATTCTTAGTAACTTTCTTGTATATAGTATGACAGTGTATACACTGAATATTTTGTACATTCTGTCCCAAAAGCTTTGTTTCAATAGGGTTTTCAGCCACAATCTAGATACAAGGATGCTCATTTCGCCATATTTCTAGGTCTTTTCAGTAACTTAAGAGTAGGCAATATGTGGGAGTTAGTTTGGTTTTGATTTTTCAGCATAAAATACATCATTAATTTATATTGATACATTTATTTGTTTATTACATAGAACATTGATTTACAACACTCTGATGCAGAGTTGCACCTCTTTATGTACATTACCAAATAAATAACCCACCACTAGAGCACCCATAGACCACTATCAAATCTACACTTTGTTCTCCACCCTCCCTGCTTCCCTCTAGTGTCCTCAGTTCTACAATCAGACTTATAGATATATTTTGCTTTATTTTTGTCTGACCCTTTGTTTCTCTATTCTACATATAAGTGAAAAATTGATTTTTCCTTCTGACTTAATTCACTTATCATTATCCCCTCCAGTTCCATCCATGTTGTAAGTTGCAAGAATTTGTCTTTATTTAAAGCTGCATAGTATTCCTGTGTGTGTGCGTGTGTGTGTGTGTGTACTACATCTTAATTCACTCTTCTCTCCTAGGGAACTTAGGTTGTACATACTGCCATAATAAATATAGGAATGAATATATCCCTTTGAATTAATTTTTGTATTCTCCACATATATACCTAAGAGTGGAATTGCTGGTTTATATGATAAATGTATTTGTAATATTTTGAGAAACGTCCATTCTGTTTCCCTTTGAATATAGCCCTTTGAATTAATTTTTGTACACTCAGCATATATACCTAAAAGTGGAATCGCTGATTTATATAAATTTATTTTCAATATTTTGAGAAACTTCCATACTGTTTCCATAGGAACAGGTGCAGTGTACATTCCCACCAACAATGAACAAGGATCCCTTTTTCTCCACACTACCGCCCACAATTGTGCTTTACTGGTCTTTTTGATAGTTATTCCCAGAGGTGTGAAATGGAATCTCATTGTGACTTTAATTTAAATTTCCCTGCTGATAAGTGATAATGAGCATTTTCCAAGTTCTAAGTTAACCATCTATGTCTACTTTGGGAACGTCTCATTTTAGCTTTTCTGCCCACTTTTGGTTTGGAATTTTGGGGAGTTTTTTGTTGTTGAGTTGAATAAACTATTTATGAAGCTTAGATACTTTCCTCTTATCAGATTGATAATATACAAATATCTTTTCCCATTCTACAAGGTGTTTGTTTTAATTATAGCTTCTTTTACTGTATAAAAGCTTTTAAGGTTGATATAGTCCCACTGTTTAGTTTTGCTTTTGTTTTTTTTGCCATTAGCATAAAGTCCCCAGAGTTAACCCTGATGTCAACGTCATGAAGTTTTTGGGCTATGTTTCTACTATATATTTTATGGTTTTACATAGTACATACAAATCTTTAATCCATTGAGTTAATATTTGGATGTAGTGTGAGATAATGGTCTGGTTTCACTTTTTTGCATTCCAAGTTTTCCCAACACCATTTATTGAGGAGACATTTTCTCTGATGTGTACTCTTTGCTCTTTTATTATAAATTAACTTTACCTATAAATATGGATCTATTTCTAACTTTCAGTTCTATTCCATTGGTCTGTGTGCTTTTTGATCTAATACCATACTATTTCTATTGCCACAGCAGTATTCACTCCCTCTTTTTTGTGAGGACTGTTTTGACTATTTGGGGTCATGTAATTCCATATAATTTCATTAATGTTTGTCTAGTTTCTTTGAAAAATGCCATTATGATGATACTTCAGAGTCACAATAGGATTGTAACTTTTACTTTGTCCATGTTAAAAATACCAATTCTCGCAGACAGTGGGAAATATATTATGTGAAGTAATTAACTTGATTTTCCACATCTTATAGTCTCAGGACATCAGTACCAACATTAGCACTAGTAACCTATAATGTTATTCAAAGATTAAACTTGTTTTCTATTATAATATACATGCATATTTCCAAAATCAAATCTATAATCAAAGTATACTGAAAGAATGAAATTCTATGTACACATCATATTCAAAGAAGTATAAATTACATCCTTATCACATCTGTCACCTTATGAGTTGGTCATTTAGAGTTTGTTTGTTTATCCTTTCATTTATTTATAGCATGTGTATGTATATATATTCATTTCTCTTTTATTACTGAAATGGTAACGTTATCGACCCCTTTTCTACTCATCTTTTAATTGACAGTATATTCTGGATTCACTCCATGGCAGTAAATAGACATATCCCTCATTCTTTTTAAAGCTATCCAGAACTGTGTTTGAATATACCAATATTTTTCAACCAGTTGCCTATAGGTGAACATTAAAGATGTTCCCCAACACTGTCCCATGTTTAAATATAAAGCAACATCATGATCTTACATAGTTGCAAGGGATGTCATCTCCAGTATATTTATAAGTATTAACAATTAGAAAACTACACATATCTCATTATCCAAACATTTATCATTTATAGTTATTATCAATACTCAAAGTGCTCCAAATATATTATAAATTTTGATGCAATTATTTTAAAAATATTGAAGTAATTACACAATTTTGTTACACAAATTATGCAGATGGACTTTTCTCTTTGCTGTCAGACAATTCATTCTCTGACAATGAATTTGTTTCTTTGTTTTTACCTTGATTCTTGTAGATCTGACCAGTCTAAATGTCAAGTGTTTTTAAGTTAACACATGAATGACATTAAATATTGAACAGATGAAAATTAAGAGGGCCAGAGAAAAGAAACTAAAGAATAATCTCTCCTTTTATGTTAAAAATCAAAGATCATGTAGCCCCTTCTTGGTGGCGCAAGAGGTTAAAAGCACAGCACTGTGAAGCTATCAGCAGTGTGAGCTGGATCCCCCATCAGGGAAGTGACTTACATGGTGTGGCAGAGCTCTCCTCGCCCTCCCACTGCTCTCCTCAGCAATTTATTTCAATGCATCTACCTGTTCTACTCCCCACTCTGTCTCTGATGAATCCTCTCACCCCCCACATGCCATAAAACATAAAATGTAAAAATCAATCAAGTAGAAATAATGATCATATATTTCCATTTCTCGATGTTGAGTGGATACACTTCTCTACTCATTCTGAAAACCCAATGTTATATGTAAAACAAACTCTGTACCCCAGTTCTTGTGTGTATAAATAAATCTTTTTTAATTAAAAATCATGTAGCAAAAGATACCTTATAGATATATAGCTGAGCTTCTAAAAGTCCTATAGATGTCAAAATATAGTCAAAGTACCTTAGATTTCATAAAATCAGAACCTATGCATACTCCAGTTTTGGGTTTGCCATCCTGTGTGGACCCCTATCTTTTTTTTTTTTTTAAAGATTTATTTATTTATACATACAGAACTTGGGTACAGGCCAGAGGTGCAGGGGTGGTGAGAGGCTTCACCAGAGGCAGAGTGGGGAGCAGAACAGGCATCTCGATGAAGTACATTGCTGAGGGGAGCAGCGGGCAAGCCAGGAGAGATCTGCCTTGCCATGTGGATCACCTCCAGGGCTGGGGATCAAACACAAAAGAGCAAACTAAAAAAATAATAGAGAAAAGAATAAACTGAATAAGACAACAAAGCATTGTTACAATGCTTTAAAATAGAAAACAAAGCAAAACATAAAATGTAAAATCAATCAAACAGAAATATGATCATATACTTCCATTTCTAGATGATGTGGAGTGGACATACTTCTCTATTCGTTCTGTTAAAAACCCAGTGTGATACGTGAAACAAACATAATACTTTGAAATATATAGAAGAGGTTGAAACCTAGTCATATAAAAGAAAAGTAGGAGAATTTGTTATCAGTAGATAGACCTAGCCTGAAAAAATGGTTATAGGAAGCTTGTGAAACAAAGCAGATTATTAAAGATGGAATTTTGGAACATCAGGAAGGATGAATAAAAAACCCTCTGTCTCCTAAGTATATTAGATGGTTGAGGCAAAAAAATGTAACATTCTTTTCTGTTGTTCAGTTATATAGAGATTATCTTGGAAAAATTACAATAGGGTAAAGAAAAGCACTAAAAGGGAGTCAAGGTTTTCATACTTGATAAAATGTTATCACCATTAGACAATAACATTCCTTAAAATCCACACAAAGAGATACCATTTAAAACAGTATAAATAAAAACTGATTTTAAAGAAATGTTGAAGAAACTCATGGGGGTAAAAAAAAAAAAAAAACAGAAGCAGACATGATTATGAAAGTGATTGTTAAATGCCAATTGGAGAGAAAACAAGGTATCTGTAAGAGGAATATGCAAATTTACTCCAAAGATGTTGAAAGCAAGAACCATCATGAAAATTAGAATATTTGACTATTAAACATGAGATAAGGCAATATTGTAGAAAATGTTGCTTGAGAAGTTTCAAGGACTTAATGAACCAAGCTAGCATACTATGATGAAACTACACTCTGGACAAAAGCACATTATTGGAAAACAAGGGATCAGTTATAAAGAAAGCAGTTCTTCCCTTTACATCACTGAGACATTATAACTTTACAATACTAATTACACTATCATGGAAGAGTGGAATGATATGGAGACACTGAATTGGCTTTGTGGTAACTGATAATCTCTTGGATGTTTTTCTGAGCTTGACATAATAGCTTTATAGTGATGAACATATGTACCTGCTAAATAAGATATGGAAAAGGGAAAGGAAGAAAAGAAGATGACTTGTTATTAATCCATAAGGAACAAACAGCAACATTTAAGGCAATGGAAAATAAAAAGTATTAATGAGGCTAAAAAAAAAAAAGATCCAGCCAGAGAAATAAGGGGACACCAGGAAACTGGTGCTGTAGAAGGAAATCATAAAGTTATGTCTGTTTTGCTTTAGATGTAAATAAGAATGGAGGGGGGAAATACAGGAAATTAAGAAATAGTGAATATAATTTCAATTAAGTTGTCTTGAAGGAAATGAGATGGGATTTTTTTCTCAAAGATGTGAAAGAAACACCTTTTAATAAGCAACTTTGTTAAAATGCTTTTAAGGAAGAGCCAATAGAAAGGGAGATTAATCTATGTGGCAGAATATCTTTGGAGGTGGCTAGGAAATCCAGAACACTGGTAAGGCTTAATGTGTCCAATAAACAAAAATGGTGCATCCTTTGCCTGTTAGTAAGAGTGTGTATTTAAAATGTGTCTTTAGTTGTTCATGTTTTGCTCATTTTCCCATTGGACTCTTCCTTGAGAAAGACTAGATTTATTTTTTTTTTTTTTGTATAATAAGGAAATTAGTTTCCTTGTCATGCCTATTAAAAATATTTTATCACTCTTTGCCATCTGTAGACTTCATTTTTATAGTAACTTGAAGCATAAAATAATTCAGATTTCTACTTTCCTCGTAATAAAAAGTTGTTGGCTTAATTTTTAAAAGATTCTATAAAGTCAATTGTGTAGGCATATAAATATTCATTTTATATTATTTTTATGGATTTGAAAGTGATATATATCATATTTTTACACACTTTCCTCACATATTTGTACATATGGTAGTAAGTTAGTTGGAAGTGTTAATTCCCTACAGTAATACCAAATGTTTGTGAATATTGGCTCATTTCTTTTCTTTTCTTAAGTTTTAAGCAGGGTCTGAAAACTCTTGGAGTTTTGGAAAAAATTCAGACTTACCCAGAAGCTTTTTGTAGCATCTTCTGTCATAAACCTGAGAATCTTTCTGCAAAAATCCTTAGTGATCTTTTCACAGTCCACACATTATCTGATGTACAGGTTTTGGAGTTTTGGAACAATTACTTACAGGATGTTGAGGGTATGTGAATGTTTTAATTTTTTTTTAGCTGCTTAAAATGTTTGCTTTGAGATATTTTGTTGGGTTCTATTTTTTGACAGTAAGACTTCAGTATGCTAACTCCATACTTACAAAAGAAAACTTATTTCGAAACAAGTCTGTATGACTGAGTCAAAAATTGTGAGGAAAAGTTACAAAGCTTACTGTATATTGCAACCTGTTTTCCTATAGATAATTTATGGTAAAAGCCAGTCTTTCTAGAAACATTAAATATATGAATGATAGGCTACAGTCTAAATTGTCTCAAAGTTAGTCATCTACAAGAATACCACCTTTTACTGCTCTTCAAGGTTAAAATGTGTTTTGTTCAGACCCTACAGTGAAAAGACTGCAATTAGTTTAAGACTCTGATGATGGTTACTTTTTTTTAGCAGTTATTTTTTTAAATGCAGTTGTATAATTTTTTTAGAAATAATGCTGTTGTGCACTTAGTAGACTACAGTAAGCATAGCTTTTATGTGTACTGGGAAACCAAAATGTTTGTGATTCACAGTGGTAGGAAGAAACCCGCAATATCTGAGGTATGCATGTGTTTGAGCTTTTTCATTCTTAAATTGAATTGTTCTTCATCAGTTGATAAAAGCTAATATAATATGATAAATTTATCACTGAGCTTTAGTAATGTAAAGTCATTTGTTTAATTTTTTTTTTTTTTTAAAGATTTACTTATTTGTACATACAGAACTGGGGTACAGGCCAGAGACTCAGGGGCAGTGAGAGACTTCACCAGAGACAGAGTGGGGAGCAGAACAGGCAGATCAACGAAGTACACTGCTGAGGGGAGCAGTGGGCGGGTCAGGAGAGGTCTGCCACGCCATGTGGTTTCCTCCGGGGGCAGGCGGGGATCGAACTCATGCGGAAGTGGCTTTAGCTTCTCAGTGCAGTGCTTTAACCCGCTGCGCCACCAGGGAGGGCCAGTCATTTGTTTAATTTTATGAGAAACTTTCAGTTGAGATTTTGCTTAGTTAGGGTAGTTCATTGTTTTACACCATTAAGTTTTTATCTCTGTAGTTGTTGAACTAGTTTTATCAAATAGTGGTTATCTAGTAGTTTTTATAAATTGTTTTTACTATCATGGACCAAAAATAAGGATTGAACTCATTGAACTTCTTGGATTATACCTTAATTTTGTTTTAGAGAAGGTATTTAATATACAAAGAAAAGTTCAACTAAAAGATTTTATGTGTCCTACTTTGAGATTCAAATAAATGTTTACAATTGAATGCACTGTTTTCTGATTAATACATTTGACTTAGTAAATTAGTTTGCCCCTATATGAGTCTCTGTCCCCATTTTAGTTAGGGAGAGCTTATGTTGGTTGCAATAGAAACCTTGAGTCTCTTTCTTTTCTTTTTTATAATAAATGTATCAGATGGTAAATCTGCAACAACAGTGGAAGATATTCTTATTTTTGCAACTGGTTGCAATTCCATTCCACCTGCTGGATTTAAACCCACTCCTTCAGTTGAGTGCCTGCATATGGATTTTCCTGTTGGAAACAAGTGTAATAACTGTCTCACTCTTCCAATCACCAATTCATATAAAGAATTTCAAGAAAATATGGACTTTGCCATAAAAAACACTCTAAGGCTAGAAAAGGAATCAAGTTCTCACTACGTTGGACATTGAAATGTTCGGACAGAGAGAGATGCTTCTTTAAAAGCTGCTATTGATACTAATTGTTTCAGAAATGTTTCTTGTCATCACTCTTGACTGAACTTGTTAGCTTTGGGCCTAATAAAATTCATGATATGAATATAAAGAAATGTTTTTGGCCATTTAAGCTAAAAAAAAAAATGTGTTAAATATGTACCAGTCAAGATAGTTTTCTATTTTCTTTATATATGTGCTTCATAAACTCAATATAAGTATGACTGTACAGACTTTCTTCAAGTGTAACAGCATGGTATATGTAGAAAAGAAGCTCTATGCTCAATTGTTTTTTTTTTTTAATTGGGATTAGCTGTAGGATATGCCACAAAGATTTTTCTAGTTTTATGCTATTTTCAGATTACTTTATTTTAAAGCATTAAAAAGAAAAGCTAATTGCTAAGTTGTGGCATATAAATGATCAGTATATATTCTGGGATGTGTCTTATATGTATACTTCTTGAGGATGATGGTTTAAAAAGATTTTTGGTTATTGATTTATATGAAAATAGACCAACACTGCAATTAGAGTATGCCTAATGAGAAGTATTATGTAAAAAGCAGAATTGCACAAGTATCCTAGAATCTATGGATATTCCATAGTTTTAAAAACACTTCTGAGGTGGTTAAAATATGGTTAAAAAAAAAAAAAAGCCCTAAGAAAGTGTATTCTTTAAAACCTTGGCTTTGGTTGTAGGATTTTTTTTTTTTTCTATATCTGTATGGTGTTAAACTACAGTATATCTGATCCCTGGTCATTTAGGTATCTGAATAATCTTTGAATTGTCATATGGTACATTTGGCTATTTGATAGTTATTTATTACCAAGATAGTTATAAGACAGGTAATCAGGCACCATTGCATTAATACTATTATCTCGGCTCTTGAAAGATACCTATTACTATATAAATAGATACTTATTATATAAGAAGTATAGAAATATGTAAAAAAAAAAATACAATGGAATGGAAAGAAAAATGTACTCTGGTTCACCATGCAAAGATCTATATTTCTATGTATCCTATAGATCCTTTACTTTCATATTTTTTAACTACTAATGTTGCTAAAAAGACAGTACTAGAAAACAAGAAGTCATGTAATAACAACTTAAAGATATACAATGTCATGTTTATTATACTATTACAAAAGAAAAAAGTGGAAAAATCTAATTCCTAATAAAATATAGAGAGTTTTCTATCAAAAGTAAAGCAGAGGAGAATGTGGTTTTAACCACATTTTTCTGGATACACAAATGCCTGTTACTGTCATATTCTCATCCATCACAGAAACACCCTTAGTTATGATCATTTACAGAAACACCCTTAGTTATGATCATTTAAAGAAAAATAACAGAACTGATTTGATACTGAAAATCTCTCAATCAAAAGGGACTAATTACATAAACATAGTATGATTTTCCTTGTTATACTGACAGGCCGAACAAATTAAAATTTCACTTGAACTTGTAAAATTTTAACATAAGGAAGGCATTTCTTTGTCTTATAGGGAATTCTGTTAGATTATCAAAAGCAATTAAAGAATCAATTAACAATAATAGTTGGATGTCTAATATCAACCTCAGGTTCACCATGAAGCAAAACTTGCATTTTCTTTCAAATGTTTTGATAAATTAAGGTATTTTATTTCTTAACCTAGCTATTAGAATTTTTTTTTGATTTTATAAAATCAAACCAAAAAAAATAAGCCAATGAAAGCTATTTTCTAGTTATTTGTAACTAATTTGTCTCAGCATGGTAATTAAAGCTGACGCACACACATTTGCAGGGGTAAAAAGACATTATCTTTGAATTGGCTACTATTAAAAGCAGTATTTCAATTCCTCTTTTCACTTATGTGTTATGTAGGGCCTTTAGGTTATGGTGGTGTAAATAATAATTTAGGACATTCACATTTCAAATGAAGCATCAATATTCATAATTGCAAATTGGTTTTAAGGATATTATAACATTTGTATGAATTTTGGAGAAATCTGTATGTTATTTTCTGCAGTGTTACTACATTCAAATGGTTGGAATCATGATTGTTCTTTTTCTGTTATAGCCAATGTACAATTCTTATGACTTGATTTTAAAAAAGAATTATGCTATAAATTTCTATCAATGTGTATATGTATTTCTTAAAAGTTTGAATCATCTAAATGCCAAATAGTTTGTTTTCTGTTGCTCTCAATATCAAGGAAAACCATAAATTCAGCTATACTGCATTTCCTGTTAATGATCTTTAGTTATATATGCATTGCTTTTAAACATTTTTTGGTGTGGGCAATTCATCTGAATTCTTGTACTGAAGTCATTTACTATTTTAATATTTAAGGTAAAGAATCTTTAAAATTACTCATCAGAAACCAGTTTCATTTTTACTTTGTAACACTTAACTTCCATATTATAAAAAAGACATTATTTGTTTTGGGTTAAGTAGAAAAGCATTTTTCAAGAATATACTTTGGCTTCTTTTTTATATTAAAACTTAATACATTTTCCCCCTAATTATATGTAAACTATGGGAACTTTTTTACTCAACAGTAAATGCAAAGTAAAGGAGAATATAAGTTTTGTCTGACATTGTCTTTCATACTCATTTATTATATAAAATGCCCAGAACAACATGCTTTATATAAACATGTAGTTTCAATATGTAATTCCATACTCCATTGTGATTTATAATCTATGAAACTAGTTTTTATGCTTCAGGTTATACAATATAAAGTCTTATATTTCAAGTAGTGCTATATAACAAGGCATAAGTGCGCATCATGATTTACTTGAATGTATATTACCTGTAGGTTAGGAAATTTTGGATTGCTTTGAATAAATACAGTTTTCAAGTTATATTTCTACTGTTAACATTTTCTAATTCCCAAACATATCCCAGTACCTACTGTATGCCAGGTATTGATAGGTATAGTTAAATTACTGTTTCCTTTTAAAAACCAAATTATGTAATCAAACCATGACATTTAAATGTGAAGTTCTCTAAATTTGCCAATGCAATTGAAGTGATTATATAAACCTATGTAAACTAAGTAACTTGTTAAGGTTTAACAAGGTTAAGAATCTGGCAGAAGTAAATGGATACAAGACTCTTTCCTCCTCATTGAGATTCTATAAGCCAATATTGACTGAGACCTGGAAACCAGTTTTAAGTAATTTGTTCCTAGGTGTTTTGTTGAAACTATTCCTTCTTGATGAAAAATAATGCTTTTCCAGGGACTCTCTAGTGGCTCAAGGGGTTAATTCTCAGCACTATGAAGCTATCAGCAGCCTCTGGAGCACAAATTCTAGCCTCAACCAGGGAGCTAACCTTCATGGTACAGCTGACCTCTCCTGTCTTGGTGCAGCAGATCTGCCTGTTCTGCTCCCTGCTCTGTTTCTGGTGAGTCCTCTCACCCTCCACACCTCTGGCATACATCCCAGTTCTTGTATGCATAAATAAATAGAACTATTTAAAAAGTAAGTTTTCCATAGCGAGCCAAGAATTTGGATAGGTAGATTCAAAAGATAATTACTAATAGTTAAGGTTTAATTATCTTCTTCAGTCAACCTTAAAGGGACTCTACTGCCACTTACTATACACTACTATACAATAAATATAAAGAAATGCTTTCTGTACACATTGTCCACATTATTTCCACCACAGCACCGTACTTCATATTATATATTGTGCATAATTGTTAAACAGTGTATAACTGTGTTTTATATTAACATGAGTATACAGGAAGGAATCTTAATGATGGAGCTGCAATAGATGGATAGATTTGCATTTGAAAATGGAAGAATCCAAATGACTAAAATTAGGCTCTCAGATATTGGAAAAGTGGGAAAGCTGTATTTTATATTCCATGGGGAGTAAAGTTAAGACTTAGGCAGGAAATATTTTTTTTAACTAGAACACATTTGATCATTGAAGATTCTTTGAAAATATTTGTGATAGCACTGAATAAAGCAGTAAATATATTTTTTAATGATTATGTCTATGACAGATGATGCAATTTGTAATGATTCATAACCTTTTACTAAGCTCTTCCAATTTCCCCTACCTCCCACCCCCACTCCTCAGTTTTCTACTCATTTCCTTGAGTTTGGCTAGATTCTATATATAAATCATAAGAGTACTTTTTAGTTATGATTTCTGATGATCTAATATAACGTGCTAATATATAATGTGCTAACTAGAGAACTTAAATGTTGCCACCAAAAAAATATGAGGCGATCAATGTTAACAGTTAACTAGGTGGGGGATTTTTTTACTGTATAAATATATCAAGTCTTCATGATACACACGTTAAATATAATTTTATCAGTTAAACCTCAAGCTAAAAAAATAGTTATACAAGGAAATTTTAAAAATGGGGGTTTTAGGATGTTTTCCTACTGGTGTTAAAAATAAGATTACCTGTTTTCAAGTTTAATAAACTTAATGTGAACATGTTAAGGAGAAGGATGTCCTAAAAGAACTCTGCAGAGTTTTGTGGATTCTACCCCCTACTCCAGTGATTGGAAACTACAACTCCTAGCAGTACCAGGGAGAGAATGGTGAGGACCCAAGGGCAGAGCTGAGCAGGCATTCTGGTACTTTGGGGGATAAATAGGGAGCCATTAGCCAAGGCTCTCTCTCAGGAAGGGCTCTCTGGACCCTGTTACTAGGGGCTATCAGTTTGTTACCAGAGCTTCAAGTCAGTGGAGCCAGTAAGATATTAGTTACCTTGTATCTCTCTTTCTCTGGATTTTCCCTTTTCCTTTCCCCTTTTGTAAGTAAACCCATTATTGACCCTTTTGTTTGTGTCTGCAGTAGGACTGCATGTTAAGCACTCAGGTGAGGCCCCAAAGACTGGCAGCCCAGTTCACACAGGGCTGCCCTGTAACAAACAGAAGATAGTGATTTATTAGACTTTTGCTTTTTATGTAATTGTCAGGGTAACAATTCGTTTCTCCTTAATTTTTAAGTTACTTCATTTTTTAGACACAGTACTTCAGTATTTGGTATAGCTTCAGAATGAACATTCGACAGAAAATAAAATGTCATCAGTAAATTTTTGACATTCAGTAAAACTTAAGGATTAGAAGTTATGAATACTGAAATATTTGTCACTATATGACTTCAATTGTACAGTAAGACACCAGCATTATCTACTTATACTCTCCTCCACAAAGTAATGTTTGTAATTTTGCAGTTACAGCAAGAAGGGGAATCCCAATTTGCTATTTTGCACCTCCCAGGAACCCTGTGTTTATGTTGGCAAAACAGCATAAAACTTGACCATTTTCCCAACCATTAAGATCTAGACACCTTAGATCCCAACATCATGACCTCAGTTTCAACACAATGTTCTAATTCCTCATTTCACCGCTTCTGATGCTGCCTGTCATTGAATTAGAAGCTGGAGATGCATTTGCTCTCTTGTATGTAATTCCCAGCATTACAGGCATTATGTATGAAAGTGAAATGGACAAATCTGACTTCAAAGGGCCCACTGAATCAAACCTTGCCTTGAAAACATTTGTGCTGTTAAAGTTTAAAGTGAGCTTTGCTGTATAAAAGTTCCCAAGAAATAGTAAATAGGGTTGTTTTCACATTGTTAGAAGTTTTCCTCAAAATGAGAACATATTAATAAGTGTTTAATGGGAAAAATTGGTTTCTTCACAATAAATAATGCACTGAAAAATGCTGCCTATAATTTGTTTGCTAGCTATAGAAGTGTCAAAGATGAAATTTGCATTTATGTATTATTTCATAATTTCAGAATATGAAATAGGGAGAAGAATCTGAGGAAATCACTGGTGCTCACTAGTTCAGATATAATCACTGCTCTTGAATTGTAGAGGCGTCTTTTCTCTATTTCCACTAGATTTTTATTTCTCGAGTTAATATTGTACTAAGATATAAAATAAAGTGTCAAAAACTAAAACGTTTCTTGGTGGGCAGGAAAGTTTAGAGAAATGTATTCAGTACTGTCTAACATTAAAATGAAGAAAATGTGTTAAAGAAACTTCTTTATAGTAACATTCAAATGGAGAAGAGATTTAATATTTAAAACAAACAAGCTTTCGTATTAACTGAGTAACATCTCCACATTGAAAAGTACTTTGAAGCTTAAGCCACTTCTGCATGTGTTCGATTCCCGCCTGCCTCGGAGGAGATCCACATGGCATGGCAGACCTCTCCTGCCCGCCCGCTGCTCCCCTCAGCAGTGTACTTCGTCGATCTTCCTGTTCTGCTCCCCACTCTGTCTCTGGTGAAGCCTCTCACCCTCCGCATCTCTGGCCTGTACCCCAGTTCTGTATGAATAAATAAATCTTTAAAAAAAAAAAAAAAAGAAAAGTACTTTAACTAGATGACCATTATATTGTTCAAAAAAATACTCAAGACTTAACAAAAAAAAATTTTTTAACCCTCGGGTTTCCCGGGGAAAAGGAGCAAAGAGGAGATCATTAAGGCACAGACAAGGGGGGGGGGGGCTACTTTGTCCCAGGAATTCAATTTACTTTAGGTGAAAATTACATCCCTAGAGTTGTGTCACCATTCAGTTAACTACCAAAAATAAGAGTTCTACTTTTTAATAAAGTGGTTAGAACCACCCACTCCCAACCGAGCAGCTCGACTTAAAAGCAACTAATTGACACCTGGTTTCATTCAATAGAATAAAAATTACGCAGCTGAAACACTGGTAGTTGATTGGACTTCACGTACTCCGAGGACCTCAGTTTTGAGTCTTCAACTTAAAAACGAGGAAATCCGGGGCGTGAGAAGATACTCACGGTGCGGAGAACGCGTCGCCTCCATAACTTCCAGCCACGCCCCTCCCGGTTGTGCTTCCGGGGCTGTCGGGGCAGCCACGTCATCCACCAGCTCCGCTCGCCAACTGGGCAGTGGATGGTGAGAGCCAACATGGCGGCGACCGCTGCAGCCAGTATTCGAGAGCGACAAACAGGTACCCGGTAGTTCACTTCTTGAGATTTTGTGCCTGCCTTGAGGACGTGCTCTTCCTGTGCTTTACTTCACTAGGTCGCGATGCGTGCAGCTCAGAGACAGTCTTCCGGTATTTAGTCCAGTTTCCACAGCAGGGACATCCCCTCCCCTATGAATTTTTAGGGAAGAGATGACTTTAACTGGACAACTCAGCCCCTCAAGTGTAGTGCAGAAAAAGGGGTCTGACGGGTGGGCCTGTGGCTAACGTCCTGTGCCTGTCGTTTTTCTGCTGAACTTAAAAGACCTCAGGACAAGATCTAGCAGCTTCCACGCCCCCTCCCCCACTTTCTGCCTCCTATGAGTGCTTAGGTTTGTTTCTGTGCGTTCTCGTCCAGTTTTATTCTTGAATCATTCTCGAACCTACCAAAACCTAGGAAAGTTGGGCTTTCTTGTCAAAGTAGTTTATCATATGCCATTTCTCTCGTTTAGTCCTATCTTTTGGTGTGGCATCTGAAAAGAAATGCCTGATGGGATGGAACTAAAGAATAGCAAAGTATATTAATAGCGTTTGCACTGTAACAAATTCGTATTTTAAAATTACTGTTAATTTCATATTTAATAGAGCATGATGATTGGGTTGCAGTGCAGTGAGATGTGACTTAAAATACTTGATATTTTATCTTAGGTTTGGTTTTTTGTTTTTACTTAATTTTTTGTAAACTTATGATGAAAACTTGGTTTATATATACCAGTCACCTACAAACTAATGGTTTACACCTGTTAGCTAGTTGTAAGTTGGCACACTTATATTCTGAGGAGCCAACAGCAATAAGCCATTAACAATGTGCATACTTGGAAATTTTGTCTCATGTAATTTGGTATTTTTACATGTACATCCGAATAGAAAAATAATTAGTTGCAATTAATATGTCTTTCAAAAGGGATTTGGTTGTATTTAATCCCTTCCTTTTGAAACTCGAAAAGCAAGGATAGACTTCAATCTAATAATAACACCAATGCATACTGAGTTGTGTTCTGTTTGTCCCATTAGATAACTTATTAGAAGCTACTAGATGAATTCAGACATAACTTAAGTAGAAGAAAGTCTAAATAAGATTTGAAGCATACCTGCCATTTTAATTAGTAGAAGCAAAGGGAAGCCCTACTTTTACATGTAGTATTTTTATTGTTCTGCTAGCCGGATGAAGCTGGGTGAATTCGGTTACACTAAATATTTTTTTAAAGGCAGCAAAGAAGACTTTATCAATACAAAGAAACTTACTGAAAAAAATGAAATTTCGTATAGTACTGTTTTTTAGTACTGTTTTTGGTGGAAGCTTTGTAGATTTCAATTTCTACCAAAATAAACTTCATTATAACAAGATTTCATATCATTACTAAGTAAGTTATGTCATACTAATTATTTACCAAATTAGTACCCTAGTTGAGTTCTTTTTTTTATTGTTATTATTATCAGAGAAAGCGAAATCCCTTTATATGTGGTATAGTGGTCAAAATGAACATTTCTCTAATGCCTACTGTGACTGTTTTGGGAAATAATTTTCAAATGTTCTAAATAGAACACTTGGTACAGAGGAATTTTTTTTTCCTTTACCTATTAGAAGAATCTTTATTCATCTCTAAAAAGTTACTATGTGTTTTATTGTTAGTCTTTTCTTCCCCAATGAGAATGAAAGCTGCTTGACAATAGGCAATCTATTCAGTCCAACAGCTAGGTCATTGACCACCTGTAGGCTATGTGAAGTTAATCAGCCTTTATGTGCCAGTAGCTTCTGGCTGTCACCTTTAGCCTTGATTGTGCTAATGCAGAAGGTGAAGGTACGTGGGCCACGTGGGCCTGATTGTGGACACCTGGAGCCATGGGTGTGCACGCATGCGCCTTTGTGCTCACCTGGGCCTAGAAGTCAGTGCTATAAGAGCAACATCATTCAGACAGGACAGCTGCTGCAGATGCCTATAAGCAGATGGGCTACTTGACTGCTGAGAGATTAGACCACAAGAGAACGACAGAGAAGCCCAGAGAAAGTAAAGATCCCTGGGGGGCTGGAAGGCTCCATTGCCTGCCTGCCTTCTAGGCCCTCCCCAACCCAGCCAGTGCCTGCCTCCTAGCAAGCCAGCCTCCCTACAACCCTGTGACTCTGGATACCTGAGAGAGCATTAAAGCTGTAAGATCCACTGAGGGCTCCAGGACTCTCCTTTATCCATCTGCATGAATTGATAGTGACCTGCCTCATGCCTGCTGGCAAAAAAGCATCATCAAATGAGGCCTGCCTGGTGGCCTAAGGATCAAGTCTCAGTACTGTCACCTCTAAGGCCTGCGTCTGATTCCCAGCCAGGTTGCTGATCCCCATGGCACAGCAGACCTCTCCTGTTTTGCCTGCTGCTCCCCTCAGCAGTATATTTCAGTAGATCTGCCTGTTCTCTCCCCTTTCTGTGTGAATTCCCTGACCTCCCTCACAACCCGTATCCCCTGCACCTCTGGCCTACCCCCCAGTTCTATGCAAAGATTAACTTTACAAATTTCTTTTTAAAAAAACACCAAATGGTAAGCACTCACTGAACATTTGTTAAATGAAGAGTAAATTTAGTTGACAGTATTTGTTGTAAATGAATGAAGAAAACATTCCAGGTAAGGGTAAACTACTTGAACCAAATCTAGGACTGTAGTTGTTTAAGGCTAATAAAGAATTCTGACTTTGTCATTTCAATTAAAGCAAGATTTAAAGCCTTTCAGAGTACTGTGGTGAAAGTAAAATTACGTTTTTATACATGCTTTGAATAGGACATGTAATTTATTTAAAAATGCACTGTGTAAGTTAGCCAAGATTCAGGGTTGAGGGAATTCACCTGGATGAGGCTAAGAGGACAAATCTGGGAATACCGGTGTCCCTCACTTTGCTAATGCCTAGCTCTGGAGAATGCACTTCACCTGGGGCGCTTGTGCAGTCCAGGCTGTGGTTTATTCTAGCTGTCCTGTGTCAAGAGTTGAACACATTGCCCTAGAAACAAGTTTTTTTCTTTTGAACCTTAAAAACCAAGGTCCTGTCTGATTACTGGAGGTGGAGGAAGAACTCTGCCAAAGCACAGTGGAAGAGGTAATTGTGGAGCACTCTGTTATGAATTGATGTACAAATGATAATCTTTAGTTCCTAGAATAAGAACTAAATCCAAATGCTTTTAAAAATTAGGTAGAATTTATGTTTTCCATTCTTTAAAAATTTAGATCACCTAACTAGTACCTTCCTGGAATACTCAGTCATCTCAAATGATTATTTAAAAATATGCATATTATCTTCTCAACTTCATATGTAAAGAGTTTTCCTTATAAAACTTTTCTGAATCTGCTGTAATACATAATTAGATGAGCACAAAATCCACAAAATACTATAACATAGAGTACATAACTGCTAGGATTTTAGAAATTGTTTAATAGAAGTTTTTAGTTATTAAATGCCTATGGCTATTCTATGGCTAAGTGTATCCCATTGATACATAATACTAAACAATACAACTTTTCAATTAATCTGACAAGGCAAATTTTAAGATATTTTCCAAGATAAATAAATGGAACTATTTGAAGATTTTAGGTTTGATTTTTAGAAAGTGGTGTTTCTCTGTTTCAACTAGAGAGTAAATAGACAACAGTCTCAGGTATACACTGAGATCTTTGCCAGTTCTTGACTGACAAAACAACTTTTTGCATTTCTGTAGACTGTAGTAGGGGATCATCAAAAGAAATGGGAAAGTCTTCCTTTTGAACATTTTTTACAGTTTTATGTGGTGACAGATGTCTATTGTAGTTTAGAAAATCTCCCAAGCACTTGCCAAATAGCTACTGGTGAAACAGTCTTAAAGTCTGACTTTTGTTGTACTCAGTCATTGAGTAATCAATTTTACTAGAATTGATTTGTTCATTTTGTTAAATAAGACATTTTGTTAAATAAGACATTTTGTTAAATAAGACATGTTAGGGGGCATTAAATCCTAGGGGGAAAAAAACAGTGGTAATATTAATAAGACACTTTTAATTTTCAGTGGCTTTGAAGCGCATGTTGAATTTCAATGTTCCTCATGTTAAAAACAGCACTGGAGAACCAGTATGGAAGGTAAAAGTTTGTTTTAATTTGGACTATTTTCTTCTTATTGGTGTCAATTGGCAGGAATGCCTTAATACAGAATGGTAGCACATTTAATTGATATATGTGATTTTTAGATTTTAATATGCGTGAATTTATTTGAATTCATGAATATTTGACATCTTACTGGTAATTTTTTTAATAAATATTGTATGTTGTGAGCTATGCAATGATAGTAAATAGTCATTTTAGGTAATCTAGCTGATGTGTTGTGGGGCCTCACTGATAGGTCTTTCTTCTGGTTAATGTGTTGTTCCTTAGCTTTGCAAGTACAGAATTGGTTCTTTCAAGCTTGTTCAGTTAGTGAAAGCACCAGTACATTTTAAACAATTCATTAGAGAATGATCTATAAACCAAAATGTATAAGAAAAAGGCTGTCAGTAAAACTTAAATGGACAGGAAAGCAATCTATCATCTCTCCTTTATGAAAAGCAGAAGAATGTAAAATTCCTTCATTTCAAACTTAATGCTTATTCTGACTTCAAAGAGATTGTACAGTTTAAACATAATAGTTTATGATTATTTTATACTTGGCCAAAAACAAGTTAACTTGACTAGAATTTTGAATGTTGAAGATTCTTAAATTCTTAAAAGTCCTCTAACAGTTATGCTAAGGTTAAAGTCACCTGTATTGAATTCACAGTTTAAACTTCTGCATATTCCCTAACTTACCCCTTCTTATTCATGGCCATCATCTTATCACCCCTACATACGCTGTTGTTTTTTTTTTTCCTACAGGCTATATTGAGCTTTTAAATAGCTTGAGATTTCTTGTGATTTGGGTCAAATTCTTCCCTTATCCAGAATTTATATATCATAAGATTAATAATACTGTTGAGATTGAAAGAGGGAAGATTTTTGAGAGGTTCAATTTATAACCTCTTCTTACTTGAGCACAAAGATTTTTAGCACTCAAGAAAGACAGTATTTTTAAGACAGCATGTTTCCTCTCCGTATAAGCAATTTCTTGCTACATAAAACATTAAGGTGTTGTAAAACTCACTAGTTGAAATGTCTGTTTTATTTACCTTATTCTAAAACTGAATTTGAATTACAAAATCCTGTTGAATTTCTTACCACACCTTAAAGGTGTCAGTTTTGTTACTTTGAGAATGTGAGGTGGTGCGTGTAACAGATTAAAGCTAATAGGTACTCTTTAGGAACTTAAATTTAAAATAAATGTTTATGGAGCTAAGCTGCTTAAATTAGTTAATTTCCTTATAGCCATAGAACTTGTTACATACTATTTTTTAAGAGTGCTGATTTTTACTATTAAAAAGAACATGTGAAATTCACTGTAAAGTTTCTATGAATGTGCTGTTTTTTTCTGATGTGAGAATTTTATACTCTAGTATGTTTTTTAAACTAGAAAAGGTATTTGATAGGAAGAAATTTATATAATTGTTAATTTGTTGTAGCCTAAATAATAATGGTTTTAAAATGGATGACTACATTGATAATAACATTAAGTACTAAATTGAAGTATGGTTAAGAATTGAGTATCTATAATTTAAATATTCTTGAACATATTCTTAGTATGAGCTCTATTAACTGTTGATTGATAGTTATGAATAAAAAATGCATACTGTTTGTGTGCTAGGTGCTCATTTATGACAGATTTGGACAAGATATCATCTCTCCTCTACTATCTGTGAAGGAACTGAGAGACATGGGAATCACTCTGCATCTGTGAGATTTTAGTTTATTTCTAATAATTTCATTTGTTTTCACATACATTATTAAAAGATTTTAGGTACTTTTCATTTTAAAAATACATTTGATTTTATTGTTAAACTTCTCTAAAGAATTTCAGCATTCTGTTTTCCTACTCTTAGAGAGAAGCATGTTCCTCCTCACCTTTCTTGCACCATATTGCTATGAAAAATGGGAATAAAATTGATTTTGACTATACTTTAGTTCTCATTCAAGGAGAAAATTAATAAAAGAAAATAATTTACTCTAAGAGCTTTTGGAAATGTGGCAATTTAAGTAGAGAAAATGTAGGTTGAAAAGATTAGGACTTTAATATTAACACTATTCGGAGGAAGCTGGGTTAACTAATTGATTAATTACAGCAAAAACAAAGTCACTGTCCTTGAACTTGTGTGAGAAATAATTGCTTTAAATTATCTTTTTAGATAAGTGACTAAGAAAAAAATGATTTTTATGTTCTTTGTATATCCTTTATTTAGGCTTTTGCACTCTGACCGAGATCCTATTCCAGATGTTCCTGCAGTGTACTTTGTAATGCCAACTGAAGAAAATATTGACAGGCTGTGCCAGGTAATGAGTTCTTATTTTCTTGACATATGTAGAAACAAATTAAAGGGAAAAAAACAAATATTCTTGTGTTCAGTATGAACACTCAAATTCTCTTACGTAGTTTTCCACTTTGATTTTTTGAGACCTTTGACTTTTAAATAGCCTAAAAGAGTAAAAGTTTTTGCCTGAAGAAAGATTATATTGATAAGATTGAGTGATTTTAATAAAACAAAACCTAACTATATTAACTTTAATATTCAGGTATTTATTTTACTCTAAAGGATAGGTAGCAACTTTATAAGATAATTAAAGACTGGCCTCTTCTATCATTCTGGTGTATCATCTTTGTCAGTTTTCACTGTCTTTCTACTTCATGGATGCAGGATGGTTGGTAGCTGCTACATCAATGTTCAAGACAAGCATAAGTAGGAAAAGAATGCCAATACTGTCTATTTTGAGCAAACTCTCCTAGCAACTTTGTGAGCAAAAGTCTTACATCTGTGGCTCACTGGATTAGGGGAACTGTAAAAGTTAGTATTTAGATAGTAGTGTGTTGCCATCCCAAACAAAAGCTGGATTCTTTCAGCATTGAACGTGGTGGAAATGGACACTGGCTAAACAGCTAATGTTATCTGCTACAAGACAAGTATCTTTACTTGAATGCTTATTGACTATTTGACTGTTTAATCAAATTACTACTTAAGTTATCAAGTGGTATATTTTGTACTCATTGTAGTTTAATGAAATCCCTATTCCTTTTAACCCTGCATAAAACCTGCCTGTGCCCTTTACAAGGGGTGCTATATTCCAATCTTCTTTTCACAACAGCATCATTGAAATAGGATACTCTACAATTCTACTTAAATTATACAGAGTGTATATAGTTCAGTGAACTGTAATGTAATCAGAATTGTGCACCCATCACTGTAGTCAATTTTAAAACATTTGTGTCACCTCTAAAAGAAACCCTTTGGTGTCTTTAACTCTTAATCATCAGTTCCTCCTACCTCTACCCCTACACTTCTTCTTGTTTCTGTATATGTCTATTTTGATATTATATATGAATTAGAATCATATGTTATATACTTGTTTTACTTGCATCTTCTAAGATTTTTAGTTTTATCTCTTACAGTTATGTCTTTGATCTTTATTGTTAATTTTTATATATGACATGAGGTAGGTGTCCAACTTCATTCTTTTGTGTGTGACTGCCTTGTTGTCCCAATAGTATTTGTTAAAGAGGATTATTTTCTCCTCAGTGATGGTCTTTACAACTTTGTCAGAATTGTTGACCATAGATACATTGGTTTAGTTCTGGAATCTCAAGTCTATTCCATTGATCTCTGTCTGTTCTTATATTCCACTTTATCTTGATTACTTTCATTTGTGGCAGTTTTTGAAATTGGGAAATATAAATAAACTTTGTTCCACTTACTCTTGTTTTGGTGTGACTAATGGAAAATAATCTAGGATTAGCCTGACCATTTCTGTAAAGAAGTCACCAGGGTTCTGATAGGAATTACATTGAATCTAAATCAATGTGGGGAGAGCTGCTATCTTAACAATACTTTGTGACCCATGAACATGGGATATCTTTCAATTTATTTAGATCTTTCATTTCTTTCATTCGTGATTTATAGTGTTCAGAATATTAACTTTGTGTTTCTTTTGTTAAACATGGTCCTTCATTTTTTAATCCTATTGTAAATGAAGTTGTTTTCTTAACTTCATTGAGAGGACTTTCATTTTCCATTTGCAGTTATGTAGTTGTCTCCTACAACTTTCATTTTCCATTTGCAGTTATGTAGTTGTCTCCTACAATTTTCTTGAATTTCTGTGCCCTTTTGAGATGTCTCTGTCATTCTTTGGCTATTTCTGGCACAGTAGTATGTTCCAGTTTCATCTTGCTCTTCTCTGTCCCAGCCCAAGATTCAACCATTTGTTTAAGGAGCTTTGATTGCTTTTTGTAGAGAATGATATTTAGAAAACAGTGTCTAGGCACCAAGTATACTCATTGCTACTAAGGTGTCACATTCTTATGCCACCTTAATGTACAAAGCTAGGAAGTGTACAAATGTGATTAGATTGATTAATGATGATCAATTTGATTTACTTTAAATACTTTATTAAAATAAGTATCAGTTTCAGGTACTAAAACAAGTAACCAGTACTATTTTTTTTTCTCTTGGGGTATTTTGAATATCATTTATATAATCTTAAATTACTTATCATCCCAATTCTTGTCTAACAGTATCTAAAAGACTTCTATTCATGATAATCCTTTATACTATTCCACACAATTGAAGTATTCATTGTATTTATAGGATCTTCGAAATCAACTCTATGAATCTTATTATTTAAATTTTATTTCTGCCATTTCAAGAAGTAAACTGGAAGACATTGCAAATGCAGCATTAGCAGCTAGCGCAGTAGCACAAGTAGCCAAGGTAAGAAATTTTGGTTAGTTGATTACACTTTGTTAATTTAAAATTTAATAGTATTCTATAACTTCTTAATTCACATAACTGTCTAATTCACAATGAATCAGAACAGCTTAAGAAATACTCTTAGAAAGAGTTCTAATGTAAATTATCTTCAATGTGTACTAGATGAAATAAGCCAAACCTGTTACTCAGTGAACTTGAAAGACATAATAAAAAGCAGAATCTGTTTTGCTCTATACTGGAATTTGCATAATTATTATATCTCAGCTGAGTTCAATAGCTATCATAAATTATATTCAAAACATGTTGATATTTATTTAATCTGTAAATACTTTACATACTATCTCCAGATCTTTCATTAGAGAAAATCCAAAAAGGCTATGTTGTATATTATAAGAAAAAGGAATTGACAATAGCCTAGCAACTATACATCATAGTGACTTTTTAAGTTGTTTAGTTTAGTTATAAATAAATTTGTAAAATCTAGTCCTGTTTACCCTGTGCTTTTTGAATTAGAGAAAAACATAAATGAAAGTACCTGTGAAGGGGTCTTCCCTGGTGGTGCAACAGGTTAGGACACAGCACTGCAAGCCAGTAGTAGACGCTTCAGTATGAGTTCGATCCCTGGCCCTGGAAGTGATCCACATGGTGCAGCAGACTTCTCCTATCTTGCCTGCTGCTCCTCTTGGCAGTGTACTTTGTCGATCTGCCTATTATGCTCCTCGCTCTATCTCTGGTGAATCTTCTCACCACCCCTATACCTCTGGCCTGTACCCCAGTTCTGTATGTATAAATAAATCTTGGGGAAAAAAAATCCTGTGAATATAAAAGGCAAATAAAGAACTGAACAGCTATATTTTTACTTCCCATTAATTTTCTTTCTTAGATGGTCCACTGCTACCTCTGATTAGTTTTTGAAGCTTACTATGAACTTGATGTAAGCTCTTTCAAAATTTGTCATTAATTTTACATAAAAGAATAGGAATGGTTTTCATCTTATTAAATGTAATGCATTTCAAGTATTTAATTTTTAAGAAATAATATAACCATTTATTCTTTAGAATAAAAAGTTCATGGTGGGCAAAATTACTATGCTTTCTTGGAAAATATGATGTTATGGTGGCTAGAAAAAAAATAGTGTTTTCTAAGCAGAATAGATATTCATTCTCCTCCCAACCACAATTTAAGTTTTTATGCCTTCTAAAACTTTGTATTCTGAAAGTTATTCTCTTACTTAACATTTACTGCCCAATGACTTGTTTTTATTGATTTTTTTATTCTTAACTCCTCATTCTTGCCCAATTGGACAATCTACATGGTATCAGTTATACTTATTGAATATAATTACAATGTTTTCATTTTCATTACTGGCAATTTAATTAAATGTGCTCTCACTGTTGCTGTATTCTAAACCTAATTTATAAATCTTTTCTTTTTTAGGTTTTTGATCAGTATCTCAATTTTATAACTCTGGAAGATGATATGTTTGTATTATGTAATCAAAATAAGGAGCTTATTTCATATCGTGGTATGTAAAGATAGGAATATTGTAACTTAATATGTGAATGGTATAAGAAAAATAGAGAACACAGTTCAGTGTACTCCAAAACCAGTTTTATGTACAGCAATAGAAATGTAAAAAAAGATTTAGTGCACATAGTGGTCTCAGACTGGATTCTGTTATATGTAGGCAGCAGTCAATAAACCTGCAGATTTGTTGAAATACCAATTCTTAGCTCTTTTAGTTATTCCTAGAGCAACTTGCATAAAATCAGTTAATATTTTAGTACTTTTAGTACTTTGGGAATCAGTTAATATTTTAGTACTTTCACCTTGGACAAAAACTAGTTATTTTGCTTCTCCATTCCATCTGTACAATAGAATTTTTGTGATAGTTGATTGGGTTAGTGTGTGTAAAATGCCTTGAAAATTTTTCAGCACATTGTAAGAAATGTTACCAGTGCTGCTCATCGTTTAGTGACCAGAGACTAGGAAGGCCAGATACTCTGCAGTGTGTTAATCTTGCTTATACGAAATTGCTCTGCCATAGATGCTGGTATCCATTATAAAGCACTGGGCCAGATGGTCAGCTCCCTAAGAGAACACTACATGAATCTTTTGGTTTCACTGAGTTCCACTGAATTAAGTTCAATTTTCTTGTTGAAATTAACAACATTCTTAAATGTTTGTTATTGTATTTGTTAAATTGCGTGTGCAAGAGGTGTTTTTTGTTTTTGTTTTTCTTCTAGCCAGTAGTTGTCTGTTTACAATTTGTTGAGTTTTAAATTAATTAGCAACTTATTTGAATTACATGTTTAAAATCTACTTTCCTTTAAAAACCTGTAAGCTAAACTTACTAATTGTACTAGTAAATTCATAAAATCAAGCACCTTTACTTTTGTTTGATCAGTTAACTCAAATTGGATAGAATAAATTCCAATCATTCTCATTTAAAAGCTTAGTTAGCATTTTCTTAAATGAGGCAGTTTAAATGCTTCAGTATATTAAATTTTCTTAAGTACTTCACATAGAAGAAAGAGGCATATTTATAAATCCTGTAATTTAAGTAATTCTGAAAAATCTGTCTACCTTTATTTAACGTTCAAATATTGTAAGTTAAATTTTTTCATCTCTCAACCCAAAAAAAGTTTAAAATTATTAGTGTAACTCAATGATTTGTTTTCCAGGTTATCAGTAATGTAATTATGATAATAGTATAAGCTGTAAGTGTTTATAATATCCTCAATGTAATAGAATATTGCTTTTATAAGCATTTGCTATATATACTCATTTACTCCTTAGAATAACTTAATGATGTAAGAAGAAGTATTTTCATTTTTCAAATTACAAAACAGGACAGATACTAACTTGATTTGAAATGACAGAACTAAATTATGAAACCCAAGCACCATTTAAGAGAGAATACTCTTAGCCATTATGTAATTTCATACTAAATTTCTCAAATATTGTCAGTGCTTTAACTGACAATCTGAAACAGTTGTTCCTAAACATACATATAGTAATAGCATGGTTTTGATTTGTAATATCTACTTTCCATGGGTTGGGGACTTAATTGAAGAAGAATTTTCTTGTTAAACTCATAAGATCTATCTCAGACAAATCAGAGTGTTACCTCAGTTGAGTTGAGGCTATTGTTGAAAGTTTAGGGTTGGTAAGCCATTATATAATTACACCTCTCATTCAGAGGTGTGAGAACTAGGACGTTAGGCTTGTGTATAGATTTCTCCTGTAAAAGTTGATACAAGTATTCCCTATTGGCCTCCTCTGAATTGTAATTTCATGCCATTTCTTTCATCTGACCAATGAAAGAAATGACAGAACACTGCAACATCAAGTGTTAGTGCTTTTCCCAATCCAAATTCTGATTGCTTGAGTGAGTGCTTTATTATTTTCTACATGGGCATTGTTTTCTTTAAGTAACATGTGAACATAAATTCTGTTGTAAAATTTAGCATTTATTTTCATATACAGGATATTGACAAATTAAAAATATGTGGGTAATGTTTTAGATAACAGGTATTTGTAATCAGAACAAATAGTGTACATATACTTTATCAAACTCTGGACCCTAGCTATTGTGAGAATTAAGATGAAGAATGCAAGATTTCTCACTGTCAGGGACTGTCTTCAAGGCATTACTTCTTAAAATGTAGTCATAAGTCACCTGAGATGTTTGTCAATTACAGATTTTAGAATTATCCCAAATATATTAAACAGTCTGGGGAAAGAGCTAAGAATTTTTTTAATAAAGCTTGGGAGCTTATATTAAAACCTTTTTGTATACCTTATATGGTGAATATTTTTTCTTACTATGTTTCAGAGTACTGCTTTGATTACAATTTTTAAGACACCTGCTCACATTGAAAAAAATTATAGCATTAAAACTAAAGCATAAAATACTCTGAGTACTACATATGTTATCAGTTGACTATTGATAACAATTAATTGGGAGTTTAGTAATAATTTTAAGAGTTAAATTGAAATGAGACATAAATTTTGGTCACTTTTTCTTTATGTTATTTTAGCCATTAACAGGCCGGATATCACAGATACAGAAATGGAAACTGTAATGGACACTATTGTTGACAGCCTCTTCTGTTTCTTTGTTACTTTGGGTAAGTTTTCACATCTTTCTGGTTATTCAAAGGAAATTACTTAGCAGCTGATTGCACTGATCCTCCTTTTTAATCTGGATCTGTATAGATTCTTTGTCCAGAGTAGGAGTATAGATACTATGCTACATAAGCCATATTCTTCTAATATTCAGTGTCGCTGCCACTATTTCTCTTTATTTGACTTGTGTTTCTTTTAGTCATTGCGTTGTTGATTTAAACATCTTAGGTAACTGTAACTTCCAGTGTATTGTTTGATTGATTTGATGGTGACCTCATTTATGTGCCTCTTAATTTTCTTTTAATATGTCATTATGAAAATTTTTAAATAGACTTATAATGAGGACTTCCCAACACTCCAGAAAACACTACATTTATATGTAATACTAATCTACTGTACTCTTAAGTTTTAAAGCACAAAAATTTATATCTACACATTTGGGTATCTAATTCTTTGTTCTTTAGTTTGTGCTTTCTATTATACCTGTTCAGAAATTTTAATTTCAGTTTTGAAAGAAATTAAAGTGATACTATGCATAGTGTAAGATACAGACAAAATTTGAAGAGAAATTGTATGCAGATTTTGAAGGTCCCCATCCAGGGATTTTTTACCTTTACTATCCTGCCCCGACCTTTTGTTTTTGATCCCTTCACTCAGTAAGTCTTCTATTTTCTACTTACAATCTTTCTCATTTTTGTCTGGCAAACTTTAAAGTACCCTAGGAAAACTGGTGGAAAGTATATCTTACCTTTCAGGTATGTCTTTCCCAGAGTTTTACCTTCTTCCAATTTCTGCCTAATTTTGATAGCTCTAGTGCCTTTCTTTCTTTCTTTCTTTCTTTCTTTCTTTCTTTCTTTCTTTCTTTCTTTCTTTCTTTCTTTCTTTCTTTCTTTCTTTCTTTCTTTCTTT